>NC_037333.1:82602574-82906115 GCF_002263795.3 Bos taurus | reverse complement strand
AGATTTGGCACATGACAGGCAAGCTTATGGTCTTAAAATTACTTTTTATTTCAATGCCTTAGAATATTTTATATAATATGCTTCCATTTTATAAGACAGAGAATGACAAACTCCTTTTTTATAGCTATATGAGTACATATTTTGTGTATGTGTGTATGTATTAATATATATATTGATACTATGAAATAACTGTTCTTCTATGAACTTTATTTGTCTAGGGCCAAACTGCAGGTCACATCTCCATCTATCTCCCATACAAAAGCAGTAGGATTACTAGTTCAAAATTTCCATTGGTACAATTACTAATTACCCATAATCAGTTTCCACCTTCTGTATGAGACTCTGTGAAGTTAGGAATTCTGTTGTATAGAATAGTGCTTAGTTTCTCCTGATCTTTTCTGTGTCTTTGGCTTATATTTTCTGGGCTTTTATTTCTCCATTTGGCTGATGCCATGTGCTCTGCCTTTCTTTTCCAATAAGTTCTCATAATTTCTTGTTCGGGTAATCATTTTTTTAAGACCATAGATATTAATTTTTGTTATGTTTGCTGCCATTTCAGTGGGATTTGTGGGGGGGGGGTGGCGGGGAAGAAGCCAATTCATTTATTCTTTACTTCTTGAACTGCTGCTGCTGCTGCTAAGTCGCTTCAGTCTTGTCAGACTCTATGCGACCCCATAGACAGCAGCCCACCAGGCTCCCCTGTCCCTGGGATTCTCCAGGCAAGAACACTGGAGTGGGTTGCCATTTCCTTCTCCAATGCATGAAAGTGAAAAGTGAAAGTGAAGTCGCTCAGTCGTGTCCGGCTCTTCGCGACCCCATGGACGGCGGCCTACCAGGCTCCACCATCCATGGGATTTTCCAGGCAAGAGTACTGGAGTGGGGTGCCATTGCCTTCTCCGACTAATTGAACTAGGTGTCTCTTTTTCTTCTATGAGTCTCCCATTTAGTAGAGTATGAACTTTAGGCACTCCATCAAGTCATTAGATTTTTTCTTGTTCCTCAGAACAAGCAACCTCAAAATTACCATCCATGAGGCCATCCCTTTTCCTATCACCTTTGTATTGATCATTTGTGGTGGGGAGCGGGGTCGGGCAGAAATCTGTGTTTACTGCTCACAAATTATCACACTCCTCACCTCTGATATTACAAAGGTTTTTACTTTTTTTTTTGTTTTTTGCATTTAAAACATTATTTCTTTTAAGGAAAGTACCCTACACTCTACTTCAGATCCTATATATCACAAACACATTCTTTAGAAGTAAACTTTCAGTTGCTTAATTTGCTGTTATTTTCTCCCATTCTGAAGGCTGTCCTTTCACCTTGCTTATAGTTTCTTTTGTTGTGCAGAAGCTTTTAATTTTAATTAGATCCCATTTGTTTATTTTTGCTTTTATTTCCAATATTCTGGGAGGTGGGTCATAGAGGATCCTGCTGTGGTGTATGTCGGAGAGTGTTTTGCCTATGTTCTCCTCTAAGAGTTTTATAGTTTCTGGTCTTATGTTTAGATATTTAATCTATTTTGAGTTTATTTTTGTGTATGGTATTAGAAAGTGTTCTAGTTTCATTCTTTTACAAGTGGTTGACCAGTTTTCCCAGCACCACTTGTTAAAGAGATTGTCTTTTCTCCACTGTATATTCTTGCCTCCTTTGTCAACTAATCTCAAAAATATACAAGCAACTCCTGCAGCTCAATTCCAGAAAAATAAATGACCCAATCAAAAAATGGGCCAAAGAAATAAACAGACATTTCTCCAAAGAAGACATACAGATGGCTAACAAACACATGAAAAGATGCTCAACATCACTCATTATCAGAGAAATGCAAATCAAAACCACAATGAGGTACCATTTCACACCAGTCAGAATGGCTGCAATTCAAAAATCTACAAGCAATAAATGCTGGAGAGGATGTGGAGAAAAGGGAACCCTCTTACACTGTTGGTGGGAATGCAAACTAGTACAGCCACTGTGGAGAACAGAGTGGAGATTCCTTAAAAAACTGGAAATAGAACTGCCATACAACCCAGTAATCCCACTGCTGGGCATACACACTGAGGAAACCAGAAGTGAAAGAGACACGTGTACCCCAATGTTCATCGCAGCACTGTTTATAATAGCCAGGACATGGAAGCAACCTAGATGCCCATCAGCAGATGAATGGATAAGAAAGCAGTGGTACATATACACAATGGAGTATTACTTAGCCATTAAAAAGAATACATCTGAATCAGTTCTAATGAGGTGGATGAAACTGGAGCTGATTATACAGAGTGAAGTAAGCCAGAAAGAAAAACACCAATACAGCATACTAACGCATATATATGGAATTTAGAAAGATGGTAATGACAACCCTGTGTATGAGACACCAAAAGAGACACAGATGTATAGAACAGTCTTTTGGACTCTGTGGGAGAGGGAGGGGGGGATGATTAGGGAGAGTGGCATTAAACATGTATAATATCATATCAGAAACGAATCGCCAGTTCAGGTTTGATGCAGGATACAGGAAGCTTGGGGCTGGTGCATTGGGATGACCCAGAGGGATGGTATGGGGAGGGTGGTGGTGGGGGGGGGCGGTCAGGATGGGGAACATGTGTACACCCATGGCAGATGCATGTTGATGTATGGCAAAACCAATACAATATTGTAAAGTAAAAAAAAAAAAATTAAAAAAAAAAGTAAACTTTCCTTTTAATTTGGGCCACAGAGCACCAAGATAAGAAGTCAAATATAGAAAAGGAAGTGAATAAAAATCCTTTGAGTAAATAATAAAAAAAATCCTTACTTAGAATAATGAAACACTTTGAGGACATCAAACTGAGCCACCTCCTTTTATGGATAAGGTAGTTAAAGTAAACTTTTAATTTCTATTCGAATACAACCCCTTTCAGTGACTGAAAGAAAATGCCAATGTTAAATATGCAACTTAGACTTTCTGTGCAAACCCTTATGGCAATGAAAAGAGAGTTTCTTAAGGGAAGTGCCGTAACATTAATGACTTTTGAGTGACTGCAATAATGCTGTTGTCATGAGCCACTCTGGACAATCCCAGGAGACCAAAACTTCCCTTTTCACATCAATCATTACTGGAGTATTGAATGGGTGACTAATGGTGTTGTTGGCCTGTGGTTATGTTCACGACTCTTTCTTGGAGAATAATAATCTTCACATTTCTGCTTGTGGCCCTGGCAGAGCTGGCAAGGAGAATAAAATTTTCTATTTCGTATCCAAAGGATGGAAATGCTGCCTCAGAGGCTGCCCGTGCTGAAAGCTAGAACTACTGTTCATTCTCAAATGGTGCTCACTTACTCACCAATAACTCATGGTTTCTAAAGTTCTGGTGGAAAGTTGAAAAATAACATTACATGTTACTATTCATCCTGACCTGGATCACTTAACAATTACATGATTAATTGACTAATTATTGCTAACACTGGTAATGTAATTCATACTACCCAAACAAGTCCACCACAGTGACCTCAAAGCTGTGGATCATAATACAAGTGTGGTGGTGCTGTCTGATGTAGAAAAGACCATGCTGATTTCAGGCTCTGTGTTGAAAAACCGCCCAAGTGATGATAGGTTGAATATAAGCAAGGCAGCCAATGAGGTCAAACCATTTACATTAGAGGTAGAAAAAACTAGGCATTCTAGTGTAGATGTGTTATTCCCATAATTTATAGTCTTTACCTCTATAGTGACCTACTTCTATCTTTTGTCCCCATCCAATATCATATTCCCATATTTTTCACATCATTCAGTACATACACTTCCATACTTAATATTGTATTATCTGCTTTTGTTGTCAAGCAGAGTAGGACAAAGATTTTATTCTTCTGATTTTATTCTTAGCATATATCTAAATTACATAGAACTTTTGGTATTTCAATTTCTTATTTTCTGTCCATTTACTAACTGTGTTATTCGGCAACTTATTTAATTTCTCTGAACATGATGGGTACTTTGCATGTGTGAGGCTATTTAGACATTCTACATATTACATTAAAAATAAGATATCCTTTTCATTATAGGAGACTATAATGCAAAAGTAGGAAGTCAAGAGATACCTGGAGTAACAGGCAAATTTGCCTTGGAGTACAGAATGAAGCAGGGCAGAGTTTTGCCAAGAGAATGCATTGGTCATGGCAAATACCCTCTTCCAACAAAAAAAGAGAAGACTATACATATGGACATCACCAGATGGTCAATACTGAAATCAGATTGATTATATTCTTTGCAGCCAAAGATGGAGAAGCTCTATACAGTCAGCAAAAACAAGACTGTGGCTCAGATCATGAACTCCTTATTGTCAATTTCAGACTTGAATTGAAGAAAGTAGGGAAAACCACTAGACCATTCAGGTATGACCTAAATCAAATCCCTTAGGATTATACAGTGGAAGTGACAAATATATTCAAGGGGTTAGATCTGATAGAATGCCTGAAGAAAAATAGACGGAGGTTCATGACACTGTACAGGAAGCAGGTATCAAGACCATCCCCATGAAAAAGAAATGCAAAAAGGCAAAATGGCTGTCTGAGGAGGCTTTACAATTCAAGAAAATTAGAGATACTAAGGGAACATTTCATGCAAAGATGGGCTCAATAAAGGACAGAAATGGTATGGACCTAACAGAAGCAGAAGATATTAAGAAGAGAAGGCAAGAATACACAGAAGAACTACACAAAAAAATCTTCATGACCCAGATAACCACATTGATGTGATCACTGACCTAGAGCCAGACACCCTGGAATGTGAAGTCAAGTGGGCCTCAGAAAGCATCACTATGAACAAAGCTAGTGGAAGTCATGGAATTCCAGTTGAGCTATTTCAAATCCTAAAAGATGATGCTGTGAAAGTGCTGCTCTCAATATGCTAGCAAATTTGGAAAACTCAGCAGTGGCCACAGGACTGGAAAAAATCAGTTTTTATTACAATCCTAAAGAAAGGCAATGCCAAAGAATGCTCAAAGTACCTCACAATTGCACTCATCTCACATGCTAGCAAAGTAATTCTCAAAATTCTCCAAGCCAGACTTCAACAGTATGTGAACCGTGAACTTCCAGATGTTCAAGCTGGTTTTAGAAAAGGCAGAGGAATGAGAGAACAAGTTGCCAAAATCTGTTGGATCATCAAAAAAGCAGGAGAGTTTCAAAAAAAACATCTAATTCTGCTTTATTGACTATGCCAAAGCTTTTGACTGTGTGGATCACAACAAACTGTGGAAAATTCTTAAAGAGATGGGAATACCAGACCACCTGACCTTCATCCTGAGAAATCTGTATGCAGGTCAAGAAGCAACAGTTAGAACTGGACATGGAACAACAGACTGGTTCCAAATTAGGCAAGGAGTATGTCAAGGCTGTATATTGTCACCCTGCTTATTTAACATTTATGCAGAGTTCGTCATGAAAAATGCTCAGCTATTGAGGCACAAGCTGGAATCAAGGTTGCCAGGAGAAATATCAATAACCTCAGATATGCTGATGACACCAACCTTATGGCAGAAAGTAAAGAAAAACTAAAGAGCTTCTTGATGATAGTGAAAGAGGAGAATGAAAATTTTCACTTAAAACTCAACATTCACAAAACTAAGATCATGCCATCCACTCCCATCACTTCATGGCAGATAGATGGCAATGGACAGGCAGGTCTGGTGTGTTGCAGTTCATGGGGTCACAAAGAGTAAGACACGACTGAGAGACTGAACTGAATTGAATTGTAACCTAAAATGCCTCCATTGATTCATAATCGTACAATCTTTTCCAATATTTCATGTTGTCTGAATTATTATATTTGTCAGTTACATTGGTATAAAGTGAATATGTTATATATAATGAATCTCTGAGCATATGTGGATCTGTTTTTTGATCTGGCTTTTTTTTCTGTTATTACAACACTGCCTTAATTATTATAGCCTTGTAAAATATCCTAATAACTTGTTAAATTAAGTTCTATTTGCTCTGCTTTTTCTGGATTACCATAGTTATTTTAAAACATATTCTTCTGTATTAATTTTAAAATTTGCAAATTAGAATTGTCCCACTGCACAAATCCAAAGGGCACCATTCATGTAAAATATAAACTGCAACAATATATTCTTGTGATAAATTCCTTTAAACTCTTAAAATATTTTTACTGCAACTACCACTGAATGGGTAAGCTAATTTGGCAGATATTGGCGTATTTATAATGTTGTCACAGGCTTTGTGTAATTACATACTTATGTATACTCTATAAGGATATGAAGTTTAGTTTGCTTTCTTTATCACTGCTCTAACCCTATAACTTAGGTGAGAGCTTGACACAACAGGAATTCAATAAATTGCTGAATGAATAACATTTTCTACCTGTCCACTCATTTATTCATATGTATAGAGTATGCGCCATGAAATTAAAAGATGCTTACTCCTTGGAAGGAAAGTTATGACCAACCTAGATAGCATGTTCAAAAGCAGAGACATTACTTTGCCAAAAAAGGTTCGTCTAGTCAAGGCTATGATTTTTCCTGTGGTCATGTATGGATGTGAGAGTTGGACTGTGAATAAAGCTGAGTGCCAAAGAATTGATGCTTTTGAACTGTGGTGTTGGAGAAGACTCTTGAGAGTCCCTCGGACTGCAAGGAGATCCAACCAGTCCATTCTGAAGGAGATCAACCCTGGGATTTCTTTGGAAGGAATGATGCTAAAGCTGAAACTCCAGTACTTTGGCCACCTCACGCGAAGAGTTGACTCATTGGAAAAGACTCTGATGCTGGAAGAGATTGAGGGCAGGAGGAGAAGGGGACGACAGAGGATGAGATGGCTGGATGGCATCACTGACTCGATGGACGTGAGTCTGAGTGAACTCCGGGAGTTGGTGATGGACAGGGAGGCCTGGCGTGCTGTGATTCATGGATTTGCAAAGAGTTGGACACGACTGAGCGACTGATCTGATCTGATCTGATAGAGTATTTCTAGGAGAAGGAAATGCCAACCCACTCCAGTATTCTTGCCTGGAGAATTCCATGGACAGAGGAACCTGGTGGGCTACTGTTCATAGGGTCATAAAGAGTCAGACATGACTGAATAACTAAGCATACAGAGTATTTCTTTACCCATTTTGGTATATTTATGTGTCTTACTAAATGTCATTTAATGATATTTACGTTTTTCAGAATGATTTTGTAAAGATTTTGTTAGGTTATTTCCTAGATACTCTACAAATGTTACTTAAAAGATAATTACTGGTATAGGTAAACTTTGTTGAATTTGGGGGATGAAGTTCATATATATTGCTACAGTGTAATTAATTTTAGACATTTATATACTGTTTTTTTTTCTGTGCACATGATCATATATTTTTCAAATGACGTTTTAATTCTTTGAATATTTAAGTCTTTTGGTTATTTTGTCTTGCTGCATTGAGCAGAACCTCCATGAAGTATGCATGATATTTATAGTGTGTTTTTGCTGGTCATTTACTGTATCATAAGGTCCTCCTTGGTGGCTCAGACAGTAAAGAATCTGCCTGCAATGCTGGAGACTCAGGTTTGATACCTGGGTTGGGAAGATCTCTTCAAAAGAGCATGGCAACCCACTCCAGTACTCTTGCCTGGAGAATTCTATGAACAAAGGAGCCTGGTGGGCTATAGTCCATGGGATCGCAAGGAGTTGAATACAACTGAGCGACTGACACAACACTACTATGTAATATAGGCTTCTTTGGTGGCTCAAATGGTAAAGAATCTGCCTGCAATGAAGGAACCCCAGGTTTGATCTCTGGGTCAGAAAAATACCCTGGAGACGGGAATGGCTACTCACTCCAGTTTTCTTGCCTGGAGAATTCCATGGACAGAGAAGCCTAGTGGGCTACAGTCCATGGGGTTGCAAAGAGTTGGACACAACAAAATCACTAACACTTTCACTACTATATAATACATTCATATAAGATTCCCTCTGTCTGCTTTGCTAAGGGTTTAGGGAAAAGTAAGTAGAAGTTAAATTTTATTGAATGCTTTTATTTTTATATGATTTATAATGACATAGTGTTTGCCCTTTAATCAATTAGTGTAGTTAGGTTAATTCGGAGAAGGCAATGGCACCCCACTCCAGTACTCTTGCCTGGAGAATCCCATGGATGGAGGAGCCTGGTAGGCTGTAGTTCATGGGGTCGCTAAGAGTCGGACACGACGGAGCGACTTCCCTTTCGCTTTCCACTTTCATGCACTGGAGAAGGAAATGGCAACCCACTCCAGTGTTCTTGCCTGGAGAATCCCAGGGACGGGGGAGTCTGGTGGGCTTGCATCTGTGGGGTCGCAACAGAGTCGGACACGACTGAAGTAACTTAGCAGCAGCAGCAGCAGCAGCAGTTAGGTTAATTAATGAGTTACCTAATTTTGAAACTTCTTTCAATTTGGAAAATTAATACAATTTGCAAAAACAATACAACTTACATGTTTCTACAAATTATCATTTTTTGTGACTACATTCACAAATGAGAATGACTTATATGTTAATTTCTTGTCATAAATGTTATATTTAGTCTTATAAAAATTAGCGGCAGCTTTGTCTCTATTTCGGTTTTCAAGGACAAACTATAGAAGCTGTAGGTTATTATATGTTCCTTGAAACTGCTGAAGTAGACTATCTGGGGGGTGACTTCTTTTAGAGAGAAGTTTTCATCTATCATCTGATTATTTTAATGGTTATCGAGCTAGTCCCGTTTTCTATTTCTTACTGGCCAATTTTAGTAATGAAAAGATTCAGTTACAATTCTAAGAATCGCTGCTCTTTAAGTAGTGGCTTTCTCTCTTTTACTCTGAATTTTGCTTATTTATTTTAAATTTTTTTCTTGATGAATCTTACTGGAGAATTGCCTATATTAGTTGTCTTTTAAACATAGATTGAGTTTTGTTAATGTTCTACTTCTTTTTATATTTCACTGATTTTTCCTCATGTTAATTATTACCTTCTTACATAATTTTAGAAAAGTATTTCATTTAAACATTTTTCTCATTTTCCTAGATTTTCTAATTTTTGAGTTGAAGCCTCAACTAATTTGCTTTCAATCATCCTCATTTTCGGTTGCTTCTACATCTATAAATTTGACTATGTTTTTCAATTTACCTCCAAAATTATAATGTGCAGTACTTTCATGATCTTCTAACTGTATTTCATAATTTGAGCCTTTGACTCATTGATTTTTGGACATAGGATAATGGGTTTTCAGTTATACAGTGTTTTTAAAAATTCTTTTGATTTCTAATTTTTTCACATTGTGGTAGCTATTGGAGGCATTAGGCAGGTGAATCCTTAGAGGCAAATGGTGTCTGGAGGGCAGTCTACTCAGGTGTGCAGAAAGAGGAGAAAGATAAGGATGGCTGGAGACTGGCAGTGGAAGGCAGCCAAATCTGACAGCACTGGCTAGTATCAAGTGAGCTCTCCTTCAGTTCAAGTCGTCTGCTAGCCTGACAACCTTATTTTCTGATTTCAGATAGAAACTGTGCAGTTCAGGTTTCTGTGGCCTTGGATCTTGGCAGAGGTGGTAGTGGGGTTCCAGGGTTGGCAGCCAGAACCCTGAATTTCTGTTTGGGGTCTTTGGTTTCCTGGAAGGTGAGAGAGGCTTGCTCCTCAAGTTCACTCTCACAGTCTGACCTGTGGAAGCCCTGCACCTGCAGAGCCTTTGGGCAGAAGTTTCTGCCCTGGCTGGGCCCCTGGGGAGAGGCAGTACCTCACTGTGACCCTGACTAGGTTATCCTAGAGACATCGATGAGGATTAAGGCATGCTTGATAAATGGCAAGTGCGAGACTCCTTAAGAATGAGCCTCGGATGTCTCCAGCACCTGGGGCACTCAGGTGTTTCTCATCCAGGATTCCCCTGCTGTTTTCTACAGAAATCTCCAGAGACCCCGTGACATCACGCTTCCTCAGAATACTGGTCGCCGCAACCCTTCGGCCTGGTTCCACTGCCCTCTGAGCTATCCCAGATTCTCAGGACTTCCGAGCCCGTCTTCTCCTTGAGCCTCTATCAGGACCCACGCTTACCTCCCCTCACCCACCGAAAGCCACAAAAGCGCACCCTGAGGCTTCCAACTGCACCAGTTTGCCTTCCTGGAAAACTCCATACTCCACCCACGCACATCAGCCCCCAGACCCCAGCCTGCCTCTACCTGTGGGTGGTTTGCGTGGATGTGGAGACAAGCGGTGTCTGGAGTGCGCGGTGCTCAGCTCTGCAAGAAAAGGGGAAGGTGGAGGACCCTGGGAGACTGGTAATGGAAGGCGGTCACAGCTAACAGCGCTGGATATTATCAGGTGAGCTCCCGTTCAGGCCCTCTGCTGGCCTGACACACCTTATTCTCTGGTTTTGTAATGGAACTGTGCATTTGAGTTGCTGTTGACTTTGGATCTTGGCAGATGTGGGATTGGGGTTCCCGGGTTCCGTGTAAGAAACCTGAGTTGCTATTCTGGGCCAGTGGTTTCCTGAAAGACTTGCTGCCAAGGATGCACAGTTCACCCTTCATCCCCAGTTTTGACCTTGGGCTGTCCTGTCCCTGCACAGCCTTTGGGCTGGGAGCTTGGTCCCCCACACATGGCTGGGCCACTGTGACTCTGACTAGGGAATCCTGGTGGTGTCATGAGGACTGGGACCTCAGGGTTCACCAAAGGGGTAACATTTGTAGAATTTACTAGAACTGATGAACCTACATTGATACATCATTATCACCCAAGGTCTGTTGTTTACCCCTATGATTCACTCTTGGTTTTATAATTACTGTGGGTTTTGACAAAGGTATAAGGACATATATCCATCATTATGGGATCGTCCAGAGTATTTTTACTTCCCTAAAATTCTCTGTGCTGTGCCTACTCACCCCTCGCACCATCAACCCCTGGAAACCACTGGTCTTTTCACTGTGTTCAGTTTTGTCTTTTTCAGAATGGCCAGATGGTTGAATCATACAGCATGTTGAGGTTAGCTTTTTCACTAAGTAATATTTCATGAAAAGATGGGCACTATAAAGAACAGATATGGTATGGACCTAACAGCAGCAGAAGATATTAAGAAAAAATGGCAAGAATTCCTAGAAGAACTATACAAAAAGATATTCATGACCCAGATAACCATGTAAGTGTGATCACTCACCTAGAGCCACACATTCTGGAACATGAAGTCAAGTGGGCCTTAGGCAGCATCAAAGCAAACAAAGCTAGTGGAGGTGATGGAATTCCAGTTGAGCTATTTCAAATTCTAAAAGATGATGCTGTGAAAGTGCTGCACTCAATATGCCAGCAAATTTGGAAAACTTAGCAGTGGCCACAGGACTGGAAAAGGTCAGTTTTCATTCCGATCCTAAAGAAAGACAATGCCAGAGAATGCTCAAACTACCACACAGTTGCACTCATCTCACATGCTAGTAAAGTAATGCTCAAAATTCTCCAAGCCAGGCTTCAACAGTATGTGAACCGTGAACTTCCAGATACTCAAGCTGGTTTTAGAAAAGGCAGGGAACCAGAGATCAAGTTGGCAACATCCACTGGATCAGTGAAAAAGCAAGAGGGTTCCAGAAAAATATCTACTTCTGCTTTATTGACTATGCCAAAGCCTTTGACTGTGTGGATCACAATAAACTGTGGAAAATTCTGAAAGAGATGGGAATACCAGACCACCTGATCTGCCTCTTGAGAAACCTGTATGCAGGTCAGGAAGCAACAGTTAGAACTGGACATGGAACAATAGACTTGTTCCAAATTAGGAAAGGAGTACGTCAAGGCTGTATATTGTCACCCTGTTTATTTAACTATATGCAGAGTACATCATGAGAAATGCTGGGCTGGAAGAAGCACAAGCTGGAATCAAGATTGCCGGGAGAAATATCAATAACCTCAGATATGTAGATGACACACCACCCTTATGGCAGAAAGTGAAGAACAACTAGAGAGCCTCTTGATGAAAGTGAAAGAAGAGACTGAAAAAGTTGGCTTAAAGCTCAACATTCAGAAAATGAAGATCATGGGATCTGGTCCCATCATTTCATGGCAAATAGAATGGAGAATCAATGGAAATAGTGGCAGACTTTATTTTTTTGGGCTTCAAAATCACTGCAGATGGTGACTGTAGCCATGAAATTAAAAGACACTTGCTCCTTGGAAGAAAAGTTATGACCAACATAGACAGCATATTAAAAGAAGAGATATTACTTTACCAACAAAGGTCCATCTAGTCAAAGCTAGTAGTCATGTATGGATGTGAGAGTTGGACTATAAAGAAAGCTGAGCACTGAAGAATTGATGCTTTTGAATTGTGGTGTTGGAGAAGACTCTTGAGAGTCCCTTGGACTGCAAGATGATCCATCCAGTTCATCCTAAAGGAAATCAGGCCTGAATATTCATTGGAAGGACTGATGCTGAAACTGAAACTCCAAGACCCTGATCCTGGGAAAGATCGAAGGTGGGACGAGAAGGGGATGACAGAGGATGAGATGGTTGGATGGCATCACCAACTCAATGGAGATGAGCTTGAGTAAACTCCAGGAGTTGGTGATGGACAGGGAGGCCTGCATGCTGCAGTCCATGAGGTCGCAGAGTCGAACATGACTGAGCGACTGAACTGAACTGAACTAAGTGTGCATTAATCTTTCCTCATGTGTTTTTATGGCTTGGTAGCTCATTTCTCTTTAGTGCTGAATAATATGCCACAGTTTATCTGTTCACCTACTGAAGAACATCTTGGTTGCTTCTCAGTTTTGGCAATTATGAATAAGGCTACTCAGATATTCATGAGCATGTTTTCAAGTATACATAAATTTTGGGTAAATAGCAAAGGGCAAAATTGCCAGAAGGTCATATGGTAAAAGTGTGTTTGGTGTTTTAAGAAAGAGCCTAACAGCCTTGCACAGTAGTGCGTCATTTTGCATTCCACCAGCAGTGATTGAGAATTCCCATTGCTCTGCATTCTCACCAGTGTTTGGTATTATCTGTGTTTCAGATTTTGGCTATTCCAATAAGTGTGCAGTGGCATTTTGTTTTAATTTGCATTTTCCTGGTGACATATGTGAAGCTTCTTTTTATATGCTCATTTGCCATCTGTATATCTTCTTTGGTGAGATGTCAAAGTGTTTGGTCCGTTGTAAAATTGAACTGTAAAATTGGATTGTTAATTTTCTTATTGTTGAGTTTTAAGAGTTCTTTGTATATTCGGATAACAGTCCTTTGTCAGATGTGTCTTGCAAATATTTTCTTTTAGTCTGTGGTTTGTCTTTTCATTCTCTTTACAGTGTCCTTAACAGCACTGAAGCTTTTAATTTAAATGAAGTATAGCTTATGAATTTTTTTTCATGGACTATCCCTTTGATGTCATATTCTAGAGTAGATAATTTAATTTAATTTATTCTGTAGGGTGGGATTATAGGAATGGGTAACAGTTCATAATCCACAGACTGTTGTCATTAGTCTGTTTTTTTTCTGCCTCTACCCTCTCCCTTTCCACTGCTTACTCTTTCAGTCCTAGATATTCTTCAGAAGCTCCAAAGACTTCTCTACAGTGCAGAGATATATCTCCTTACTCTTGAACCTTTACTTCAGCTAACAATACTCAGTTTCTTGGTAGAAGATGTTCCATTCTTATCACAAATTAGTGAAACTTTCCCCAAAAAAAAACCTCTTTAAGAGGATCCAAGGTACACATGGGAAAATAATGGAATGGTCTTATTTTCATTATACATGCTAATTTTCATGTGCAATGAGGAGGAGGACAATTGGAGAAGAAAGTCTATAAGTATTAGTATCGGGGATAAATGGAATGTTGGAGTAAACAGAGTTCTTACAAACTGATGATTTTTTTTCTTTAACAATGAGAAATTCTTCTGTATGCAATTTGGTTTAACTAAAATGTTTTCTATAGAAGAAGTGATGATGCATATTTGCCATGTACCATTAATGCCTAGACAGAGAAAAGACTCTTCATGTGAGATAGTTTCCTGTCTATGGCATATTGCAAATAAGCAATTTTGGGGAAAAAGAGTGGTTAAGGCAGAAGGAAGCAATGGTGGGTCTCTATGGTTGTGGGCCTCACGTAGGTAACTTGCATTCTATATTTCTGCATAATAGGACATGAAAGCTCATGCTGAACTTGATTCTCAGTTTCCAAACCTTCAACTGATAGTAGGAAATGGTGGGGTAATTACTTGCTGGTAAAGTGCTTTGAGATCCTTAAATAAAAGGTGTTCAGTGTGTGAGTTTAGAGCTTTAAAGAAAGAGTCTTTTGGTTGCAGATTTATCCATTTTTTTCTGTATTATAATTTTTTTTTAGAAACATCAGTGTCCTTTTGTGGATTGCTTCTATCTTTATGGAATTCTGACTTTTAGCTAGCAGGAAGGCAGCTTTTGGAAACAAAGTGATAACAAAGAAACATGCAGTCCCTTCTTTGTTGTGTGGGTTTTTTATTTAACATTTTTTTTTTTTTACACCCTATAGCCTTTTATCTTTACATATTCCTTTTTGTCTGACATTTCTGCATTCATCACCGCATGCCTGGTTGCAATAAGGCTATTATAAGATGGATGGATGAGGAGATGACAGGAATACAGACAATTCAAGTTTTTCATTTCCTTTGTAGTTACAGTTTTAATAGTTCTCTAAATTTGTATTTATGTTCTTATCAAGACCTCCTTTTAAAAGAAAGTAGATAATAGTTTTTCTTCCTATCTCATTCCCAAAATGTTTTCCATGATTCCTATTTTTACAATATTAATAAGTCTCTTTATCACAGAGATAAAGAGAAATTCACTTACATTCAATGAAACTTAGTACCTGCTCAAAAGCCTCAGAATCTCCTTCTCTGGAAGTCAAGGTAATTGTACTCCTAGGCTTCCTTTTTCTAACTCAATAAGCAGCAGCTTGTGTGTGGAACAAGTATTCAAAAAAATTTTTTTTCTGATGGGGGGTTTTATCATTTCCAAATTATGAGTGTCCTGCTATAGAGTTGTAAATTGGACTTGAAGCAGAATTTTTAAGTAGGTAAAAGTTTGAGAGACAGTTAATGCTGATTTACATAAGAATGACTTTTGATAGGTTATACATTTATTAAAAAAATCCTGTAACACTGAATTTTTTTTTCCAGAGTTAATATAAAAAATGATTGTTGTAGCACAAAACATTGTAAGCTAATGTAAAATGAATTTTCGTGAATAAATGGTATTTCAGTTCTGTTCCTTCCTTGGTAACCTGTTTTTCATCTCTGAGGGAAGCACTTTCAAATTATTTGGCTGTGACACAGTTTGCAGAGCGGAGTCATAATTAGGTAGCATAATTTCAGCAGTTACTTTATCATAGCATAAGATGTCTAGACCAACAGTGAAGGCTCAGCCTATTATCTGGCTACTAGTCAACTTTATACTATATATATATAGTAAATATATATACTATGAACCTATGACTTGAACTAATGAACATTTTAGATTTATTCTATGTGCTTATTGAGGTAGAATAAATATATGGATAGCCAAAAATTTCCTTGGCATACAGTTAGTGTTTTTTTTTTTTTTTACCTTGTTAACTAGTTCTGCTTTTCCTGGCCTTCACAGGTCCTGATGTTTTTGACTTACAGACTTAGTCTTGTCAGTTCCTGCCTCAGTCCTCTACCACTGATGGCAGTCAGACTTCAGGAAGCCCATGGTCAGCCACAGGTGGAAGTTCTTGTTTGCCATGCTGTTCTAAGCCTGGTGTTCATAGCATGTGAAGTTAATCCTGGGCTCCAATGTTACTTGAGAGACAGACCTTTGAAATCCTCATGTGTTTTCCAAATTTATGTGACTAGGTATTTGGTTTGACTTCCTTACTTTTTTCTTTAGTTCTCCTAGTGGGAACTCATTATTCTAGTTTAGGGCTATGAAACAATATAGATATCCCTTGCCACCATTTGTTCCTTTTCCATGGTGCCTGGGTCTTTTTTTACTATTAATATCAAATCCAGATTAAATTGAGAATTATTTGCCTAACCTTAAGTATTGCCATATTTTGAAAATCTCCTGGGCTTCCCACCCACTATATTGGATGTGCTGAATTGTTCTAATTTGTACCTCTTCTGAAGTTTAGTCCTTCATGCATATCAGTGGTCTTGTATTAGTCCCATCCATTTGTAGCTTCCTTACCTTTTTCTACCATCTTGTTGTTAAGATTCCAGTATCTTTTAGAGCTGAATACATTTAAGTTAGGGCATTGCTATTTAATCCTTGATTCTCAAGCTATTCCAAGGAAAATGATCTTCAGTTCAGTCACTCAGTCATGTCCAACTCTTTGCGACCTCATGAATCACAGCACGCCAGGCCTCCCTGTCCATCACCAACTCCTGGAGTTCACTCAAATTCATGTCCATCGAGTCAATGATGCCATCCAGCCATCTCATCCTCTATCATCCCTTCTCCTCATGCCCCCAATCCCTCCCAGCATCAGAGTCTTTTCCAATGAGTCAACTCTTCGCATGAGGTGGCCAAAGTACTGGAGTTTCAGCTTTAGCATCATTCCTTCCAAAGAACACCCAGGACTGATCTCCTTTACGATGGACTGGTTGGATCTCCTTGCAGTCCAAGGGACTCTCAAGAGTCTTCTCTGACACCACAGTTCAAAAACATCAATTCTTCATCGCTCAGCTTTCTTCACCATCCAACTCTCACATCCATACATGAACACTGGAAAAACCATAGCCTTGACTAGTTGGACCTTTGTTGGCAAAGTAATGTCTCTGCTTTTGAATATGCTCTCTAGGTTGGTCGTAACTTTCCTTCCAAGGAGTAAGCATCTTTTAATTTCATGGCTGCAATCACCATCTGCAGTGATTTGGAGCCCAAAAAAATAAAGTCTGATACTGTTTATACTGTTTCCCCATCTATTTCCCATGAAGTGATGGGACCAGATGCCATGATCTTCGTTTTCTGAATGTTAAGCTTTAAACCAACTTTTTCACTCTCCTGTTTCACTTTCATCAAGAGGCTTTTTAGTTCCTCTTCACTTTCTGCCATAAGGGTGGTATCATCTGCATATCTGAGGTTATTGATATTTCTGCCAGCAATCTTGATTCCAGTTTGTGCTTCTTCCAGCCCAGCGTTTCTCATGATGTACTCTGCATGTAAGTTAAAGGGTGACAATATAAAGCCTTGATGTATTCCCTTTCCTATTTGCAACCAGTCTGTTGTTCCATGTCCAGTTCTAATTGTTGCTTCCTGACCTGCATACAGGTTTCTCAAGAGGCAGGTCAGGTGGTCTGGTATTCCCATCTCTTTCAGAATTTTCCACAGTTTAGTGTGATCCACACAGTTAAAGGCTTTGGCATAGTCAATAAAGCAGAAGCAGATGTTTTTCTGGAACTCTCTTGCTTTTTCATTGATCCAGCAGGTGTTGCAATTTGATCTCTGGTTCTTCTGCCTTTTCTAAAACCAGCTTGAACATCTGGAGGTTCACTTATTGCGGAAGCTAGGCCTGGAGAATTTTGAGCATTACTTTACTAGCGTGTGCTGCTAAGTCACTTCAGTCGTGTCCAACTCCGTGCTACCCCATAGATGCCAGCCCACCAGGCTCCACCATCCCTGGGATTCTCCAGGGAAGAACACTGGAGTGGGTTGCCATTTCCTTATCCAATGCATGAAAGTGAAAAGTGAAAGTGAAGTCGCTCAGTCGTGTCCAACTCTTAGCGACCCCATGGACTGCAGCCTACAAGGCTCCTCCGTCCATGGGATTTTCCAGGCAAGAGTACTGGAGTGGGGTGCCATTGCCTTGTGAGATGAGTGCAATTGTGCGATAGTTTGAGCATTCTTTGGCATCGCCTTTCTTTGGGATTGGAATGAAAACTGACCTTTTCCAGTCTTGTGGCCGCTGCTGAGTTTTCCAAATTTGCTAACATATTGACTGCATCACTTTCAGAGCATCATCTTTCACAGCTCAACTGGAATTCCATCACCTCCACTAGCTTTGTTTGTAGTGATGCTTTCTAAGGCCCACTTGGCTTCACATCCAGGAAATCTGGCTCTGGGTGAATGATCTAGCAATGTATAAAAGTGTGGCACTGAATTAGTGTAATTAGTGTACGTTTCATCAGCCTCAAGGTCCCATTTCAGTATCCCTTTATTATTTTGGTAAATAGAGATCCAAGGCAGACATTTCAAGCTAAACAGTTCTACAGTTGCACTATATGCAGTGAAAGGCATTGTCTTCAGCCATGTTGACTTCTAAATATAAAATGGATACTTGCATCATGTAAAAGTTGAGCATATCATACTCACCTCTAGGCCATACCTATCTACTTTGTGTTCTCATAGTATCCATGCTGGCTCTCATTTCTGTTTTTGTGCTTATATTGCCTCTGCCTGGGATATCCTTCTCTAATTACTTCATAGGACTAACTCTTCTTACTTCTGCAGTTTGACCATCAATGCCAGGCAACATTAGGTGATCTCCTTGGTGCTTTCAGAGATCTCTATGCTTAATGCTATCCTAACACATACAGTGCTAATACTAATGCTAATAAGACAGTGCTAATACTAATATATAGTAAAACAGTGAGTAATAGCTGTTTTACAATGGCCTCTGAACTCAGGGAGGACCACTTTGTACCACCATTACCCAACACATGGAAATACTCAATATATCTACTGAATGCAGGGAACAAATGTTCTCCTAAGGTGGTAGATCCTAAATCAGGGTTTAGATGTTTCAACACAAGAAATTTCTTTAACTTTTATCTAGTTCAAGGTCTTTTTTTAAAACATAAGATTTTTTTTTCTAAATGTATAGTTAATAATTAGTTTATGTATAGTTTTCTTTAACAACAACTTTTGAATAATGAAATAAATGAATTAGAAATACTCTTGACAATACTAGGAGTTTCAGGTATCAGTGTACTTGGTTTTATTCAAAGAATTTTTTTTTGGTGTCATCTTAATGGTATATGTACGTGGACATTATTTTTCAAGTTTATTGTCATGTAATTGTCAAAATTGTAAGATATTTATAAAGTTTCCATCATAGTGATTTGATATTTAAATATATTGTGAAAAGATTTCCACCATCTAGTTCATTAACACATCTATCACCTCACATATTCATCTTTTTTTGAGTGAGAATATTTAAGTTCTACTATCTTAGCTAATTTCACTGATATAACAGTGTTATCAACTATAGTCACCATATTTTACATTATATCCTCAGACTTCATTAATCCTATAGCTGAAAGTCTGTACCCATTTACCAAAATATCTGTATCTCTTGCCTACTAGCCCTTGACAACTGCTGTTCTAAAAGTGTGACTTTTTTTGTTGTTTGTTTTAAGGTTCTACATGTAAGTGATACCATGTATTATTCGGCTGTCTCTGTCTGGTTTATTTCAGTGAGAAATATGCCCTTTAGTCTATCCATGTTGTCATAGATGGCAGTATTTCTTCTTTTCTCATGTCTGGGTAGTAATCCATTGTATATATAGACACATCACACTATCTATTCATCCACTGATGGACACTTAGGTTGTTGCCATATTGTGTCTATTGTGAATAATGCTTCAATGACTATGGGAGTGCAGATATCTCTTAGAGATCTTGCTTTCATTTCCTTTCAGTATATATACAGAAGTGGACTTTTTGGAATGTATGGTAGTTCTATTTTTAATTTTTTGAGGAACCTCCATACTGGTCTTCATAGTGGTTGCACCAATTTACATGCCAATCAGCAGTTTACCAGAGTTTCCTTTTCTCCACATCCTTGTCAACATTTGTTATCTGTTGTCTTTTTTGATGTTAATCATTCTTACATGTGTGAGGTGATATCTCATTGTGGTTTTGATTTCATTTCTGTGTTGATTAGTGATGTTAAGCACTTTTTGCCATATCTGTTAGCTCTTTGTCTCCTTTGAAAAAATGTCTGCCTAGTTCTTCTGCCCAAATAATGCATACCTGAACATTTTAATAGCAATTTTATAGAGATTGGGCCCTGGAAATAAAAATATAAAATACTAGAAAATTATTATTTTACAAATATTTCCATTTCCCTAAATTTACAAATTCATATACATTAATATTCCATGTATATATAAAAATATGATACATGATACAGGGGGAAGGACAGATTGTTTGATGGATGGTGTAGGGATAGCTTTCTCAATAAATGCAGAAAAATAAAACTGAATGCCTACCTGGCACCATGAATATAGTCTTTCAATTTGATTAAAGATCTGAATGTAAGAGGAAAAATTGTGATTCTACTTCTAAACATTGTTTTGTACCGTTTTTTTTTTTTTTCCTGAGTAAGCATCATATGTATTTTTCATCATGGGTTTTGTAGTATGCCTTAATATTTGGTAAAATGATTCACCACTGTAATTTTTCTAAGTTGATTTAGTTATTCCATGTTGTTTACTGTCCCATATAAATGTGAAAATCATATGGCTATAATGTTGACCAGAATTGTGTTAAATATTTGGATTAATCTGAAATAATTGACCTAATATGTGTTAACTCATGATATCCACAAATAGGATATGTAGTTCTAGTTTTTCAAATCTTTCTTTATGCCTTATAATACAAAATATGTAATTAATTTCATATGCTTTAATAGAGTTTTAATTGATTTATAATATTATTTGATAATTCTTAGATTATTTAAATTTTGTGCTATTATTTTGGATGATATATCAGATTGCACAAGACT
The DNA here is from genome assembly GCF_002263795.3 of Bos taurus. Lineage (NCBI taxonomy): Eukaryota > Metazoa > Chordata > Mammalia > Artiodactyla > Bovidae > Bos > Bos taurus. The sequence continues at coordinate 82,885,445 of NC_037333.1, read as the reverse complement.
TTCCAGTTAATCATTACTGGTATAGATGAATAGCACTCATTTTTTAAGTTGAACTTTTACCTTGCAATATTGTTAAGTATTCATATTATTTTGTTAACAGTTGCATATTGATGTATCTCGGTGTCTATGTAAATAATTATAACATCTGCAAATAATGAAAGTTTAACTTATCCCCTTTCAATAGTTAAAACTCTTTTACCTTTTTGTCATATTAAAGAATTGGCAAGGCCCTCCACTATTACATTAAGTAGATATGGTATTTGTGGGCGTATGGTGATTTCTTGATCTTAATAGGAAGGCATCTAATTTTTATATTAAGAATATAAATTGTTCTGGTAAGAAAACCAGGCAAACCAGACATAACAAGAAAACCAGACAAGAAAACCAGACCTAACAAGGAAAACCAGACATAACAAGAAAACTAGACATAACAAGGAAAAAAACTATAGGTTACTATCTCTCTTGAAAACAAATGCAAAAATGCTCCACAAAATCCTAGGAAATGTATCTGGTAGCATAGAAAAAGAATTATACACTAAGACCAAATGAAGTTTGTCCTAGGAAAACAAAATTGGTTTAACACCAGAATATATCCACCTGCAGTGAAGGAGACCTGGGTTCAATCTCTGGGTTGGGAAGATCCCCTGGAAAAAGCAGAGGTTACCCACTCCATTATTCTGGCCTGGAGAATTCCATGGACTATATAGTCCATTGGGTCACAAAGAGTCATACACGACTGAGCGACTTTCACTCATAGTGTACCAACCATATCAATAGACAAAGAATAAAAAAAAAAAGATCATATCAATAGATGCAGGAAAAGCATTTAATAAAATTCAACACCGTTTCATGGTAAGAACATTTGACAGACTAAGAGTACAAGGTAGCTTCCTCAGCCTGATAAAGGCTATCTATGAAAAACCCACAGCTAACATAATACCGAATGACAAAAAATGGAATACATTCCGCTTAAGATCAGGAACAAGACATAGATATAGTTTCTTTTCAATGTATTACTAGAAGTTTTAACCAGGAAAATTTTAGGCAAGAAAATGAAATGACAGGCACTCAAGTTGAAAAGGAAAAAACAAAATTACCACTATTCATAGATGACATGATCTTGCATATGAAGAACCCATTAAAAACTTATAGAACTAATTCATCAAGGTTATAGGATACAAGATCAATATACAAAAACCAACTGGTTCTCTACACTAGCAATGCCCAATCAAAAAATGAAATTAAGAAAATGATTTCATTTAAAATAGGATACAAAAGAGTTAAATCATTATAAATTAATAGATAAATGAAACTTTATTCTCTGAAAGTGATAAGATATTGCTGAATGAAATGAAAGAAGATCTAAACAAATGGAAAGACATTTCATGTTCATAGATTGGAAGAATTATCTTCTTAAGATAAAAATATTCCCAAAATTGATCTATAGATTCAATGCAGTTGTGATCAGAAACTGACAAATTGATCTTAAAATTCATTTGGAAACTCAGGGGTTCCAGAAAAGAAAAAATACTCTTAACGTGATATTATTCAGAAGTAGGGTCTTTGCATATGTAATCAAGTTAAAATGATGTCATTGGAGTGGGTGATTAATGTAGTATGACTGGTGTTTTTATAAGAAAAGGGAAATTTGGATACTAATTTAGATGCAGACACGTAGCAAAGATGACCGTATGAAGGCAGAAGCAGAGATTTAAGTTATGCTGCCTGAAGTCAGAGAATTTCTGGTGCTACCAAAAAGCTGGAAGAGACAAGGAGCTCTGGAGGAGGTATGGCCCTACCAGTATCTTGATTTTGGACTTCTGGCCTCCAGAACTTTCGGAGAATAAATTTCTTATGTTTTAAGCCACCCAGTTTGTCACAATGTTTTTTTTATAGCAGCTCTAGGAAACTAATATTCAATAATGAGAAACCTTTCCTCTTCTGAAGTTAATTAATATAGGAAAGGAATATTTGCTCGTTTCTTTCTGTTTACGCCATTGAATTCTTCTTTTCCCATGTTCCTAATTCTAATGCCTGGTATCTTCCAAAGGTGACAAGTGAGGTTGTTTTATTTTGTTTCATACTAAATATTTTATACAAATATTAATAGATTTAAATATATTTTATATCTTTAAATGCACTGTAATTATTTTTCTTGTTGTTCATATTGCTCTATCTTTGGCCTCTTCAGTTGATTCTTAAGTGCTTTTGGCTCACTCTCAGAAGTCTGAAATAATGTCCTTGTTTAATGATTGATACAGCAAGATATTTCAAGTTCATTTTTTGTATATTTATTAGTCCAGATCTCATGTCATATATTTCTTTAACGAGCTGTGGTTCCTTTTAATAAAAAGTGGTATTTAGAGACCACAGAATGGGCACCAAGGGAGCCTGTGGTTGGTCTTTATTAGAGCTAGGAAATACATACATATATTTTTAGGATCAAATATATTATGAATTCATATTGGTACTCCCAATTCAAATTCAGGACTATAAGATTTTTACTTTAACTCATCCATTTACATTGATTTCTTCTTTTCCCATGTTCCTAATTCCAGGATCTCTATACTTAGGCAATTTTTTATTTGCTTTATTCTAAAATTCTGCTGCCATAGTCATAGGAGTATCAATACTACCACCTATCCTATAATTACTAAAAATTGTTTTCTTTTGTTTTCTATTCTTTCTGCCCTTAGGATACATTACTCCAAGGATGTATTGCTGATTTTCTTTGTCCTAATGTCATTAGGAAGGATTTCTCTCTTTCTGATTATGCACAAACTGAATATGTCTTTAGGTTCATTTGTTTAATTTTGCCTTAAAATTTTAGATTGCTTTTTTATTTATTTAGTTTTGTTTTATAATTATGTACATCATGTCAAAATTAATCTATACAATAAAATATGTTTTGCTTTACTTTCTATCCATGATCACTTCACCATTTCCTCCTTCTCCCGTAGATAACTGTTTTTCTACCTGTAGTTTCACTTTGCTCTTTTTTTAAAGAACACTTTCTGTTACTTCAAGTTAACCTTATTTATTAAATCTTTAAAATATGATTATTCTTATTTTATATTGTTAATATATGCTACATTTATATTTACTTTGATCTCAGGTTAAATTGCTCAGTTTGTTGTTTGTGTGTGAAGGCACTCATCCTTCTCCTGTGGTAATCAGCCCCCATCCACCCCAGACTTTATTTTTATCTCATCAACATGTTGCAACAACCTTTTATCTCCCCAATGATTCCTCAGGATCTTTGGTTTTTCAGATCTTCATGCTTTCCTTTTACCTATGTGGCATGCTCAGGTATTTTGCTAAGGGAGGGAGGTGCTAACCCAGCAGCAAATCTGTCATCAACAGTTAGGGGTCTCAGTGAGTTATTATAAAATATAAGAACCACTAACAAGGACTGTGGGCTTCCCTGGTGACTCAGGGAATCTGCCTACAATTCGAGAGACACAGGTTTGATCCCTGGGTCAGGAAGATACACTGGAGAAGGGAATGGCAATCCACTCCTTTATTCTAGCCTGGAGAATTCCGTGGAGAGAGGAGATTGGTTGATTCCATGGGTTGCAAAAAGTCAGACATGGCTGAGAAACTAATACTTTCACTTACTTTCAACAAGGACTGTTGGACCACTATCAATCAGCTCTTAAGGGGGAATGGATTTTATTTATTTAAAGATAAATGACAGATATTGTTTCCAATTATCCAACTTCAGTATATACACAAATAGGAAAAAGAACCAACTATATTCCCAGTGGATAGCTGGCTTTATTCTATTACTATTTTGTGTAAAAAATATATTTTTCCTTTGCATTTCATATTATATTTTCTTGCTCTTTAAAGTGTGTTGCATGTTTAGTTATCAGCACAAGTGAGGACTTTGGAGTAAGATGGACTTGAATTAAATCCCTCTTCTATATGAGCAAGTTCTGTGACTTTGGGTCAGTTACAATAAAAATAATCTCTAATTTATAGGAATTTTGTAAATGTTCTTGGCATTTAGAAAATGTTCAATAAATATTGGCTTTTTGTGATGATGGTAATGATTAATGATGTCTATGGTGATAGAGATGACTGATTATGTGAGTTACACTTTTCTTTTCCATGCATCTTCAGTTGTAAAGAAAGATAAGTAAAGGTGACTAATTAGTGAATATATATAAAATATCAGAATTACACCTATTCAATAAAATTAGAGAGAAACTTTACAGTATATATTCTTTTATTTGAAATAAACAGTTTGGGCCTAAAAATATCATAATTTAAACTAGCCACTTTCTTATAATGTGTACTGATTTAGATTTTAAATAAGACAGTAATAAGTTTTTGAAATTTTGTCTTTTGAGTAAAAATGTTAATATGAAAAAGTCACTTCATTTTAATTTAATTTTCACTTTATAGATAACAAATTTTTATTTAAAATGTGAGCTATGTCTCAGACTTAATTTGGAATTCTTTGTGAGTTTCCTGTTTACATATTTTGCTCGTTTGTATCTGGTGAATATTTATATTTGTATACTGCAGAGATTAGGAAGGAATCAGGTATACTGAATTTTACTGGAATGATATCCCTCCCATCTTGTTAAAAGGCTTTCAACTGCTATTTAACCCAATTCGTGCTTTCTGGGATTTGGAATTTTCTTAATCCCCAGTCCAATGACTTGTCTAAATTTTTCAGCCTGTGCTTGACTGTTCATGTTCATTTGCTCCTGTTCATTTAAACAAGGTGAGGGAGAACAGACAGAGTAGGGCAGACGGCTGGAGGTGGGGGTGATGCTCTAAATGCTGCTCTCTGGGCCCACCTGTGGTCTTTCCTGCTCCCCAGGCTGCAATTTGTGGAAATGAACTACTGGAAAGGGGAAATAAAAAATGTGATTTTGATTCAGACTTAAAATTTCTGTTAGCAAGAGTTGATTACTGTGCTTTGCAAGGAGATAAATACTGCTGTATAGAAGACTAGTATACTTCTCTTTAAAACTAAATTCCCTTAAATAGTTCAGATATTTGGATTTAATATCATATGCTGCAGTTGTGCTAGATTTATATGATAGTTATATTATAACACAATGTGCCTACTCTCTTCCCCCCATGATATTGAACAGAAGTGATAATTTTTTTTACTCATTTACTTAACATGCATTTATTAAATGCTTACTGTGTATAGATATCTGCACTTGAAGATCAGAATTCACTGAAGACAATGTAAAATCAGTCTTTCAGAGGTCTCAAATGGATCTCTTTCTGTTTAGTATAGTAAGATCCTTCAACCTACACAACACACAGAGCTGCTGCCTGTGGCAGAAGAGTTATTTAGTATTGCGTTTTTTTTTCCCCCCCTCTCCCAAGGATAACTACAGGTTTGAACTATTTCATCCAAACTACTTGTGAACAGGAATAGGAATTTCCTTGGCTAGCTATAGGGGTGAAAGTCATGGTGATAGGATAGAACAAAGGCAATTGCTTTTAGGACTGTATTCCAGTCACCTGAGCTACACAATCTCAGACTTTGTAAAGAAGATGCTTCTTGATTAGAAGAGGAACAGACTCAACAGATTTCACAAATTTCAATGGATTCTACAGATTTTAACAATCCAAAATTTCAAGGTCAACCAGGAAGCAACTGTCTTTGTCTTTTAGCTGTTACTCTGAGCCTGGACTTAGAAGGCTGTTTTATGTTGACTTTGAAATAAACCATCATCACTGATGATAAATATGCACTTGGACCTAACCTGACTGTACAAATAAAGTGCACTCTCCATAGTGATCAGGAGCAGCAGTGTCTGACTGTGCAAGGTGGTTAGCTGCATTCACAGACTGTACAATCTAATTCCTTCTTCTGCAAATGTTGATTAAACTGAAAGAGGATCCTTTGCAACGCTAATTCAATAGCGCAGTCTCCTCTCCAGAAAGACTGGAGGATGATCTCACTGTCGAGGCCATTAGCTTCCCCTGCAGCAACACTTGCCATCTGGCCTGGACTCTGCTGATTGGCTGGGAGCTTTTCTAGCAATCTTACTCTTTTGGTGCTGAGTGTGAGAGGTAGAAGCTGGAAGGGGGCAGCTGGACAGCATCTGACTGCTGCTATCTCTTGGGGGAGCCAGGTGAACTGTAAACTCTGCCTGATAGCAGCAGGACATGCTTGGTACTGATTGTCTGCTGTCCTGCATTAGTCACAGATGAGTTGGTCACTTATGTCACATGGCATGGTGGATAGATAAAAAAAAAAAAAAAACAACTCTTTTTTATAAAGCTGTAATCTTTGACTTTTAATCCTGTCATTAGACAGATAATCTAGTCACTGAAGCATTGCTTTTATTAGCAATGGATGAAGCATCTTTGGAACAACAGCCAGCCTAAGCCTTGAATTGAATCTAAGCTTACCCTGTTAATGTTCTCTGTCAGTGCTGACAGTAGTCCCTATTTTTAGTATCTCTTGACATTACAGAGTTAGAATTCTGACTGAATTGTTGGGAATAGGGGGCAAAATTGAGTATTGTGTTGCCTTTGTTGAACTGCACTCAGGGTTAATTGCTATTAATTATGCAGCTGCTTTTGGGGTGGGGGAGCAGTTCTATCCGGTTCTCTAGCTGAATACTGGGGAAGGGATACATAGGGAGGCTCTGGAAAAGTAAGACTCCAACAAAACAGCTAATCATAGCTCAAATGTAAGACTGAAAATTTGTTCTTTCTTTTGCCTTTATTTTATATATATATATTTAAGATTCTGGTTCTTAACAAAATGAGTTAGTAAAAGCAGCAACAACGTTCAGTTGTCAACATCTGAAAGAAGTTGATATGACTTCTTCAACTGAGTAGAATGTCTAAGAATTACTTCTCTAGCAAATAGATGTGAAATAAAAGAAAAGAAAAGAATAAAGAGGCTAGAAAAAGGACTTCTCAGCTGGTTCTGAGTGGTGTTCAAAAGACCCTGTTGGCAAATCAGGGACTCAATATCATGTGTTCAGCAATTTAGGTTTTGAATGCCACATGGTAGTTTAACTTATTTATCTGACAGAAGTAGTAAGTCTTGCTTATTTGGTAATATGATAAATGTTCCCCTTTTTTGGATTGTTTATTCACTTGACTCTGCATATCAAGTGCAGGGGAAATAGTTTATGCAAAATTAAGTATCATTAATTAGTGAATCAAACTTCCCTGGTGGCTCAGATGGTAAAGCGTCTGCCTACAATGCGGAAGACCCCGGTTCAATCCCTGAGTTGGGAAGATCTCCTGGAGAAGGAGATGGCAACCCACTCCAGTATTCTTGCCTGGAAAATCCCATGGACGTAAGAATCTGGTAGGCTGTAGTCCATGGGATCGCAAAGAGTCAGACACGACTGAGTGACTTCAATCACTTCACTTCACTGTAATTGAGTCAGTGTTCATCGTAACACATACCTAAAAGTGGATTTTCAAAACATTAAATTTATAGGAAATGAGAAAAAGTTGTGTGGTAGAGACATCGACATGCTTTACATAGATATGGGGAAGGGAGTCTAAATCGCCAGAATCCTTCCGCTTTCTTTACTCTCTGTTCCTTCTAACTTCACTCCAACATGGCCTCAGGTTCTGTATCCAGACTGTGGTGAGATGGAATCAATTCAGTCTTGTTTTTCCCTCAACCGAACCAAGTAATGTGGTCACGTAGAGGTTTACCCAACTGACAGCCATTACTTAGATCTTTCTATTTACAACTCCAGGACAGGCAAAAGTCAGTTACAGTCAACAAAACTTCAGCATTGCTTGTGGCCTAGGTAGGGCATGTGCAAATGCTGAATTGATGGACCTCACAGATAGATGTATCAGCAACTGGAGAAAAGTAGTTTCTCAGTTGGCTACTCAGTAGTGCCAACAGAGTAACTGATGAATAATGGAATGTGATGTAGAAGAGAGTCTTGAATGCTGAATCAAGGAATGCTGGTCAAGGATAGTTTCAGGAAAGGAGTACATTTTTTTTTTTTTGACATTCTTTTAAAACATTCTTTTCCATTTTGGCTTATCATAGGGTATTGTATATAGTTCCCTGTACTATACATTAGGAGCTTGTGGCTTATCCATTCTAAATGTAATAGTTTGCATCTACCAACCCAAACTCCCAGTATATTCCCACCCCCTGCCCCAGCAACCACAAGCCCGATTTCTATGTCTGTAAGTCTGAGGAAAGGAGTAAGTTTTAAATTGGGTTTCATAGGAAGGTTGCTAATCCTAAGTAGGAAAAAAAAAAAAAAGGTTTTCTATAAATGAATATATAAGCATCTCTTGAGTGACAGCTACATATTAAGCATTAGGAAATTTTTCTACTCATGAATTCTTTTAATCTTTGTAGTAGCTCTATCAGATAAGGGTTATTAGCCTCCTTTTACAGAGGAGGAAATTGAGTCTCAGATAATTCAGAGACTGGGGTATCTGGGGTAAATGTCTGGAGATGGTTGAATGTTGGAAGCCAGGTATTGGCCCCTGTCCTGTTCCACCTCCATTGCACCCCAGGGGCCTGTCCTTGTAATACCTAACAGGAGTAGGACCAACACTGGAAACTGGAAAGCTAAGACCTTTCTCCTGATCCCAGAGCACCTGAAACCTTTCACAGTGCTTGCTGTCATCCCTACTATTTCCTGCCCACTCTACCTGTGCTGGTCACAGTGGAAGCCATAGGTGTTCTTGTATCTGTGGATTCCCCCGTGCAGTCATTGACAGAGCTTGATAAGTTGATTCATGCTCTGGAGCTCTCAGCAGCTCTCTTCTTCTCAACTCTCACCCTCAATGGTCTGCACAGCATGCCCGTGGCAGCTCTGCTAATCTGCTGTCAGACAAAGAAGGAGGAAAAAAGCAGGATGCTGACACAGTACTCATATTAGGTAAATCTTTCCCCAGCTAGTGCTTTCTATCCTGGGATTATTTTGTGAACACAGATTTTGTTAGAAACGATTGATCTGAACATCTGGGGCTCATGAACTGACATTAGCCCCTTCTAATTGTTCTGATGTGGTTTCATTCTGATTTCATGGAAGCGGTGCAATCTTTAAGCACAAACTATTGATTAGTTATACATTTCAGGCATTTGAGAGCATCAGCCAAGTGCATTTGTGGTTCCTGAGGATTTTGTTCTTTATTTTCCCTGCCTGAACTTTTCCTTGTTCCTTCACCACCCCATCACCTATTGCCATTCCAAATAGTATCTAAGGTAGTCATTTAATAAATAGAAACTCAGCATTGTGCTTTACCATTTATCTGCTAACTTACACTGGAATTTGGAAGAGGGGCTAGTGTGAAGGATGACTCCAAAGAACATTATTTTGTCTTCTTACTGAATATGCTCATTGAAACGCTTTCAGATATGAGGACGGTGTTTATAAACACCCACAGCCAGTTGGGTTAGCAGATTGTTTACATGTGGGCATGTGTGTGTAGCGTGTTACTGCAGGGCTGTGCATTCCTCCAGGAAAGGTTCTGTTGTTATGTGTGTTACAAAATTTCAAATAAGGGGAGAACAACAGCTGTAATGGGCCCCATCCAATGATGGCAAAAGGTGAATAAAATTACTCCCTATGGGAAGTAAAATGCTCATTTAGTGGAGGGAAATTATCATTTCCACGTAGAACATTTGGCTTCCTGAGAGTGCAAGTGGCTGCACAGCTTGATAATAACACCTCGGGCTGTAATAGTACCTTTTCCCTTCTGAGAACTAGGCTCTTTGCTCTTAAATTTATCTTTACAACATCTTTGCAAAATGGGTAGGCTCAGGTTTTATTGGTGGTCTTTTATGGATGAAGAAACTGAGAGACTGAAAAATTCAGTAATTTTTCCTCAGAAGCCCAGAAATCAATCTCCAAATCAGGGTTTCTCAGCCTTGTCACTCTGGACATTTTTGACTAGATAATGCTTTGCTGTGGAAACTGTCCTGGGCTTTGCAGGATTTAAGCATCATCTCTGGTCTCTCTCTCCACTAGATGCCAGAATCACTTCCCAGTTGTGACAACTGAAATTATCTTCAGACATTGTCAGTTGTCCCCTAGGGATCAGAATCGCCTCCAGTTGAGACCTCTGATTACTTGGTCAGCCTGGACATTCTCCTGTAGCTTGTAGAAAACCTTAGGCAAAATTGGAAATAATCAAAATTTGCTTTAACATTCATAGTTTCTTCCATCTATATTAACAGTACTTCTCTATGATTCACCATTATAAGGACTTTGTTATATTAATTTATTTCATTCTCATAGCAATCCCATTTTAATCTTTTTGCATGCAAAAAAACTGAACCATTACAGAGGTTTGCTGCCCATGTTTACACAGCTAGGCAGTGGTTGGGTTGGTTTCATGAGTGTGTGACCTGTGCAGTTACACAGGGTCCATGTTTAGAAGGCCTTATGCTTGGTTTAATGGTCTGCTGTTACCATTGAAATTCTCAGTCATTTTTGAACATGGGGCCTCACATTTTTATTTTGCTTTGGGCTCCATAAATTATGTAGCTAGTTCTGCTAAGAGGTGAAAGAGCTTGTATTTGAATCCAAGCTGTTTAAAGATTCCATGTTTAATGTTTTCACGATACTCCATCTTACTCTCTTACTTGTTCATTCACTCATTTATTCATTCAGTACTATGAGTTGATTATGAACCAGGAGCTAGTCTTGTCAGTGAGGGAACAATCAAGACCCAACAGATGCTATCCCTTTCTTGAAGCTCAAAGTCTCAAGAGAAGTATAGATCAATTAAACAGGCATTTGCAGTTCAGCATGGTGTGTTATGATAGGGAAGGCCCAAGTAATATGGAGCATATAGGAGGGTATTTAACATAGTCTAGGAGGATCAGAAAAGGTTTACCAGCTGAGACATAAGGACCAAATGAAATACACAGTCAAAAAATGGAGAACAAGTATAACTAAGCAAAAGAAAATGATAATACAAATGCCAAGAAATGTGGGAAAGTGTAACATAATTAGGGACTTAAAAGTAGCTTAGTGTGGGTGAAGTGTTGACTTGCTCAGTTTTCACAATTATGGTTTAGTAACAACCCGACCATCTCAGTTGGTTGTTACAACAAAGTTTAATTGGTCACACTTGTTTGCAGATGATCTGCTACTGAGTGGTGGTGCTACTCACTGAGTTCACTTCAGGACCAAGTCTGGAGGGACAGTTCCTAATTGGACTTGACATACTCATGATTGAGGGAAAAGATAGGAATGATGAAGTCACACTCCCGTCAACTCATATTCCATTGATTAAGCAAACATTTGGCCAAGCTGATATGGAGAGGAGCAGGGAAGTATTCCCCTCTCCTAGGGAGTACTGCAAGTCCCATGTGATGGACAGAGATGTTATATTCCTCTTAATGGAAGGGCAGAGACTAATTGGGAACAATAATATATTCTACCATATAAAGTGAGAGGAAGGGAATAGCAGAAGAAGAAGTTTTGGAAATAAGCATAAGCTAGGTTATGTAAAGTCTTAGAAATCATATTAAAGAGTTTAGGCTCAACCTGTTAGCCTTTTCTCTACTTTTATTAGTAAGGTATCTTACTCAAAATTTTCTTTTAGATTCAACAGGAATCAACAACAATAGTAGCAATAAATGAAACGAAAAACAAATATGATAAACTCATTACACATTAAAGTACACATTAAAGTAAATGATTGGTATCAAATACTTATGTATTTAGAGAAACAAAGAAGAGAATCACTAATTGTGGAATGCCAGGCAATAATGTACAGGTGAATTTTTATTTATCTGTGGAGAAGGGAATTTCTTGGTGTCTTGGAAATGTTACCTTTCTATTGCTGACTTCCAAGTATGATTCTACTGGTGAAGACCAGTCTATAAATATTTATTGCGTACATTATACAGTTTAAAAACTGGTAATTGCTGAATATACATCTTCAAAGTGCGGTTGAGACTGATAAGAGGGGAGCCTGGCACAGAGAAAAGAGTGTGACTCTTGTTTTCTGAAAGGTTGCACTTGACTCCTGATTCATTCAGTTAATATCTGTAAATTTGAACACATTACTGAACATCTTTGAGCTTTGGTTTTCTCATCTGCAAAAGGGGATTTTAATGCTTCCTTTCTAACCACACATCTAACAGTAATAACAGCTAACTATTATTGTGCACTTCTGTGCCAGGCGCAGGGCTAAGAACTTTGTATTTTGATACTTAAACTTTATCACAACCCTATGAAGTGAACACAGTGATTGTACAAAGGAAGAAACTGAGAATTAAAGTGGTTAAGCCAGTTGTCCAAGGTGAAACACTAAGCAAAGCTTGGAATCCAAATATGAATCCAGTTACAGTACTAAAGGTCAACTCTTTATTGCCATGTAATAACAATAATGATGATAACAGCAATAGTAAGCCAGGTAAAATTCCAAACTCATTTAAAAATTGTCATTTAATTTTCACAAATACCCTTTCAGAAGCTGCAAGTGATATACAATCTCAGTTTTAATATTATACATATGTAACCATGGTGACTGCAGCCATGAAATTAAAAGATGCTTATTCCTTGGAAGGAAAGTTATGACCTACCTAGATAGCATGTTCAAAAGCAGAGACATTACTTTGCCAATAAAAGTTCATCTAGTCAAGGCTATGGTTTTTCCTGTGGTCATGTATGGATGTGAGAGTTGGACTGTGAAGAAGGCTGAGCACCGAAGAACTGATGCTTTTGAACTGTGGTGTTAGAGAAGACTCTTGAGAGTCCCTTGGACTGCAAGGAGATCCAACCAGTCCATTCTGAAGGAGATCAGCCCTGGGATTTCTTTGGAAGGAATGATGCTAAAGCTGAAACTCCAGTACTTTGGCCACCTCATGTGAAGAGTTGACTCATTGGAAAAGACTCTGATGCTGGGAAGGATTGGGGGCAGGAGGAGAAGGGGACGACAGAGGATGAGATGGCTGGATGGCATCACTGACTCGATGGATGTGAGTCTGAGTGAACTTCGGGAGTTGGTGATGGACAGGGAGGCCTGGCGTCCTGTGATTCATGGGGTCACAAAGAGTTGGACACGCCTGAGTGACTGAACTGAACTGAACCATGTGTGCATATATCTTTATTTGTGTATATCTCTTTATTCATTCAGCATCTTTCTAGTCTTGGTCTGTGATTGTAAGTAGATGAGGTGCATTAGGCTGTCCAATTTATCAGAAAGAATATTTTCAATGGAAAATGCTGATCTGCAAGTTTGAGAAAACGCAATAGCTTGTTGCTGCTGCTTCTGCTAAGTCGCTTCAGTCGTGTCTGACTCTGTGCGACCCCATAGACGGCAGCCCACCAGGCCCCGCCATCCCTGGGATTCTCCAGGCAAGAACACTGGAGTGGGTTGCCATTTCCTCCTCCAATGCATGAAAGTGAAAAGTGAAAGTGAAGTTGCTCAGTTGTGTCCGACTCTAGGGCAACCCCGTGGACTGCAGCCTACCAGGCTCCTCTGTCCATGGGATTTTCCAGGCAAGAGTACTGGAGTGGGGTGCCATTGCCTTCTCCCATAGCTTGTTAGATTGTCCCTAAAATTAGAGTAAATAAGCTTTGAGTCAGGATGTAAGGTCTTCACTCTCAAATACCAACCATAAATGATACCAGTTGGCTCTATCAGGTATTTTGACATTCAAAGACCTCTTTTTACTACTCTGGGTCTGTGACTGTATTTGGGATATTTGAAATATTAGATTAAATGAGAAGTTTATTACTAATGGAGAAGTTGGTTACTAATATAAGTTATTTTCACAGCATTTTCCTTGTTCTATTTCTGTGATTTCCCCCAAGTTTCAAGTGTAGCACAAACACTTCTTTTCTTTTGTCTCTCTTTTAGATTATCATGCACAGTAGAAAGTCATTGCCTTTGTCCTATTCCCAGGCCCATCAAACAAATTGAGTAATGTCTTAGATTTTGCCTGGTATTATTTGTGTTCTGTGAATGATGGTTTCTCTTTTATGTGTCTTTTTTCTCCTGAAATCAAATTAAGAGAAATTACAAGTTGGAAACAATCTTTTCTAGATGGAAATGCTACTTACCTTTCAGCATAGTATTTGACTGGCATCTTCTAATTAAAACATGTCTTCCAAAAGAATCCTCTGATGCCTTCAGCTCATTGGCTCTCATGAGCTTATTTTATAGTATCTTAATAAAAGCTGAGGTTGAATAACTAAAGTTTTAAGATTTAGCTATGAGGCCAGATGAAATATTTATTCTACCCTCAAGCAGCTCTGTTGTCTTTACCATCTGAGCCACCAGGGAAGCCCCCTTTATGTTGATAAAGGAGAGCTATTTTTATAGTTCATTTTTTCTCCATAATATAATAGAGAAAAAAATGAAGAAGACTTTCGGAGACAATAAATCAAAAAAGTTTTGAAATATAATATGTAATGAGAATGAATAATGTGGTCTAGGGTATTTGTATCACCAAAGACAAATATCTCTATTAACATTCAGATCTAAGAAAAATCAAATGTCAGAGTCCCCCAAGGGAAGTAGGAGAACTTCTTGGAATTATTCAAATATGAACTGGAAAATCAGTTGCTTTGGATACCTTGGGGTGAACTAAATATATCCTGATATGGAAATTTTTTTCCATTTTCAAACTGCTCAGGTTGTATAAAGTGGGCAACACTATTATTGGTGACCATGCCACCAAATTACCTGGATTAAGCTTCAACTGAAATACTGATTGATTTGCCCTCTCTTGTGCTGGAAAGGCCTATGTGAGAAATGAAATACAGGCTTCTAAAATCAGGCCTGTAATCACTAAGCCCAAACATTTTCACAGTCATCTGTATTGAATCTAATTCCACGATTTAGCAAGAAGGGGTGGAACACTGGCCGCTGTGCAAAATTCAGCGATAAATATTTAAAGCTATTTACAATTTGGTTTCATTTGTAGGTAATTTTGCTTTTTGTAAACTCCTTTTTTAGGTGTAGTCCATTTTCAGCAGTGGCTATTAATCCAACAAATGTTTTAAAATATTGAAAAGTAAGTCCCTAGACAGGTCATTAATAGGTAAAAACAAACTTTGTTTTCTAAAGAAATCAGTCTGTTGAGTCACTGAGTCAGTTCCAACAGTTTGTGACCTCATGGACTACAGCATGCCAGGATTCCCTGTCCATCACCAGCTCCGGGAGCTTGCTCAAACATTTTTTGCTGACTATATAGAGTTTCTCCATCTTTAACTGCAAATAATATAATCAATCTGATTTCAGTATTGACTATCTGGTGATGTCCATGTGTTGAGTCGTCTCTTGTGTTGTTGAATGAGGGTGTTTGGTATGACTAGTGCAGTCTCTTGGCTAAACTCTGTTAGCCTTTTCTCTGCTTCATTTTGTACTCGTAGGCCAAACTTACCTGTTATTCCAGATATCTCTTGACTTCCTAGTTTTGCATTCCAGTCTCCTATGATGAAAAGGACATCTTTTTTGGGTGTTAGTTCTAGAAGATCTTGTAGGGCTTCAGAGAACTATTCAACTTCCTGTTCTTTTGCATTAGTGGCTGGGGCATAGACTTAAATTACTGTGATACTGAATTGTTAGCCTTGGAAATGAACAGAAATCATCTATTATTTTTGAGATTGCACCCAAGTACTGCATTTCTAAAGAAATATGTAAAGAAAAATTCTAAAGAAATAGGTAAAGAAAAATTTAGATTAAAAACAAAAGCCAAAATATTAGAGCTATTGGCCACTGTCACTTTTTCTTGGGAAAGGTTGACCTAAGAGGAACTGATACAATGACACTGCAGAGTACAATATTCATCAAATAGTAGCAATCTATTGGAGAAGGCAATGGCACCCCATTCCAATACTCTTGCCTGGAAAATCCCGTGGATGGAGGAGCCTGGTAGGCTCCAGTCCATGGGGTCACTAAGAGTCGGGCAAGACTGAGTGACTTCACTTTGACTTTTCACTTCACTTTGACTTTTCTTTGCACTGGAGAAGAAAATGGCAACCTGCTCTGGTGTTCTTACTTGGAGAATCCCAGGGACAGATGAGCCTAGTGGGCTGCTGTCTATGGGGTCTCACGGAGTTGGACATGATTGAAGCAACTTAGCAGCAGCAGCAGCAGCAATCTATAGTCCTATAAGCACTGACTCAATATCTACTTACTTATGTAGACACTTAGACCTACATCACAAATATTTTGACACTATAGGTGCCTGTTCATATTTTGTGATTTGACCACAGCAAGAGGGGACAATTTTAATTAGAGAATAAAGAGGTACTCTCCCCTCTCTTCTGCTCATTTCATGCTTTCTTGAGTAAGACCCATCTTTCTGGAATATATATTTAATAAAATGTAAGTAATGCACTTGCAACATGGTAAAATAAACTAGGGAGAAGATCAGTCATCCCTGGGAGATTTTTAGACCAGAAAAATAATTTCTTGCTGCTGCTGCTGCTAAGTCACTTCAGTCGTGTCTGACTCTGTGTGACCCCATAGATGTCAACCCACCAGGCTCTCCTGCCCTTGGGATTCTCCAGGCAAGAACACTGGAGTGGGTTGCCATTTCCTTCTCCAATGCATGAAAGTGAAAAAGTGAAAGTGAAGTCGCTCAGTTGTGTCCAACTCTTAGTGACCCCATGGACTGCAGCCTACCAGGCTCCTCCATTCATGGGATTTTCCAGGCAAGAGTACTGGAGTGGGGTGCCATGCTCTCCATAAGAAGAGACTTCACTTTCCTTATCCCATAAAATGTACTTTTGCTTTTTTCTCTTTTCTATTCTCCTCTCTGTCCAATAGGAAGAAAAAGAAAACAAAAAACAAACAAACAAAAAAAAAACCCTCGCAAAATCCTCTGAACTGTTTTTAGAAAAATAATTGCATTTTGTGGGACATGAGGTGAATAAAAGTTGGCATTTTTTGCTGTCGCTTTGGGTACAGAGGTCAAAGGTCATTGTCTAACAGGCATCCAGATGGAATCAATCTCTTCTTCATAGATCCTGTCAGAAGCACCTGAGCCTCCTGGGGGTTCGTGCACAGCAGTTCATGGTCAAAGGCAGGAATGGATATCTGCACTCCAGGGGAGGCTATATTTTTCTGTCGATAGACAGAAGATTGCAGTGTCCTAGACAGGTAATCAGTTATCAAGCACAACGATCAGTTCACGTTTAAACATTAAACAGGTGGGGCAGGAGACAACTAACATTTATCATGTTTACTAGGTTTGCCAAAAACAACCAAAGAACTGCTTTGTCCTTTTAATCAGTTCTAATCTGGGTTTCTTGCTATCAGTTTTTCAAAGAAATTGAATGATTTTGTTTTTCTTTTTCTTCCTTGAAATTACTTGGTAGATTCTTAAAGGGTCAAAAGTCTACATTTCTTTGTTATAAGCATATTTTAAAAATTCTCCTGTTTTCCCCTTACCTTTCATTAACTGGATGTTAACACATTCATAAGTCAGCCCTGATCCCCAGTGATGCCATTTCTACTTCAGTTTGGTGAATGGTGAAAGAAAGAAAATGGAAAAGCCTAAAGCAAAGTTTCCTCTAAGATTAAATAGTGTGTGGTTTGTTAAGACTTTCTTCTGTCCCAGCATTAAAAGTAAAGAATAGCTTTTCTTTTTGCTCCGTGATTAGAGAGCTTCACTGGATTTGCGGCAAATAAATTGACAAGTGAGGGCACTGATGACAAGAGAGCGATAATTGATGGTGGCAGGTGGGGGTCTGGTGCACTGGCATGTCCCGTGGAGGGTGCACCAAGGACATCTATCAATCACATTGGTGACAGCAGCCAGGGAGACTTAATTGGAGATTCATTGAACCTTTAATGATGTGACAGAGAAAAATAAGGACGCTTAAAAGGCTCCTGGGCCATTTGTTTTCCTTCATTCCAATAATTCTCATAGAAAGAGTAGAAAGTGGACACTGCTCCAGGGTTGAACATTCATTGTTTCCATCAAAGTTAATCACATTGTTTGGCAGAGTAGTGAAAGTGTTTACCATTAGTCCAATGTAGAATTTAATCTATACCTGGAAATTTAGAGACTTGACTGGCCCACTACTTAAGTGTAATCACAAATGCTTAGCAAGTGCTAGGATACCATATGCTCAACACTGAGTTACAACTAGAGTGAAGATATTATCTGCCACAGTGTGGGTTCCAAATACAGTGAGGAAAGTTCTTTCTCTAAGTTAAATGATGTTTTCCCTCTCATTTTTCTAAAGAGTTCTCTGTATTATACAAATATTAAATTTTTTCTTTTTCTTTCTTTTTTTTTTGCCAGAAGGTTCAAAAGAATTTTCTCTTTCATTTGAGAAAGGAGTCCTGCAAAGGTGTTTTCCCTTTAGGAACAGAGATTTTTCTTACTGTTAGCAGTACAGGAAAGAAGCTTCAGTTTTAGGTACTGTGTGTGTGGGTACAGCATGTGTGAAAAAGATAAGTGAGATAGTTTCTGCCATCTAAGATCTTATATTTTCATATTTAGGACTTTGTACATTTGTGTACCCATTCTCAATTATAGTTTGGCACACTTACTATGCACAGTGGTTTGTCTAGGGTCTATTGGGTCTGATTATTTCCATCTAAGATCTTATATTTTCATATTTAGGAATTTGTACATTTATGTATCCATTCTCAATTATAGTTTGGGACACATTACGTACAGTGGTTTGTCTAGGGTCTATTGGGTCTGATTATTTCTTTCATGGATTTCAAAGTCTAGTGAGGGAAGACAGACATGTACATTACAGTGTTACACTGTTGTAGGTCAGAAAGACAGGTGTGGATGCTGGCTGGGAAAGAGGCACTGTAGATATAAGGCCACTTAAGTAGTGTTTTTCTTGTCTCTTGAAAATTAACTGTATTTATCAGAATACTTGTTGTAAAAAGTGAGGGAAGGAAGAAAATATCCTAGACTGGTTATGGAAGAAATGTTATACTTTGTTGTTGTTCGGTCATTCAGTCATGTCCGATTCTTTGTGACTCCATGGACTGCAGCACTCCAGGCTTCGCTGTCCTTCACCATCTCCCAGAGCGTGCTCCAACTCATGTCCATTGAGTTGGTGATACCACCCAACCATCTTGTCCTCTGTTGTCCCCTTCCCCTCCTGCCTTCAATCTTTCTTAGCATCAGGGACTTTCTAATGAGTCGGCTCTTTGCTTCAGGAGGCCAAACTATTGGAGCTTCTGCTTCAGTATCAGTCCTTCTAATGAACATTCAGGACTGATTTCCTTTAGGATTTACTGGTTGGATGTCCTTCCAGTCCAAGGGTCTTTCAAGTATCTTCTCCAGCACCAAAGTTTGAAAGCATCAATCCTTCAGTGCTCAGCCTTCTTTATGGTACAATTCTCACATCCATATATAACTACTGGAAAAACTATAGCTTTGACTAGGACCTTTGTTCGCAAAGTAATGTCTCTGCTTTTTAATATGCTGTTTAGGTTTGTCATAGCTTTTCTTCCAAGGAGCAAGTGTCTTTTAATTTAATGGTGGCAGTCACCATTTGCAGTGATTTTGGAGCCTAAGAAAATAAAGTCTATCACTGTTTCTGTTGTTTCCCCATCTATTTGCCATGAAGTGATGGGACCAGATGCCATTATCTTAGCTTTTTGAATGTTGTTTTAAGCCAGTTTTTTTACTCTCCTCTTTCACTTTCATGAAGAGGCTCTTTAGTTCTTCTTCACTTTCTGCCATAAGGGTGGTGTCATCTGAATATCTGAGGTTACTGATATCTCTACCAGCAATCTTGATACCAGCTTGTGCTTCATTTAGGCCAGCATTTTGCATGATGTACTCTGCATAGAAGTTAAATAATTAGGGTGAAATAAATAGCCTTGACACACTCCTTTCCCAGTTTAAACCAGTCTGTGGTTCCATGTTTGATTCTATTACTTCTTAACTTGTATATAGATTTCTCAGGAGGCAGGTAAAGTGGTCTGGTATTCCTATCTCTTTAAGAATTTTCCAGTTTGTTGTGATCCGTACAGTCAAAGGCTTTGTCATAGTCAATGTAACAGAAGTAGATATTTTCCTGGAATTCAGTTGCTTTTTTATGATCCAACAGATGTTAGCAATTTGATCTCTGGTTCCTCTGCCTTTTCTAAATCCAACTTGAACATCTGGAAGTTCTCAGTTCACATACTATTGAAACCTAGCTTGGAGAATTTTGAGCATTACTTTGCTAGAATGTAAAAATCTTTGTCATTGCATTTCTTTGGGATTTAGAATGAAAACTGACTTTTTTCCAGTCCTGGGGCCACGGGTGAGTCTTCCAAATTTGCTGGCATATTGAGTGCAGCACTTTCACAGCAGCATCTTTTAGGATTTGAAATAGCTCAACTGGAATTCCATCACCTCCACTAGCTTTGTTTGTTTTGATGCTTCCTGAGGCCCACTTGACTTCACATTCCAGAATGTCTGGCTCTAGGTGAGTAACCACACCATCATGATCATCTGGGTCATGAAGATCTTTTTTTGTATAGTTCTGTGTATTCTTACCACCTTTTCTTAATATCATCTGCTTCTATTAGGTCCATACCAATTCTGTCCTTTATGGTGCCCATCTTTGCATGAAATGGTCCCTTGCTAGCTCTAATTTTCTTAAATAGATCTCTAGTGTTTCCCATTCTATTGTTTTCCTCTATTTCTTTGCATTTATCACTGAGGAAGGCTTTCTTATCTCTCCTTACTATTCTTAGGAACTCTGCATTCAGATGGGTATATCTTTATTTTTCTCCTTTGCCTTTCAATTATTTTCTTTTCTCAGCTATTTGTAAGGTCTACTCAGAACACTACTTTGCCTTTTTGCATTTCTTTTTCTTGGGGATGGTTTTGATCACCACCTCTTGTACAGTGTCACTAATCTCCGTCCATAATTCTTCAGGCACTCTATCAGATCTAATCCTTTGAATATACTTGTCACTTCCACTGTATAATCATAAGAAGTTAGATTTAGGTCATACCTGAATGGTCTAGTGGTTTTCCCTACTTTCTTCAATTTAAGTCTGAATTTGGCAATAAGGAGTTCATGATCTGAGCCATAGTCAGCTCCCAATGTTGTTGTTGCTGACTGTTTAGATCTTCTCTATCTTCACCTGCAAAGAATATAATCAATCGGATTTCAGTATTGACCACTTGGTGATGTCCATGTGTAGAGTCATCTCTTGTGTTGTTGGAAGAGGGTGTTTGCTATGACCAGTGCATTCTCTTGGCAAAACTCTGTTAGCCTTTGCCCTGGTTCATTTTGTACTCCCAAGGCCAAACTTGCCTGTTTCTCCAGGTATCTCTTGACTTCCTATTTTTGCATTCCAGTCCCCTATGATGAAAAGGACATCTTTTTTGTGTGTGTGTTAGTTCTAGAAGGTCTTGTAGGGCATCAGAGAACTGTTCAACTTCCTCTTCTTTGGCATTAGTGGCTGGGGCATAGAATTGAATTACTGTGATATTGAATGGTTAGCTTTGGAAATTAACAGAGATCATTCTGTCATTTTTGAGATTGTACCCAAGTACTGCATTTTGGACTCTTCAGTTGCCTATGAGTGCTACTCCATTTCTTCTAAGGGATTCTTGCCCACAGTAGTAGATATAATGTTCATTTGAATTAAAATTGCCCATTCAAGTCCATTTAGTTCACTGATTATTAAAATGTCGATGTTCAGTGTTGCCATCTCTTGACCACTTCAAATTTACCTTGAATCATGGACCTAACATTACAGGTTCCTATGCAGTATTGATCTTTATAGCATTCTACTTTTCTTTCACCACCAGACACACCCACAACTGGGCATTGTTGCCTCTTTGGCTAAGCCTCTTCATTCCTTCTGCACCTATTTCTCTGCTCTTCTCCAGTAACATATTGGGCACCTACCAACCTGGGGAGTTCATCTTTCAATGTCATATTTTTTTGCCTTTTCCTACTGTTCATGGGATTCTCAAGGCATGAATGCTGAAGTGGTTTGCCATTCCCTTCTCCAGTGGACCACATTTTTCAAAACTCTCCACCATGACCCATCTGTCTTAGATGGCCCTACATAGCATGGCTGATAGTTTCATTGAGTTAGACAAGGCTGTGGTCCATGTGATCAGTTTGTTTAGTTTTCTGTGGTTATGGTTTTCATTCTTTCTGCCCTCTGATGGATGAGGATAAGAGGCTTGTGGAAGCTTCCCGATGGGAGGGACTGACTATGGAGAAAACTGAGTCTTGCTCTGGTTGGCAGGGACCATGCTCAATAAATTTTAATCCAATCCTCTGCTGATGGGAGGGGCTTTGTTCCCTCCCTGTAGTTTGGCCTGAGGCTAAACTATGGTAGGTGCCCTAGAACTTTTGCAACAGAACTTAAAAATCATGATATTCTCCAGGCAAGAATACTGGAGTGGCTTGCCATGCCCTTCTCCAGGGACTATTCCCAACCCAGGGATCGAACTCAGGTCTCCTGCATTGTAGGCAGATTCTATACCAGCTGAGCTACCAGGGAAGTCCATATTACACTTCAGTTCAGTTGCTCAGTCATGTCTGACTCTTTGCGACCCCATGAATCACAGCACGCCAGGCCTCCCTGTCCATCACCAACTCCTGGAGTTCACTCAGACTCACGTCCATCGAGTCAGTGATGCCATCCAGCCATCTCATCCTCTGTCATCCCATTCTCCTCATGCCCCCAATCCCTCCCAGCATCAGAGTCTTTTCCAATGAGTCAACTCTTCGCATGAAGTGGCCAAAGTACTGGAGTTTCAGCTTTAGCATCACTCCCTCCAAAGAAATCTCAGAGTTGATCTCCTTCAGAATGGACTGGTTGGATCTCCTTGCAGTCCGAGGGACTCTCAAGAGTCTTCTCCAACACCACAGTTCAAAAGCATCAATTCTTCGGTGCTCAGCCTTCTTCACAGTCCAACTCTCACATCCATACATGACCACAGGAAAAACCATAGCCTTGACTAGACAAACCTTTATTGGCAAAGTAATGTCTCTGCTTTTGAATATGCTATCTAGGTAGGTCATAACTTTCCTTCCAAGGAGTAAGCGTCTTTTAATTTCATGGCTGCAGTCACCATCTGCAGTGATTTTGGAGCCCCAAAAAATAAAGTCTGACACTGTTTCCACTGTTTCCCCATCTATTTCCCATGGTGTCCAAATTTAGGGAAATCTGAGACACGCATTATATTGTTCTTCTTTTTCCTCACACTTTTAATTTAATTGTCCTGCCAAAAGTTTTTTCCTTATAAATCAGTTAGTACAAGGGCTTTCCTGGTGGCTCAGATGGTAGACAATCTGCCTACAAAGCAGGAGACCTGAATTCATTCCCTGGGTTGGGCAGATCCCCTGAAGAAGGGAATGACTACCCACTTTCAATATTCTTGCCTGGAGAACTCCATGGACAGAGGAGCGTATTGGGCTATAGTCCATGGGATTGCAAAGACTTGGATATGACTGAGTGATTAACACACACACTATGAGTACAAATATGACCCATTTGATACTCAGTGGAGAAATATGAATCAGTTGTTGAAAGTTTGCAGAAGATTAGCATCTTGTTCTCCCCAGGGACAACTTGCTTTTCCCTCTGTGGAGATTTCAGTTCTACATTTATTTTCCACATTAACACATCAAGAATTATGGCTGTTTGAAGGTGTTCTTGGTGGCTGAACTGTACGTGGATTGCACACCAGTCAACAGTTGCCCCCCAGCTTAGTCTTCTTAGAGTTGTGTCTTTCCCTACATATTTATAGTTGAGTGTAGAAGACCAATGACAGAGACAAAAGGTACGTAAGTCAGGAAAATACCACAGCAAAGAACTTCCCTAATCATTCAGTTGGTAACAGCTGTCACTAGCCAATTCTATACTACACTTCCAGGGAAATAAAACGTAGTTAAAATAATTTGAGGCAAGTTTGTTTTATAGAAGGAAAACATATTAATTATTAAATTTGAAGGATACACTTTGAAAAAGAAGACTCTAGATAAAAATTTTGTGTTATATTTTATTGGGCTGTTTTCACTAAACATTTTGATTATGGAAGAATTCTGTCATCTCTGTTTTTCTGCAGGTTGATAAAATATTGTCTAATTTTCTTCAATTCAATAATAATCCTGTTCCTAAATTGGAAAATTATCTAAGGAATGTAAGTTGTTTCCAAACCATCAGTGTGGGCATTGCACTATCTGAAGATCTTTTTAGAAATGGAAACATAAACTGTCTTTGTAAGTGTTTTGGCCATATCATCAAAGTGGTATTTGAAAAGTGGAATTCTTTACAACATTCCCACCAAGTGACCATCCATTCCAAGCTGCACACTTGCAGAAAGGCAGCCTTCACCTCCAAAGGTAGCCCATTCCATCTTTCAATGACTCTGTTCAATACCTTTTCTTAAACTGGTAGAAATCAGTCTCCTTGTAGCATCCAGTCTCTGGACTGGACTTATCCTCTCTCTTTCTATATTTAGATTAAAAAGAACTATTGCCTATGAGAGTTCTCCAACTATTTGAAGACAGTTATCCTATTCCATCTAGGTCTCTCTCTCTCTTTTTTAATAAACATTCTCACTTCTCTTACCTATCCTTCCTGTGTTATGACTATAAGTCCTTTTATCATAAAAACTGCTTTGCTCTATGTTCATCTGATTATAGTCCATTGTCTCTAGATTTATAGAACCTCTTGCCAAGTGTTGAATGCAACTCCCAGGAAAGGTTTGAGCAGAGCAGAGTGATCTTTTCTCTCATGCAAGCTGCATCTTTTAAAAATTTTTATGTTCTATTCAGTTGCAAATGACATCATGTAAATTTTGTTATCTTGATTATGCCATCTAATATATTGCCTCTTACCACCAGCTTTGGGTCATCTACAAATTTGACAGAACAACAGAATTGTGTGTATTCTTATAAGTGTATGAACAATGAACTTTCTTCATTTTAAAGACTATGAGGTTGACTTGCTGGAAATGGTTCTTTACCGAGAAGCTTCTACCAATCATTGCTGATGGTGCTTAGAAAGTGAACATTCACACCGTGTCTCAGCTCTCTCTGGTTTAACACAAGGATGTCTCAGACATTCTTCAATAGACTGAATTGTTGAGTACAATATATGTGTATTATTGATAGAATATAATGGGACTTGGCTTACTGTAACCCTCCTTTTAAAAATGATACTTGGATAGCCATGGATTATGATACACCTTTTGGAATTTTAACTATCTGTGAAACTGAGGTTCTCTTTCTCTTTCCTGTGACAATCCATGGTGACTTAGGAAAGTTCTATTACTAATACTGAAGATATTTAGGAAGTAAATTGCACAGACCCAATGTAAAAATTGATGACTGACTGTCTAAACTTAAACTAAAAAATAAGCCCACTAACAAAATTTTTATTATAATAAGCAATAATGAAACATCTTGGATTTTATTTTCCTAATCCTATTAAAATTAGAAATCCTAACTTAATGCTTACCTATAATTAAGTTTTTTAAAAGGGGCATGGATGAAATAATAGAAATGATCTTAGCTATCAGTAGCAATATTTATTATAAATAATTCTTGAGGGTATATTATGGATACTACATAAAGTACTTTGCATAAGTTAATATTTTAAATTTATATTTTAAACTAAATATTTTAATATTTTTATTTTATATAGGAGTATAATTGATTAACAATGCTATATTAGTTTCAGGTGTACAGCAAAGTGATTCAGCTATACATATACATGTATCTGTTCTTTTTCAATTTTTTTCCCATTTAGTTACTACAGAATATTAGACAGAGCTCCTTGTGCTGTGCAACAGTTCCTTGTTGGTTATGTATTTTAAAAAAAATAGCAGTGTGTACATGTCAACTCTCTAGAAAAGGAAACAGCAACCCACTCCAGTATTCTTTTTGCCTGGAGAATCCCATGGATGGAGGAACCACGTAGTCTACACTCCATGGGGTCGCAAAGAGTCAGACACAACTGAGCAACTTCACTTCGCTTTACATGTCAACTCTACACTCCCAATCTATTCCTTCCCATTGATACCATAAGTTCATTCTCTAAGTTTGTGAGTCTCTTTTTCTTTTGTAAATAAGTTCATTTATATCATTTTTTAAAAGATTCTGCATGTAAGTGATATCATACAATATGGTAATCTTCATGTTAATCCATGTCGCTATAAATGGCATTGTTGTATTCTTTTTTATGGCTGAGTAATATTCCATTGTATATATGTACCACATCTTCTGTATCTATTCATTGTATTGGTGGACATTAGGTTGCTTGCATGTCTTGGCTGTTGTAAACAGTGCTGCAGTGAGCATTTGGGGTACATGGATATTTTCAGATTATGGTTTTCTCCAGATATATGCCCAGGAGTGGAGTTTCTGGATCATATGGTAGCTCTATTTTTAGTTTTTAAAGTAATCCTCATAATGTTCTGCATGGTGACTATATTAATTTACATTCTTACCAACAGTGTAGAAGGGTTCTCTTTTCTCCATACCCTCTCCAGCATTTATTGTTTGTAAATTTTTTGATGATGGACATTTTGATTGGTGTGAGGTAAAATCTCATTGTAGTTTTTATTTGCATTTCTCTCATAATGAGTGTTGTTGAATATCTGTTCATGCCTCTGGGCCATCTGTATGTCTTCTTTGGAGAAATGCCTATTTAGGTCTTCTGCTCATTTTTTGATTGGGTTTTTCATTTTTTGATACTGAACTGCATGAGCTGTTTGTAAATTTTGGAGACTAATCCTGTGTTGGTTGCATCATTTGCAAATATGAGGTTGCATTTTCATTTTGTTTATGGTTTCCTTTGCTGTGCAAAGGCTTTCAAATTTAGTTAGGGTCCATTTGTTTGTTTTTATTTTCATTACTTTTTAGGAGATGGCTTGAAAAAGATATTGCTGGGATTTATGTCAGAATTTTGCCTGTGTTTTCCTCTAAGAGTTTTACATTTAGGTCTTTAATTCATTTTGAGTTTATTTTTGTGAATGGTGTTAAAGAATGTTATAATTTCATTTTTTTTTTACATGTAGCTGTCCAGTTTTCTCAGCACCATTTATTGAAAAGATGTTTTTTCCTCTCTTGTATAGTCTTGACTCCTTTGTTATAGATTGATTGATTATTGGTGCCTATGTTTATTTCTGTGCTTTCTATCCTGTTGTATTGCTCTATATTTCTGTTTTGGTCCCAGTACCATACTATTTTGATGTCTGTAACTTTGCAGTATAATCTGAAGTCAAGGAGCCTGGTTCCTCCAGTTCTGTTTTTCTTTCTCCAGATTGCTTTGGCTATTTGGGGTTTTATGTGTCTCCATGGCTCAGCTGGTAAAGAATCCATCCATTGTGCGGGAGACCTGGGCTCGATCCTGGGTTGGGAAGATCCCCTGGAGAAGGGAACGGCTACCCACTCCAGAATTCTGGTCTGGAGAATTCCATAGACTACAGCCCATGGGGTTGCAATGAGTTGGACATGACTGAGCAACTTTCACTTTCATACAAATTTTAAGATTTTTTTTATTCTAGTTTTTGAAAAATACCTTTGGTAATTTGGTAATGATTGCATTGAATCTGTAGATAACCTTAGGTAATTTAGTCATTTTGACAATATTGTTTCTTCTGGTCTAAGAACATGGTATATATCTTTCCCTCTGTTTGTGTTGTCTTATACTTTTCTTGCTACATCTTTAGGATTTTCTATGCATAGTATTGGGCTTCTCTTGTGGCTCATCTGGTAAAGAATCTGCCTGCAATGTCAGAGACCTGGTTTCGATCCCTGGGTTGGGAAGATCCCCTGGAGAAGGAAAGGTTATGTTATCTGCAAAGAGTGGTAGTTTAACTTCTTCTTTACTAATTTGAATTCCTTTTATTTATTTTTCTTCTCTGATTGTCATGGCTAGGACTTCCAAAACTATGTTGAATAAACATGGTGAGAATGGACATCCTTATCTTGTTCCTGATCTTAGAGAAAATGCTTTTAGCTTTTCACAACTGAATATGATGTTTTCTGTAGGTTTGTCATATGTGGCCTTTAAGATCAATATTTCATGACATATTCAAATTATATGAAATTAAAATTTCCATAAATAAAGTATTTTGGGAACATAGCTACATTCATTCATTTTTTTAAAATCTTAGACTAATTTTATGCTGCAATGGAAGAATTGAGTATTTGCAATAGAGACCAGATAGTACGTAAGGGACAAATATTTACTATCTGGCTCTTTACAGAAAATAGTTTGCCAATCACTGCTATAGCTGATGAAAATGAGGCTTCACATTTTTAAGTGATTTCTTCAGAAACATTAGGTTCATTAAAATGATAATTTCACTGGGAACTGATTTTTTTACATTCTCAACAATTTTATAATGAAGTATCAGTTAAATATTAATATACATAGAGAGATGGTTGGTGATATGAAAACTGTGTACTTTTTAAACAAATTTTAACCATTAGAATTTATAAGTACTCTGTGTGTGTATGTGAGGGTATGTGTCTATGCAAGTAAAAAGAATTATATATTGACGGAAAGAGAAACATCTGGAAGATGTAAGAAATAAAGTGGAGATGGAATGGACAGATGTGATCTCTTAAATCCATAACTCCTCACTAAGACTTCATGGTTAGTTACTCTGTGCAGTAGGAAGGCTTCTTGTCCTGTTCTGGATTTATGTGTTCCTATTTCTGAACCTCAGTGATTTAACTTCCATAGCATGGCACTGAAAATGTCATTTGAGAGGGAACATATTGGAATTCTTAGGAATGAATGGCTCTGTGTTAGTAAAATAGAGATCTGAATTAAATAAGATAATAATATGAACTGCCTGTCAGAAACCCTAGAAGAAAATGTGGCTATCACCATAGCTTTTGAAAATCATAGTTGGAATATCTGTAATCATCAGGATATTTCCAGAAATCTAGACATTTTGGAGCAGTCTTTCAGATCTTTAACATGTCTTATTGCATATTATCTTATACTAGAGGATTCAAGATGAGTAAACAAAGGAGAAATTACTTCATTTTATTGGAAAACACTAATCAGATATAGTTTTCCCTTCATAAAAACTACCAACAATTAGAAAGTAGACATAAACATGCTCCCTCTTTCTACCCTATTCTCTGGAGCCAGAAAGGATTAAAAGAGAATCCTTCTCTTAATTTGGCAGTCATACAGAAACCAGGAGTTGGAAGGGGCCCTTCTTATCATTGGACACAATTTCTTCACCTTAGGGATGAGGAAACTGACACAGATAAGTAAGATAATCTGCCTAAAGCAGAGTCAAGAGGTATCATGGGACTGTGGATTCTTCCATTACACCACTATGCATGCTCTTCTAAATTCTTCTTATGAAGAGTGAACCTCATTTGTCCCCTTTCTTTGGAATAACCCTGAAAATGTATTTCTTATTTACATAGGTATGTCCTTTTAGAACTTCTAAGCCACAACTTTGTGCATTTCAAATTCTTTTACACCATAATATCTGTCTTTGACCATAATACCTATCTTAGAGCTTCTCTTGGGATGTAAGGTCCTTGATGATAAAATCTAACTCTGGAGCAATAATAGAGAAGGATTTATTTGCACTGGAGAATGCAAACTTAAATGCCAAGAGGTACCAGACAAATAACGACTTTGTAAGTTAGTAAAGGAGTAGAAATGAAAGACAAGCCCGGGGTGGTGGGGTGGGGGGCGGGGGGGGGGGGGGCGGGGCAGGGATGTGCTCAACTGGGAAAGAAATGGCTCACAAAAGGGGCAGCTGTTACTTAGCTGGTCTGATTGTCACTGTGCAGGAATGCCATTCTGAATTTGTTAAATCCGCTGATAATTCAAAGACTTTTATATGTGGAAATGTCTTGATTTCCTTGTTACTGTGTAGTTTAAGCAAAACATGTCTGTGACCTAGTTTGGATCTTTAGCAATGAAAGTCTGTGATATTATCAGAAAAAAATTAAAGTTTTACATCCAGTTTTGGTTGGAGGGTTTACAGTTTAATGTTTTGTGATTTTCCCCTCTTCTTTTTCATTCTGGGAACAAGAGTATGCTACGATTAGCCTGCAGATTCAGTGTGGCTTTTGTAGGTGAAACGGTAGATTGCATCAAACGGCTTTGCTTTTGTTTTCTGCTTGAAAAAACTGACACTTGTTATGGTTACGCTCACTGTGTGAGCCATCCCCTGTTGACTTCTGGGCAATCACTATAAATCTCTATTATTCTGCTGTTATTGTCTTGTTATACTATCGCTGTTGAGGCATCTTCTCAAGGGAAGTGAGCCCAGGTGTGTACATACAGAACAAGCAATGCTCTCCTTTAAACACATAAATAGCTATTTTATTTGGCATGACACACATAAATGTTAGTGTAGCCAAAGGAATCTTGAACAGTTATTTGCATTGCAAATATTTCAGAAAATGGAGCAAAGGTATCAGAGCTCAATCTGCTAGCCATTTGAGTTTTGTTAGATCAGAGAGTAATCCATCTTTTATTTTTTCCCCAGTAATAAGAGTCGAAATGCAGTCCCTTGCAATTGGACTCCAAGGTATAAGAATTTCCCATAAAAAAGAATATATTCTTGTTCGTCCATGAAATTCAGTTATATAGACCTCCTTTTATGGGCACTCTTTCTTTATGGCCTTGTTGAGATCAAATGTGCAGAGTTAAGCTCTTTTTGTGCTATACATTTCATTGTTTTGGTATCAAACTGATGGAAGACTAGAACAGTGCTTACTCATTTATCTAGATATGATGGCTTGAGGATCCTGAAGAAAAGTTACACCAACTCTTTCATCTGAATGTGCGAATAGAGCTTTCCTTGTTTCTGGTACTTGTCAGTTAATGAAGTGGCAAAGCATTTATAACAAACATGAATTGCAGATAGGAGATTATATTTTAGAGACATGAATAGAATTTGGGAAATGTTTAATAAAAGCTGGAAACTAAGTATCATAAACTAAATATGTATTTCTAAGAATAGAGTAAGAAAGAAAGCAGAGATTTTTTTCAGTAACAATTTTTATATTTATTTATTTTTAAACTAATGAATCAGAGTTTGGTTAATGAAATCCTTGGTGAATGTCTCACTTTTTCCCCCTGTCTTTTTATTATTTTCTAAATTTACTAAGACAAAAAAGGTAGTGGAATTACCTTATATGCCTAAAACTTTTGGGGAGAAATTATAATAAGCTGAAATTTCTCCTCTCCACCATTATAATGCTATATTCAAGCTCCTTTATATAAATGTGAATGAAAATATACATCCAAATATGAAAATATTTATTTTTAATGAGAAACAGTATCATCCTTTTAAAATTATTATGCTTTATTCAACATTTAATATTTTAAAATTATTATGTTTTATTTAACATGTGAAATAGACAGTGTTCTAAGTTAATATGTATAGATATGCCTCATTAATGATATTTTATTTTTTAATATAACTGTGGCAAAATAGGGAGCCATGACCCAGGCAGCTCGGTGAAATGAACTTCTAAACATTCTCTTCACACTCTGAGTCAAAATAAGTGATAAAAGTCAATAATCATATGACTTAAAAGACTGTCCGAAATGCCAGGGCAAAGGAAATTTGGACACATTTGCTCTTTTCTGTAAGGAATAAAGAGAATCCACTGGAAACTTTCTGTATTTTGAGAAGAGGGTGTGAAAGTGTATAGAAACAGAAACTTTTTAGCAAGCACATCAGTAGGATAATTTTAGTTAGTGTTATGAAAAATGTAAGCAGTGTACAGTTATAGAGGGTGAAGGGGGTTTCTTTTTAGATTTCTTGGAGAAGGAAGATCTAGTAGAGAAAATAACACTGATGTTGAATTCTGACTGACAAGAAAAAGCCAGTCAAGGGCATTGCAGATAACTCCATGTGAAGAGTAAACCAAGCGCAAATCCGAGTACGAAGCAGAAGTCCTACATACATTATTTGGAAATAGTATCCAACAATGTACTATTAGAATCATGGCATGCAGTGTTATTCCAGCAATGCATTGATTTCATTAGGAAATTTTTGAATGTAACTCATGAACAATAGTCATTTCTTAAAAGCATCCAAGGCAAAATAATTTCATTATATACAATAGAATGACAACTTAAATGACAGAGTTGTCAATAATAGCAACAGAAGTCAGATGATAGTAGAAAAGTATAACCCAAATAGGCAGGGATATATCTGTTAATCTAGGATTCTGTACTGAGCAAACTCTTATTTTTGTAAACCAAGAGTGAAATTACTTTTTCAGGCAAACAAAAACTGAGATTTTGCTAGCAATACATTTTAACTAAAAAGATGTTTAAAACATCTTCAAGAGGAAAAATGATCATTGGGGAAAGATATGAAATTCAAGAATATTTAGTAGACAGTTCAGTTCAGTTCAGTCAGTCGTTTCTGACTCTTTATGACCCCATGAATCTCAGCACTCCAGGCCTCCCTGTCCATCACCAACTCCCAGAGTTCACCCAAACTCACGTCCTTCGAGTTGGTGATGCCATCCAGCCATCTCATCCTCTGTCGTCCCCTTCTCCTCCTGCCCCCAATCCCTCCCAGCATCAGAGTCTTTTCCAATGAGTCAACTCTTCACATGAGGTGGCCAAAGTACTGGAGTTTCAGCTTTAGCATCAGTCCTTCCAAAGAACACCCAGGACTGATCTCTTTAGCGCTCAGCTTTCTTCACAGTCCAACTCTCACATCCAGACATGACCACTGGAAAAACCATAGCCTTGACTAGATGGACCTTTGTTACAATGGCAAATACATGAGAAAATCTAAACAATGGTTTGTGATGGTAAAGATCTCAAGACAGAAATAAAATATTACCCAATAATTTATTTATAAACAAGGAAAGAATGTAGTATCATGGTCAAGTATTCTAAAGTCATTGCATTACTTAGAAGGAAAATAAAGATATTATATGTTTAGAATGGATGAGGTTAAATAAGCAAGCTAAAATTCCTGGAGAAACAACTAAAAGAATAAAATTATAATAATACATTTTTTAAATAGGGAAAAAAATCAAATGGTGGTGAAACTAGATCAATCTGGGAAAAAGGAAGAATGAAAACAAATATAAAAATAGAATAAGAGTTAGGGTATAGAATACAAAATAAGATGGTAGCAATAAATCTAAACTTATAATCCATGTGCATGGAATAAACTTTTCACCTAAAGATTGATGATCAGACTGAGTTAAAAAACAAAGTACAGTTACATTATGTTTGTAAGACATACATCTGAAAAACAACACTTAAATAACTCTGAACATGCCATTCCATTTTTTAGAATCCTGAGATGCCTCTCCAATTTTAGAGAGTTAATGCCAACACTTTATAGTGGCTTACAAAGTCTTATGTGACCTGACCCTTCACTTCTAAATTCTTTCTTTTGCTTACTCTGCTCCAAACCCAAGGGCCACCAAGCACATGGCAGCCTTAAAGGTTTTGCTCTTTCCCCCTCTATTTTGGATGATCTATCCCTAGACATCTGCCTAGCTAACATTCTCGTCTTCTTTGGGTCTTTGATCAGATTTTAGATTTTGAATGAGGCCGACCAGGATCACTCTATTCTTGTAACTAACTCTATTTTACTCACTTCCTACTTTCTTATCATGTTGTAATAATTATTGGCACCTATCAACTTCTAACATGCTATATAATTTAAAAACTGATTGTTTATTGTTTTTCCCCCTTAGAATATAAACTTCAGGAGGGAAGGAAACTTTTTCTACTTTATTCACAGATGCCTAGAATAGTTGCTGGCACATAATAGGTGTTTGGGAGAAGGCAATGACACCTGACTCCAATACTCTTGCCTGGAAAATCCCATGGACAGAGGAGCCTGGTAGGCTGCAGTCCATGGGGTCGCTAAGAGTCAGACATGACTGAGCGACTTCATTTTCCATTTCATTTTCATGCATTGGAGAAGGAAATGGCAACCCACTCCAGTATTCTTGCCTGGAGAATCCCAGGGATAGGGGAGCCTGGTGGGCTGCCGTCTATGGGGTCGCACAGAGTTGGACACAACTGAAGCGACTTAGCAGCAGCAGCAGCAGCAGCAGTAGGTGTTTGATAAATATTTGCTAAAGGAACAAATTAATGCTATTTTTATCCTGACTTTATAACAACCATCTGACACTGGTGAACACTTAATAAATCTTCATTGAATAAAGTAATAACTGAGTAATAAAAAGCAAATAGAAAAAATTCATTTTCTGCCCTTTGTTTCATATTTTATATTGTGTTGAGGACATGAAGTTGGAAGGAAGGGATGGGAAGAAGACAGAAATAGATGAATCTTTCTTGCTTTCTGCCAGGTAAGATGGCTGAACTGCAGGTTCCATGCCCTAGCACTAATGAATTCTCTCATCGCCTCTCAGGAATGATCCTTCAAGTAGGATCTATGCTATACCCTTTCAGAAATCAACAGGTATATATAATAATTGATGGTTTGGAGAACTGTGACCTAAGTAATGATGTAAGAACCATCAGTTTTCAAGTTCTAATAGGAAAATTTGACATTGAGAATTAGCATTTTCTAGTTTAGCACTATCCCCCACACATAACAGTTTCTAAATGTCCCTGGTAAAACAAGCACACCCTGGACTCATCTGTAGTGATAGAATATTGAACAGGAAAAATAATGGAGATAGGAAATTTTATAGTTCATAAAGGCAATTAGTGATGTAATACCCTAGAGAATTTTGTAGCTAAATTTTTACTTAGCATTGCACCAAGAATGTGTAAAGGCATTTTAAAAAATGCTTTAAATACTTTTAACTCTCTAAGTTTATCTGTTCTGTGTTTCAGGGTCATTTACTTATAAAATTTATACTTTTCAGGCTTTTAAACAATTACTTACTCTTGGGAAAAATTATTTAAGTAGTTCAGTTTTACATTTACATTCCAGTCACATTAAATACTTTCAAACCAAATTCTGCTGACACCAGGTACACATCAAAAAATCAAGAATATGTGAAAAAAGGTATTATAGAAAACAGTTTTACAAAGTTATTTATATTTTAATTGAAAGAAGATTTATATTTTCATGATACTTCAGGCTATTTTCCACAGGATATCCTAGGTGCTGCATAAAGCCATGCCTGCAAAATTTTACATTCAGTTGCATATACTCAGGTGAATCTTTCTTGATCAAATTTAGGTTTGTTTTTTCCTACTATATTGTGATTAGTCAATGCTGCGTAGAGAGAGTCATAGAAGATTTTGTAACCACCGCACACTGTATAGTTCAAACTTAGCTTATGTTGGTGATGTTTGTAAAGATTTAAGTTTTTGGCTTTCACTATTTTTCAATATTTCTGCTATAGACCAAATTGTATCCCTGCCCCAAATTCATGTGATAAAGCTCTAACCCCCAATATAACTGTGTTTGGAGATAGATCCTGTAAAGAAATGACAAAGGTTAAATGAGGTCATAATGATAAGGCTCTGAAATGATATGATTAGAGTCCTTTTGAAAAGTGATACCAGAGACCTACTTCCTGCCCCC
The DNA here is from genome assembly GCF_002263795.3 of Bos taurus. NCBI lineage: Eukaryota > Metazoa > Chordata > Mammalia > Artiodactyla > Bovidae > Bos > Bos taurus. The sequence goes on along the minus strand of NC_037333.1, from coordinate 82,850,050 downwards.
AACCCACCTCTACCAAATGAGGACTCAGCAGAAAGGCAGCTGTGTGCAAGCCAAGAAGAGACCTCTCACTAGGAACTGAAATAGCTGGCATCTTGATCTTGAACTTGTAGCATCTAGAATCATGAGAATATAGATTTCTATTGTTGAAGTCACCCAGTCTGTGATATTTTTTATGACAGCCTGCATAAACTGATACAGTTCCCCTGTCCTTTTGGTCATTTTTCAGATGAGATACATTTTCTCCATGAAGCCATATCATATAGAATAAAACTGTAAAGAAAAACAAGGAACACAAAAAGATATATGAGCAACTCATATTCTAAGTTCCATTGGTTCTTTCCTTAAACTGAAAAACATAATTTATCCCAGAGTAATATTTTTAAGGAAAAAATAAAGCAAAGTGAAAGCTGTGCTTTTAAATTGGAGAGATAAAAATAAAAACATTTCCCCCCATAGGTCAAAAAGTTCCAACAAAAAGATCATATAATATAAGCAGTATATATTTTCTTCAAATGTGTTTCTCAGAACTATGTGTAATTAAAGGCTAATCAGACACGCAGTGGGAATATAAAAATACAAGAGTTATTAAGAGCTTTTGATGTATTTAACCCTGATCATATTGTATCTGTAGGGAAATCTATAAGCTCTTAAGGACATTCAACTAAGAAGAGTGAGAGAGTGTGGTAGTTTGTTGTAGAAATGTCCTCAGTAATTCATGTCTCTATATTGCAAGCTTGGAATTAGTCCTTTACACTCTTACTCTGGAGAAGGCAATGGCACCCCACTGCAGTACTCTTGCCTGGAAAATCCCATGGAAGGAGGAGCCTGGTAGGCTGCAGTCCATGAGGTCGCTAAGAGTCGGACACGACTGAATGACTTCACTTTCACTTTTCACTTTTCACTTTCATGCATTGGAGAAGGAAATGGCAACCCACTCCACTGTTCTTGCCTGGAGGATCTCAGGGACGGAGGAGCCTGGTGGGGTCACACAGAGTCAGACACAACTGAAGCAACTTAGCAGCAGCAGCAACTCTTACTCTGGGCTTGATGGTGTGACTTGCTTTGATCAAAAAGATCATAGCAGATGTGACAGAAGCTGACTTGAAAGTCCCTGGGCTTTCCCTCCTTTGCTACTCTTGAGACTCCTGTGACTACAGCATGTGTGCACACCTGAGCTAGCCTTATAGGTGATGAGACACATTTTCTGTGGCTTCTATGACATCAAACCAACTACTTGACAAGAAAGAGGTCATCCTAAACCATCCTTGGAGAAGGCAATGGCACCCCACTCCAGTACTCTTGCCTGGAGAATCCCATGGATGGAGGAGCCTGATAGGCTGCAGTCCATGGGGTTGCTAAGAGTCAGACACGACTGAGAGACTTCACTTTCATTTTCACTTTCATGCATTGGAGGAGGAAATGGCAACCCACTCCAGTGTTCTTGCCTGGAGAATCCCAGGGACGGGGGAGCCTGGTGGGCTGCCATCGATGGGGTCACACAGAGTCGGACACGACTGAAATGACTTAGCAGAAACAGCAGCAAACCGTCCTACGCCACCTGGGATGACTGAGGCCAGAAGTACAGCTAGCTGACCTATAGAATTGTGACAAATAACAGTTGTTAATTATTTAAGTTGGGAATAATAAAGTTAGTTTGTTGTGAAGCCAATACTAATTGATAAAAAGGGATGGAAAATGAAATCAAAATAGAACAAACATCAAGTGAAAACAGAGGACCACAAAATAATTATAGATATTCATTTCAGTTCAGTGGCTCAGTCGTGTCTATCTCTTTGCAACCCCATGGACTGCAGCACCCATGGATGGTGCAGAAGCGCGGTGGAGAGGAGCTACCCCACGTCCAAGGTAAGGAGCGGCAGCTGCGCTTTGCTGGAGCAGCCATGAAGAGATACTCCATGTACAAGGTAAGAGAAACCCAAGTAAGATGACAGGCACTTAGAAGGGCATCACAGGGCAGACAGATGAAAACCACAATCACAGACAACTAGTCAATCTGATCACATGGACCACAGCCTTGTCTAACTCAATGAAACTAAGCCATGCTATGTGGGGCCACCCAAGATGGACGGGTCATGGTGGAGAGGTCTGATAGAATGTGGTCCACTGGAGAAGGGAATGGCAAACCACTTCAGTATTCTTGCCTTGAGAATCCCATGAACAGCATGGAAAGGCAAAAAGATAGAACACTGAAAGATGAACTCCCCAGGTCGGTAGGTGCCCCATATGCTACTGGTGATCAGTGGAGAAATAACTCCAGAATGAAGGGATGGAGCCAAAGCAAAAACAACACCCAGTTGTGGATGGGACTGGTGATAGAAGCAAGGTTTGATGCTGTAAAGAGCAATATTACATAGGAACCTGGAACGTTAGGTCCATGAATCAAGGCAAATTGGAAATGGTCAAACAAGAGATGGCAAGAGTGAATATTGGCATTCTAGGAATCAGCGAACTAAGATGGACTGGAATGGGTGAATTTAACTCAGATGACCATTATGTTTACTACTGTGGACAGGAATCACTTAGAAGAAATGGAGTAGCTATCATGGTCAACAGAAGAGTCAGAAATGTAGTACTTGGATGCAATCTCAAAAATGGCAAAATGATCTCCGTTCATTTCCAAGGCAAACTATCCAATATCACGGTAATCCAAGTCTATGCCCTGACCAGTAACGCTGAAGAAGCTGAAGTTGAAAGGTTCTATGAAGACCTACAAGACCTTCTAAAACTAACACCCAAAACAGATGTCCTTTTCATTATAGGGGACTGGAATGCAAAAGTAGGAAGTCAAGAAACACCTGAAGTAACAGGCAGATTTGGCCTTGGAGTACAGAATGAAGCAGGGAAAAGTCTAATAGAGTTCTGCCAAGAGAACATACTGGTCATAGCAAACACCCTCTTCCAACAACACAGGAGAAGACTCTACACATGGACATCACCAGATAGTCAACACTGAAATCAGACTGATTGTATTCTTTGCAGCCAAAGATGGAGAAGCTCTCTACAGTCAGCAAAAACAAAACCCGGAGCTGACTGTGGCTCAGATCATGAACTCCTTATTGCCAAATGCAGACTGAAATGGAAGAAAGTGGAGAAAACCACTACACCATTCAGGTATGATCTAAATCAAATCCCTTATGACTACACAGTGGATGTGAGAAATAGATTTAAGGGACTAGATCTGACAGACTGAGTGCCTGATGAACTATGGATGGAGGTACATGACACAGTGTAGGAGATATGAATCAAGACCATCCCCAAGACAAAGAAATGCAAAAAAGCAAAATGGCTGTCTGAGGAGGCCTTATAAATAGCTGTGAAAAGAAGGGAAGTGAAAAGCAAAAGAGAAGAGGAAAGATATACCCATTTGAATGCAAAGTTCCAAAGAATAGCAAGGAGAGATAAGAAAGCCTTCTTCAGTGATCAATGCAAAGAAATAGAGGAAAGCAATAGAATGGGAAAGACTAGAAATCTCTTTAAGAAAATGAGAGATACCAAGGGAACATTTCATGCAAAGATGGGCTCGATAAAGGACAGAAATGGTATGGACCTAACAGAAACAGAAGATATTAAGAAGAGGTGGCAAGAATACACAGAGGAACAGTACAAAAAAGATCTTCACGACCCAGATAATCACAATGGTGTGATCACTCACCTAGAGCCAGACATCCTGGAATGTGAAGTCAAGTGGGCCTTAGGAAGAATCACTATGAACAAAGCTAATGGAGGTGATGGAATTCCAGTTGAGCTATTTCAAATCCTGGAAGATGATGCTGTGAAAGTGCTGCACTCAATACGCCAGAAAATCTGGAAAACTCAGCAGTGGCCACAGGACTGGAAAAAGTCAGTTTTCATTCCATTCCCAAAGAAAGGCAATATCCAAGAATGCTCCAACTACCACACAACTGCACTCATCTCACACGCTAGTAAAGTAATGCTCAAAATTCTCCAAGCCAGGCTTCAGCAATATGTGAACTGTGAACTTCCAGATGTTCAAGCTGGTTTTAGAAAAGGCAGAGGAACAAGAGTTCAAATTGCCAACATCTTTTGGATCATTGAAAAAGCAAGAGAGTTCCTGAAAAACATCCATTTCTGCTTTATTGACTATGCCAAAGCCTTTGACTGTGTGGATCACAATAAACTGTGGAAAATTCTGAAAGAGATGGGAATACCAGACCACCTGACCTGCCTCTTGAGAAACCTGTATGCAGGTCAGGAAGCAATAGTTAGAACTGGACATGGACAACAGATTGGTTCCAAATAGGAAAAGGAGTACATCAAAACTGTATATTGTCACCCTGTTTATTTAACTTATGTGCAGAGTACATCATGAGAAACGCTGGGCTGGAAGAAGCACAAGCTGGAATCAAGATTGCTGGGAGAAATATCAATAACCTCAGGTATGCAGATGACACCACCCTTATGGCAGAAAGTGAAGAAGAACTAAAAAGCCTCTTGATGTAAGTGAAAGAGGAGAGTGAAAAAAGTTGGCTTAAAGCTCAGCATTCAGAAAATGAAGATCATGGCATCTGGTCCCATCACTTCATGGGAAATAGATGGGGAATTATTGGAAACAGTGTCAGACTTAAATTTTTTGGGCTTCAAAATCACTGCAGATGGTGATTGCAGCCATGAAATTAAAAGACACTTACTCCTTGGAAGGAAAGTTATGACCAATCTAGACAGCATATTCAAAAGCAGAGACATTACTTTGCCAACAAAGTACCAGGTAGTCAAGGCTATGGTTTTTCCAGTGGTCAAGTATGGATGTGAGAGTTGGACTATAAACAAAGCTGAGCTCTGAAGAATTGATGCTTTTGAACTGTGGTGTTGGAGAAGACTCTTGAGAGTCCATTGGACTGCAAGAAGATCCAACCAGCCCATCCTAAAAGAGATCAGTCCTGGGTGTTCATTAGTAGGACTTATTTTGAAGCTGAAACTCTGATACTTTGGTCACCTGATGCGAAGAGCTGACTCATATTTGAAAAGACCCTGATGCTGGGAAAGATTGAGGGCAGGAGGAGAAGGGGATGACAGAGGATGAGATGGTTGGATGGCATCACCGACTCAGTGGACATGGGTTTGGGTGAACTCCGGGAGTTGGTGATGGACAGGAGGGCCTGGCCTGCTGTGGTTCCTGGGGTTGCAAAGAGTCAGACACGCCTGAGCCAATGAACTGAACTGGACTGCAGCCCGTCGGGCTTCCCTGTCTGTCACCAACTCCTGGAGCTTGCTCAGACTCATGTCCATCTAGTTGGTGATGCCATCCGACCATCTCACCCTCTGTTGTCCCTTCTCCTCCTGCCTTCAATCTTTCCTACCATTAGGGTCTTTTCCAATGTTCAGTTGTTTGCATCAGGTGGCCAAAGTTGGAGCTTAAGCATCAGTCCTTCCAATGAACATTCAGGTCTGATTTCCCTTAGGATTGACTGGTTTGATATCCTTGCAGTCCAAGGGACTCTTAAGAGTCTTTTCCAAAACCACAGTTCAAAAGCATGAGTTCTCCACTGCTCAGCTTTCTTTATACTCCAACTCTCACATCCATACATGACTATTGGAAAAACCGTAGCTTTAACTAGTGGGATCTTTGTTGGCAAAGTAATGTCTCTGCTTTTTAACATGCTGTCTAATTGGTCATAGCTTTTCTTCCAAGGAGCAAGCTTCTTTTAATTTAGGAAATCAGTCCTGAATATTTATTGGAAGGACTGATGCTGAAGCTCCAACTTTGGCCACCTGATGCAAAGAACTGACTCATTGGAAAAGACCCTGATGCTAGGAAAGATTGAAGGCTGGAAGAGAAGGGGACAACAGAGCATGAGATGGTTGGATGGCACCACCGACTCAATGGACATGAGTTTGAGCAAGCTTCAGGAGCTGATGACGGACAGGGAAGCCCGGCGTGCTGCAGTCCATGGGGTTGCAAAGAGTCGGACATGACTGAGCCACTGAACTGAACTGAAATGAATATGTACAATTATTTTGTGGTCCTCTGTTTTCACTTGATGTTTGCTCTATTTTGATTTCATTTTCCATCCCTTTGTATCAACTAATATTGGCTTCACAACAAACTAACTCCATCATTCACAACTTAAATCATTGGCTGAAGTCACCATCTGCAGTGATTTTGGAGCCCCCCAAAATAAAATCTGTCACTGTTTCCATTGTTTCCCCATCTATTTGCCATGAAGTGTTGGGGCCAGATCAACACTTGAATAAAATAGATGTCCATCAACAGATGAATGGATAAGAAAGCTGTGGTACATATACACAATGCAGTATTACTCAGCCATTAAAAAGAATACACTTGAACCAGTTCTAATGAGGTGGATGAAACTGGGGCCTATTATACAGAGTGAAGTAAGCCAGAAAGAAAAACACCAATACAGTATACTAACGCATATATATGGAATTTAGAAAGTTGGTAACAATGGCCCTGTATGTGAGACAGCAAAAGAGAGACTGATGTATAGAACAGTCTTTTGGACTCTGTGGGAGAGGGAGAGGGTGGGATGACTTGGGAGAATGGCATTGAAATACATATAATATCATATATGGAATGAGTCGCCAGTCCAGGTTCGATGCACGATACTGGATGCTTGGAGCTGGTGCACTGGGACGACCCAGAGGGATGGTATGGGGAGGGAGGAGGGAGGAGAGTTCAGGACGGGGAACACATGTATACCTGTGGCAGATTGATTTCGATATTTGGCAAAACCAATACAATATTGTAAAGTTTAAAAATAAAATAAAAATTTAAAAAAATAATAAAAAATTTTTAATAAATAAAATATATCCTTTTATATTTTATTTATATAAATATAAATAATTTATATAAAATATAAGTAAACTTTTATAAATGAAAGATATTTATACCTCTTGAATCCAATTTTGGTCCTATTAATTCAACATATTATAACATCTAAGATGAAAGAAAAAGACAAAAAACATATCTTTGAGTTCTAAACCTGTCTTAACTGAGATAAAATTTTATATGTGTTTGAAATAATAATGCTTATCATTTCTGATATGTCTTCTATATGCCAAACACTCTATTTATATTTTTATATATTTCATATCATTTAGTCCTCATGAGTGTTTTGCAAGGGTGTTGTTTATAAAGTCTTTTGACAGATGTAGAATCTGAGGCTCAGAGAAGTTTAGAAACTTGCCCTAGGTCACCGAAGTGTTGGCTGAAAAAGATGAAAGGCCTATTCTGACTGTAGTCTTTTGGGAAAACACACTATCTGAAGACTACCAGATTGTGAATGGCAAGTTAAAGAATTCAGGCATGATTATATGAATGATATCAATTCTAAGCATGGTTATGTTTTAATGCAATATGTATGACAGGTCTGCCAAAGACTTAAAAAAACCATCAATTAATAAATGGAAAGTCTCCATTTTGATGCAAAATATTTATAACTGGTTTAAGGAAATTCTATAAAATTAAGCATCAGCTTTTTTTTTTAATTGGCAACTATTGATCTCTGACTATGACTCTCTGTCTCATTAACACTTTTATTACCTTGTAAGTCAAAGCCTCAACTGTACCAATCAGGGACTGAAAGGATTTGCCATTATTAACAAGACTCTCTGGTGCCCAGGAGCAAAGAAATCCTGCTGAAAATACAAGGATAAATCAGCAGGGATTTAGATAGCTTTCTAGATGCAGAAAGCAATTCAGAAGTTAAAAAAAAAAAGAAGTATTCTAAAGTTATTTTAAGAAACAAATTTTCTTACTATTTTAAATATTTAGGATGTTATTATAGTAAAAAGACTTATATTTCAAGCAACTTAGATCAAGCACGTCTGTTATTTTAAAAGCTGTTTTGGGGGGCAGTTTTGATGAACACGTTTGCTGAATTGGACTGATTTTAGGGCAAAAGTAATATGTAGGCAATAAATGTTTCTAATGAGTGTAGCTAATTTGATTATTTCCTCTAATAGTGGCCTATTAGAGCAGACAGATTGGCATTTAATTGGTATCCAACAAAGGACTATTTAGGCCTTTGTTTGCTATTCTTCATTAGTGATCTTAATCAATATCAACACACAATTCTAGATTCCAGTGCTTGCTGTTACCTTGTACAAATGCTTCATTTTGAATCATTATGTCCTAGGTGTTCAACCAATTATACATAAATTCACTTCTCTGGAGCTTTCCCTACTTGCCTCAATATTCAGCTATCAATAATTTCATGGTGATTACTTTCACAATACATAGGCATTTTCAAAAGTGAGCAACTAATTTTGTTTGGGTCTCACATTAGCTTTACAAATATTTATTGAACAGATGTCCTATACAAAATACCAATCTGGACATGGAATAACTGACTGGTTCCAAATAAGAAAAGGAGTACGTCAAGGCTGTATATTGTCACCCTGCTTATTTAACTTATATGCAGAGTACATCACGAGAAACGCTGGGCTGGAAGAAGCACAAGCTGGAATCAAGATTGCTGGGAGAATATGCAGATGACACCACCCTTATGGCAGAAAGTGAAGAGGAACTAAGAAAGACTCTTGATGTAAGTGAAAGAGGAGAGTGAAAAAGTTGACTTAAAGCTCAACATTCAGAAAACTAAGGTCATGGCATCTGGTCCCATCACTTCATGGGAAATAGATGAGGAAACAGTGGAAACAGTATCAGACTTTATTTTTTGGGGCTCCAAAATCACTGCAGATGGTGATTGCAGCCATGAAGTTAAAAGACATTTACTCCTTGGAAGAAAAGTTATGACCAACCTAGATAGCATATTGAAAAGCAGAGACATTACATTGCTTACAAAGGTCTGTCTAGTCAAGGCTATGGTTTTTCCAGTGTTCATGTATGGATGTGAGAGTTGGACTGTGAAGAAAGCTGAGCACTGAAGAATTGATGCTTTTGAACTGTGGTGTTGGAGAAGACTCTTGAGAGTCCCTTGGACTGCAAGGAGATCCAACCAATCCATTCTAAAGAAGATCAGTCCTGGGTGTTCATTGGAAGGACTGATGCTAAAGCTGAAACTCCAGTACTTTGGCCACCTCATGGGAAGAGTTGACTCATTGGAAAGGACTCTGATGCTGGGAAAGACTGAGGGCATGAAGAGAAGGGGGTGACAGAGGATGAGATAGTTGGGTATGAGTTGGAGCAAACTCCAGGAGATAATGAAGGACAGGGAAGCCTGGTGTGCTGCAGTCCAGGGTCATAGAGAGTTGGACACAGCAGAGCAACTGAACAACAACAACAACATAAATATGTGCAACTATAAGTTCAAATCCCTATAAAATTATTACCAAAAGTTAGATACAATATAAACAGATATACTACTGCTGCTGCTGCTAAGTCACTACAGTCGTGTCCGACTCTGTGTGACCCCATAGACAGAAGCCCACCAGGCTCCCCCATCCCTGGGATTCTCCAGGCAAGAACACTGGAGTGGGTTGCCATTTCCTTCTCCAATGCATGAAAGTGAAAAGTGAAAGTGAAGTCGCTCAGTTGTGTCCAACTCTTAGCGACCCCATGGACTGCAGCCTAACAGGTTCTTCTGTCCATAGGATTTTCCAGGCAAGAGTACTGGAGTGGGGTGCCATTGCCGTCTCCGAAACAGATATACTAAGATAATTCAAATTGTAACAGACTAATTAGACTTCAGGCTAAGATGACAACATAGGAAACTCCCTGAATTTCCCTCTTCCTGTGTTCACACCAAATGTATAGCTACACATTGTGCAGTTCCCTCTGAGAGATATCTAGAAACAAGCTGAGTGATTCCTTATACATTGAGTCAATGAGAAAGTACCCAAACTGAAACAGATAGGAAAGACTGAGATATATCTTGCCATAAATCTCACCCTGACACAGGACCGTATATTCAGGAGGGAACCCTGAAATCCCAATTGCTTCCTAAGAAGCAAAGAATTTGACCTGTACATTTAGGATCTCAAGTTTTAAGACTCCTACCTGAGTGATGGAGCCCTAAAACATCTACTTCTAAAAGCCAATGTGACTTGTGCCCACGACACCATACCTATAGGAAAATAGAAGACAAAATGCAGTTCTTAATGGGTGCACTAGTACTCACCATGGCTATCCTTGCCAGAGAATCAGTGCAGAGGGAGCAGACAAAGTACCTATCTCTTTAGGTCTTTACCTTGAAGTTGTTTGACTGTATAGTTTACAAGCCACTGCCTAAAAGTAGGATTTCCAGTTCGCCAGAATCTAGTTGCTGAGTGAAACTCTTTACTTTGAGACCCTAATAGATGTTGGCACAGTCTCAACTATTCAGAACCCACTGATAACAAAGACAGTGACTTGGACAATCACACAGAGAAGATATCAGGAGCTTGGAAAGCTGACTGATAAGGCTCATCTCCTACATGAGACCAGTCTGTCACGACTGGGAAGGTGGCTGTTTTATTTAATGAGCAGAAACAAACACAGAGAAACAAGGACAATGAAGAAATAACTAAATACGTTCCAAACAAAAGAACAAGATAAATCTTCATAAACCAATCTTAAAGAAATAGAAATAAATGGTTTACTTGATGGAATGTTCAAAACATCAATCATAAAGATGCCTACTGAGATGAGAAGAGCAATATATAAACAAAGTGAGAATTTTCACAGAGATAGAAACATACATTAAAAAGTACCAAACAGAAATCACAGAGTCAAAGAATACAATAATTGAACTGGAAAATTAATAAAGAGATTCAACATCAGTTCAGTTCAGTTCAGTCGCTCAGTCGTGTCCAACTCTTTGCGACCCCATGAATCACAGCCTACCAGGACTCCCTGTCCATCACCAACTCCCGGAGTTCACTCAAACTCATGTCCATCGAGTCAGTGATGCCATCCAGCCATCTCATCCTCTGTCGTCCCCTTCTCCTCCTGCCCCCAATCCTTCCCAGCATCAGAGTCTTTTCCAATGAGTCAACTCTTTGCATGAGTGGCCAAAGTACTGGAGTTTCAGCTTTAGCATCATTCTTTCCAAAGAACACCCAGGGCTGATCTCCTTTAGAATGGACTGGTTGGATCCCAAGGGACTCTCAAGCATCTTCTCCAACACCATAGTTCAAAAGCATCAATTCTTCGGCATCAGACTAGATTAAGTAGAAGAAAGGATTGAGAAACTCTAAGACAAAGTGGCAGAATTCATTCAATCAGGGGAGCAAAAAGAAAAAAGAATGAAAAAGACTGAAGATCGCTTAAGGAACTTTAACTCCTCTTCAGCCATTTTCATGGTTGATTTTTCTATATGTTCACTTGCATGGTTCAGGTGCCTGGGGCCTACTAGCTATACTGGGGGCATGGGACAGTGCTTCTCAAGAGGTTGTTAAAGATAAGATGCAACCAGATGTGTAAGAAGTTAAGCGCTAGTGGGACAGCTTCAAATAAAGGGATACAGGAGATGGGCAGGACCTGTGAAGATTCATACTTTCTGTTGTTTTCCTTCAGACTGTTCTGTAGGCATATATATATATATTTTTTTCCTTAAAACTTTCCAGAAATATTCTGTTTTTAAATGATTCATTTATTTAAATTGGAGTATAATTACAATACTGTGATGGGTTTTGCCATACATCAATATGAATAGGCATACATGTATTCTCTCCATCCCTCCCCATTCCCTTCCTCCAGGTTGTCACAGAGCACTGGCTTTGGGTGCCCGGTGTCATACATCAAACTCCTCGGGTCATCTTTTTTACATATGGTAAAGAATATGTTTCAATACTATTCTCTCAAATCACCCCACTCTCTCCTTTGTAGGGATCTTAAAGTGAGCCCAGGCTAGTGGTCAGAAGCATTTTTTTATTCCTTATCTTGCATATTGTTGGGGGAGCCCTTTATGTTCCCAGCTTTATTCAGAAGACCAAGTTCAATCCCCTCATTTTTCTTGGGCCTGAATTTTTATGTTTTGCCTCCCAGAGTATATTGAACCCAGACTTGTTGGGTCCCTATCTGAGTCTTTCCATGTATGGTTATTTGCTTTCAGCTCATCTTTCTGGTTTTGAGTTGTCTCTTTTTTCTGGTATATAGAAGTTTCTCTTTCCTGTTTTCACTCAGTTTCATTTTCTTTTGTTATGATTGGTATTTATTTTTATTAGCGTTTCTATTGGTTTGTGGTGGGATGGAGGTTTCCTCTGTGTCACCTCAGTATACCATATTGATTGGAAGTTTCCCATGACTGAATATGTAATATCTTTATTTTTTAAATTAATTTATTTTAATTGGGGACTAATTTCTTTACAATATTTTAGTGGTTTTTGCAATACATTGACATGAATCAGCCATGGGTGTATGTGTGTTCCCCATCCTGAACCCCCTCCCACCTCCCTCCCCATCCCATCCCTCAGGGTCATCCCAGTGCTCTGGCCCTGAGCACCCTGTCTCATGCATCAAACCTGGACTGGTGCTCTATTTCACCTACGATAATATACATGTTTCAATGCTATTCTCTCAAATCATTCCACCCTCGCCTTCTCCCACAGAGTCCAAAAGTCTGTTCTTTATATCTGTGTATCTTTTGCTGTCTCGCATATAGGGTCATCATTACCATCTTTCTAAATTCTATATATATATATATATATATATATGTTAATATACTGTATTGGTGTTTCTCTTTCTGACTTACTTCACTCTGTATAATAGGCTCCAGTTTCATCCACCTCATTAGAACTGATTCAAATGCATTCTTTTTAGTGGCAGACTAATATTCCATTGTGTATATGTACCACAGCTTTCTTATCCATTGCTCTGCTGATGGACATCTAGGTTGCTTCCATGTCCTAGCTATTGTAAATAGTGCTGCCATGAATATTGGGGTACACGGGTCTCTTTCAATTCTCCAAAGATATTCTTCATGCTGTGTGGATGCATCTGCTGAATGACCAATTGTGTCTGTTCATATCTCCTCACGAAGCAGTGGCTAGCCCACAATCATCACTTTACATTGATTGCCATTCTTCATGTTTAACTCCACCTTCCCTCATTCTCACTGGCCTGTATTGCCATCCCACCTGATGAACCTGCCCTCAATTAAGCACTAATACTTAATGTTTTCTCCAATCTCTATTTTATAGATATTTTTGAATGAAGAAACATTTAAAGCTTTTAACTTTTGGTCTTTGTTTTCCTTAGAATTATGCTTCATGGGCTACTTTATTGATTGGTAAGCATTCTGATGTCAAAAAAGTAACAAAAAATTAAAGTAATCACATTTGCTTAATAAGTTACACTTACCTAACTTTGAAATTTAAGTATCTTAAAGCTAAATTTTAATGCATACACTTCTATTGAAATTTAAGCATTCCATTCATTTTTTTCCCATTCATTTTTAATATCTGAATGATTTAAAAATAAATTTAGGTAAGTTGATTTGCAGTATCTAGAGATTCTATTAATTTCCAAGAAACTCTGTGAATAATTCTTTATTTAGTTTTATGGTATTAGAAAGAAAAGAATCTTGGGGTCAAAAGACATGGATATAAATTCCAGTTTCATTATTTTTTAATTGTGTAACATTGCTTTTCAGTTTTTTCCTATGTGTATTGCCTATCTAAGTGTATGGTAGCAAAAAATAGAAAATATGAACCCATTGCATGTATGTTACTATGAAAATTCAGCTGAACCTTGAATGACATGGTTTTGAACTGCATGGATCCACTTTATTTGCAGGTTTTTTCAATAAATACATACTAGGTCAAGGGCAGTGGCTGAGAGGAGATACCCCGTGAATGAGGTCAGGGGCGGCAGCTGGGAGGACCAACCCCACGCCCAAGGTCAGGGGTGGCGGCCGGGAGGACAAACCCCACGTTCAAGGAGCAGTGGCTGCTCGGGCACAGGAGGGCCTAGAGGAGCTATCCCACGTTGAAGGTCAGGAAGAGCTGCGGTGAGGAGGTACCCCTCGTGCAAGGTAAGGAGCAGCGGCTGCTCTTTGCTGGAGCAGCCGTGAAGAGATACCCCACGTCCAAGGTAAGAGAAACACAAATAAGATGGTAGGTGTTGCAGGAGGGCATCAGAGGGCAGACACACTGAAACCATACTCACAGAAAACTAGTCAATCTAATCACACTAGGACCACATCCTTGTCTAACTCAATGAAACTAAGCCATGCCCATGGGGCAGATGGGTGGGTCATGGTGGAGAGATCTGACAGAATGTGGTCCACTGGAGAAGGGAATGGCAAACCACTTCAGTATTCTTGCCTTGAGAACCCCATGAACAGTATGAAAAGGCAAAATGATAGGATACTGAAAGAGGAACTCCCCAGGTCAGTAGGGGCCCAATATGCTACTGGAGATCAGTGGAGAAATAACTCCAGAAAGAATGAAGGGGTGGAGCCAAAGCAAAAAGAATACCCAGCTGTGGATGTGACTGGTGATAGAAGCAAGGTCCGATGCTAAAAAGAGCAATATTGCATAGGAACCTGGAATGTCAGGTCCATGAATCAAGGCAAATTGGAAGTGATCAAACAAGAGATGGCAAGAGTGAATGTCGACATTCTAGGAATCAGTGAACTAAAATGGACTGGAAGGGGTGAATTTAACTCAGATGACCATTATACTACTACTGTGGGCAGGAATCCCTTAGAAGAAATGGAGTAGCCATCATGGTCAACAAAAGAGTCTGAAATGCAGTACTTGGATGCAATCTCAAAAACGACAGAATGATCTCTGTTCATTTTAAAGGCAAACCATTCAATATCACAGTAATCCAAGTCTATGCCCCAACCAGTAATGCTGAAAAAGCTGAAGTTTAACGGTTCTATGAAGACCTACAAGACCTTTTTAGAAGTAACACCTAAAAAAAGATGTCCTTTTCATTATAGGGGACTGGAATGCAAAAGTAGGAAGTCAAGAAACACCTGGAGTAACAGGCAAATTTGGCCTTGGAATACGGAATGAAGCAGGGCAAAGACTAATAGAGTTTGCCAAGAAAATGCACTGGTCATAACAAACACTCTCTTCCAACAATACAAGAGAAGACTCTACACATGGACATCACCAGATGGTCAACACCAAAATCAGACTGATTATGTTCTTTGCAGCCAAAGATGGAGAAGCTCTATACAGTCAACAAAAACAAGACCGGGAGCTGACTGTGGCTCAGATCATGAACTCATTAGCAAATTCAGACTTAAACGGAAAAGTGGAGAAAACCACTAGACCATTCAGGTATGACCTAAATCAAATCCCTGATGATTATACAGTGGAAGTGAGAAATAGATTTAAGGGCCTAGATATGATAGAGTGCCTGATGAACTATGGAATGAGGTTCGTGACACTGTACAGGAGACAGGGATCAAGACCATCCCCATGGAAAACAAATGCAAAAAAGCAAAATGGCTGTCTGGGGAGGCCTTCCAAATAGCTGTAAAAAGAAGAGATGTGAAAAGCAAAGGAGAAAAGGAAAGATATAAGCATCTGAATGCAGAGTTCCAAAGAATAGCAAGAAGAGATAAGAAAGCCTTCCTCAGTGATCAATGCAAAGAAATAGAGGAAAACAACAGAATGGGAAAGACTAGAGATCTCTTCAAGAAAATGAGAGATACCAAGGGAACATATCATGAAAAGATGAGCTCGATAAAGGACAGAAATGGTATGGACGTAACAGAAGCAGAAGATATTAAGAAGAGGTGGCAAGAATACACAGAAGAACTGTACAAAAAAGATCTTCACTACCCAGATAATCAGAATGGTGTGATCACTGATTTAGAGCCAGACGTCCTGGAATGTGAAGTCAAGTGGGCCTTAGAAAGTATCACAAGGAACAAAGCTAGTGGAGGTGATGGAATTCCAGTTGAGCTCTTTCAAATCCTGAAAGATGATGCTGTGAAAGTGCTGCACTCAATATGCCAGCAAATTTGGAAAGCTCAGCAGTGGCCACAAGACTGGAAAAGGTCAGTTTTCATTCCAATCCTAAAGAAAGGCAATGCCAAAGAGTGCTCAAACTACCGCACAATTGCACTCATCTCACAAGCTAGTAAAGTAATGCTCAAAATTCTCCAAGCCAGGCTTCAGCAATATGTGAACTGTGAACTTCCTGATGTTCAAGCTGGTTTTAGAAAAGGCAGAGGAACCAGAGATCAAACTACCAACATCCGCTGGATCATGGAAAAAGCAAGAGAGTTCCAGAAAAACATCTATTTCTGCTTTATTGACTATGCCAAAGCCTTTGACTCTGTGGATCACAATAAACTGTGGAAAATTCTGAAAGAGATGGGAATACCAGACCACCTGACCTGCCTCTTGAGAAATCTGTATGCAGGTCAGGAAGCAACAGTTAGAACTGGACATGGAACAACAGACTGGTTCCAAATAGGAAAAGGAGTACGTTAAGGCTGTATATTATCACCCTGCTTATTTAATTTATATGCAGAGTACATCATGAGAAACGCTGGAGTGGAAGAAACACAAGCTGGAATCACGATTGCCGGGAGAAACATCAATAACCTCAGATACGCAGATGACACCACCCTTATGGCAGAAAGTGAAGAGGAACTCAAAAGCCTCTTGATGAAATGAAAGTGGAGAGTGAAAAAGTTGGCCTAAAGCTCAACATTCAGAAAACGAAGAACATGGCATCCGGTCCCATCACTTCATGGGAAATAGATGCGGAAACAGTGGAAATAGTGTCAGACTTTATTTTTTTGGGCTCCAAAATCACTACAGATGGTGACTTCAGCCATGAAATTAAAAGACGCTTACTCCTTGGAAGGAAAGTTATGACCAACCTAGACAGCATATTCAAAAGCAGAGACATTACTTTGCCAACGAAGGTTCGTCTAGTCAAGGCTATGGTTTTTCCTGTGGTCATGTATGGATGTGAGAGTTGGACTGTGAAGAAGGCTGAGTGCCGAAGAATTGATGCTTTTGAACTGTGGTGTTGGAGAAGACTCTTGAGAGTCCCTTGGACTGCAAGGAGATCCAACCAGTCCATTCTGAAGGAGATCAGCCCTGGCATTTCTTTGGAGGGAATGATGCTGAAGCTGAAACTCCAGTACTTTGGTCACCTCATGCGAAGAGTTGACTCATTGGAAAAGACTCTGATGCTTGGAGGGATTGGGGCAGAAGGAGAAGGAGATGACAGAGGATAAGATGGCTGGATGGCATCACTGACTCAATGGACGTGAGTCTGGATGAACTCTGGGCTTTGGTGATGGACAGGGAGACCTGGCTTGCTGTGATTCATGGGGTCGCGAAGAGTCAGACATGACTGAGCGATTGAACTGAGCAGTATTTTATCATCTATGGTTTGGTTCAATCCATGCATATGAAGCAGTAGATAAAAAGGGACAACTGTAAAGTTATACATGGATTTTTCAACAGCTAGTAACTTGGCACCCTCAGCCCCCATATTTTTCAAGAGTCAACTATAGCTTTGTTTATAGAATTTACATGATTCTAAATGTAATTTAGAATCTAAATTAATAATTTAATTATTAACTAATTATTGATTATTATTATTCATTTATTAATAACTCTAAATGTAATTCTGCTGTAAACCTGGGGGTTTACCCTGTCTCCTCTCACCCCCAGTTTGTCACATTTTCTGTATTCTCTTAATCAGAAACCCTTACCTCTTCTTCACTTAAGTTTCAGAATCAGGTCATCATATTCAAATAAGGTGAATGTTAATTTCTGAGTTCTCTGTGGTAAGTCCCTGAGCCTGTTTGCATCCCTGTTTCCTCAAGTGTAAAATGCAAATGAGAACATTTGTTCTTTCCCTATTGTATAATGATTTTTGAAACATAACCAAAAGAGTCTTTTTTTAAAATACTTTGGAGTAAGTGCATCATAGATAAAATTATTGTTATTCTTGTCTTTATTTTGAAACATTAAGAAAACAACAGAAATGAAGAAGAATAGAGTTACCTGACAAGGCATGAGAAAGCAAAACTTTTTTTGCAACACTATTTATTGTCAATGTTGCAAAAATCTCATTTTATTATCTCTTTTCACAAAATCATATTACCGATTCTAAAAGAAGGATGATCACACATACAGTATTGGAAAGAAACATATTTAACATAATTTTAGCCCCCAAGAGCAAATTAGCATATGGATATGATTTGACTAATATGTTAACTGTAATGGATATATTTTTCTACTAGACATCTTTATTGAGTGAGTACTTCCTACATAAAAATTTTTAAGATTAAAAAAATAATGCTGTAAGAATAGACAAGTTGGTATTTGAAATTTAGCAAATGACTAAATTTACTAGTCTTTGATGCCTATTAAGTAGCCAACTGTTTTTATGTTTTTTATTTATAAATGTACTCTCTTGTCATTTCTGCCCTCCTCCTCAAGATGTTTTTGGGTCAGATAATTTATTCTCTGCCTAAACATGAGAAATGCTGGGCTGGAAGAAGCACAAGCTGGAATCAAGATTGCTGGGAGAGATATCAATAACCTCAGATATGCAGATGACACCACCCTTATGGCAGAAAGTGAAGAAGAACTAAAAAGCCTCCTGATGAAAGTGAAAGAGGAGAGTGAAAAAGTTGGCTTAAAGGTCAACATTCAGAAAACTGAAATCATGGCATCTGGTTCCATCCCTTCATGGGAAATAGATGGGAAAACAGTGGAAACAGTGTCAGACTTTATTTTTTTGGGCTCCAAAATCACTGCAGATGGTGATTGCAGCCATGAAATTAAAAGACGCTTACTCCTTCGAGAGTTGGACTGTGAAGAAAGCTGAGTGCCAAAGAATTGATGCTTTTGAACTGTGGTGTTGGAGAAGACTCTTGAGAGTCCCTTGGACTGCAAGAAGATCCAACCAGTCCATTCTAAAGGAGATCAGTCCTGGGTGTTCTTTGGAAGGGAGGATGCTAAAGCTGAAACTCCAGTACTTTGGCCACTCATGCAAAGTGTTGACTCATTGGAAAAGACTCTGATGCTGGGAGGGATTGGGGGCAGGAGGAGAAGTGGATGACAGAGGATGAGATGACTGGATGGCATCACCAACTCGATGGACATGAGTTTGAGTAAACTCCGGGAGTTGGTGATGGACAGGGAGGCCTGGCATGCTGCAATTCATGGGGTCGCAATTAGTTGGACATGACTGAGTGACTGAACTGAACTGAACTCCTTGGAAGGAAAATTATGACCAACCCAGGTAGCATATTAAAAAGCAGAGACATTACTTTGCAAACAAAGGTCCGTCTAGTCAAGGCTATGGTTTTTCCAGTGGTCATGTATGGATGTGAGAGTTAGACTGTGAAGAAAGCTGAGCACTAAAGAATTGATGCTTTTGAACTGTGGTGTTGGAGAAGACTGTTGAGAGTCCCTTGGACTGCAAGGAGATCCAACCTGTCCATTCTAAAGGAGATCAGTCCTGGGTGTTCACTGGAAGGACTGATGCTAAAGCTGAAACTCCAGTACTTTGGCCACCTCATGGGAAGAGTTGACTCATTGGAAAAGACCCTGATGGTGGGAGGGATTGGGGGCAGGAGGAGAAGGGGACGACAGAGGATGAGATGGCTGGATGGCATCACCGACTTGATGGACATGAGTTTGAGTAAACTCCGGGAGTTGGTGATGGACAGGGAGGCCTGGCGTGCTGTGATTCATGGGGTCGCAAAGAGTCAGACACGACTGAGCGACTGAACTGAACTGAAACATGTATTTAAAATAAAAAAGTATATGGCAAATTTTCCCATTATCCAGGGAAGTAATTTAACAGTAATTATGAACAGGGACTGTGGGGGCAGGCTGGCTAGAGTGTCAATCTTAGCACCACTCCTTAGCTGTGGCACTAAGCAGAATTGGTTAACTTCTTTATGCCCAAGGACATGTTGTCCTTGGAGATGAGGATAATGATAAAGGAGGATAATGATGACCTCTTTGCAATAGACTGCTTTGAGAATTATTAGCTGAAGTAGGGAGAGGGCTTAGCACAATGTTGGGTACCAGTATAGAGCCATATAATAGCCTGAGGCAAAAAGAAAGATAAGTAGTATGTCTATAGTTGTAGAGAGAGCAGAGCTTGTCTTTAACTAAAATGTTAGTATTTTGTTCATCATGGATTTTTTGCATCAATTTTGATTTTTAAAAATATCACATTAAAATATTATGAAATTTAATTACATAATTTTTTGTACCCCTTGAAGTTTTTTTCTCAAGGTGAGTGCCTCACTTACCTCACCTTTGTCTCCTCCTAGAGGTTACATAATAAGCAGTCAAGAAATATTAGGTATACTTTAATATTAGATCAAACAGACACAAGTTATTTTCAATAATGATGGGTTATGAGTCAGGTTACAGGGGGCTCTGTAAACATAGAGTAGGGGGATTCTTACCTGGTATAATGATTCACAAGAAGTGTCCCAGAGGAAGTGAAACATTAGCCATGATCTGGAAGATATACAAAGTTTAACAGGTGAAGAAGTGGGAAAGATAAGGAGAGAAAAGTGTGTGAAAGTGATTAAGAGAGAAAAAAATCTGGGACACAGAAGTTGACATAATCTAGTACGGTGATGGCACAGAATGTCAGGGAAACTTGAATATAGGATTAGAAAGAGTATTAAGTGCCAGATTAATGGTATTTTACAAATAACATGCAGATTCAGAGATGGCTTCATGTTTGTGAGACTTGTGCAGTTGTAAAGGGCTTATAGAAGAATCCCATGCTTGTTTCTGGAGAAGGCAATGGCATCCCACTTCAGTACTCTTGTCTGGAAAATCCTATGGACAGAGGAGCCTGGTAGGCTGCAGTCCATGGGGTTGCTAAGAGTCTGACACGACTGAGCAACTTCACTTTCATTTTTCACTTTCATGCATTGGAGAAGGAAATGGCAACCCACTCCAGTGTTCTTGCCTGGAGAATCCCAGGGACGGGGGAGCCTGGTGGGCTGCTGTCTATGGGGTTGCACAGAGTCGGACACGACTGAAGAGACTTAGCAGCAGTAGCAGCAGCATGCTTGTTTCCATGCTCCGTTTTCTCTGTTTGACATTCTTAATAAATTTTGAACAAAGAGTCCCATGTTTTCTCTTCATGCTGTGACCTAAAAATTATTTAGCTTATCTTAGGTAGACTTTAGGGCCTCTCAAGTAAAGTGACAGGAACAGATTAAAGTTTACAAAGATAACTATTGTTGTTGTTGGTCTAGGCCAACACTGAATGCACCATTACCACTTAGAGATAGTTGTAGTCCCTTCAGAGGGATATTTTGTGACTTAATGTGAAAGAGTGCTGAAAGGGATAGAAAATATAGAAGGATATTTAAATTTTTTAGTGAAAATGTCTCCAGAGTATAGTGTAAAAAAAAAAAAAAGCTACCTTTTGTGTAGGGGCGATATATTTTTTGCCTTTTTTCGTATTTGCACATGGAAAAGCTGGGAAGGTATACAAGAAACTAATAAAAGTGATTAGCTACTGTCAGATGGTGGTTGGGGAATGGAATGAATAGGACATAGGTGAGAAGGAAACTTCTGGTGTATGTTTTTAGTTTTGTAGTATAATTCTGATTTTTGAACCATGTGAATGCTTTTAGGAGTCAAAAGATATAATATAAAAGAAAGGCATGCACACAAGATATTCTCAAACCGCAGTCTACAGAACTTGGTGATTAAATGTGAGGGTGGTAAGGAAGAGGAAGTAAAAGGTGGTAGTAGTGATCATTGTGGCTGAGTGCCCACAATCAATTTCACCACAAACAACTGGTCTAAACCAGGGGTCCTAATCCATTCTCCCTGCCAGTGATTTGCTTAGGAATGGACTTGTGACTCCATTCTGGAAATATGACCCACAGGAAAGTCTGCTTCAGGATTGTATTCATTTCCTAAGGCTGCTGTAACAAATTGCCACAAAAGGTGTGGCTTAAAACAGTAGAAATGTATTCTTTCACAGTCTAGAGGCTAGAGTATAAAATCAAAGTGTCCTTAGGGTTAGTTTCTTCTGGATGCTGCAAGGGAGGATCTGTTCCATGCCTCTGTCTTAGCTTCTGGTTGTTGCCCGCAGTTCTTGGCTTGCAGCCAAATCGCTCCAGTTTCCACCTCTGTCTTGACATGACCTTCTCTACTGCGTGTCGTCTCTGTTTTTTTGTGTGTTTACATAATGGTTTTATGAGAACACCAGTCATTAGATTTGGTCTTGTACTAATCAGTAATATTGTCTTTGAAGACAGTAAGAGGCTGGCTTTAATTAAAATATTGATATTTTGTTCATCATGGATCGAACATGACACCAGTTTAACCAATTACATCTGCCAAGACCTCATTTCCAAAAAGATCCCAGTGACAGGGAACACAATTCAAAATACACCAAGGGGTTTCTGAAAATTTTTTCCTACTCCTCAGTAAGAGAAGCAGGAGACATAGTCCCTTTTCCTTTCCTGGATATTGTCATGTAGGGAAGTAATTCTTGAACTTGTTGCCACCACCTTTCTGTGAGTCTGGGGATGAAGCCAACATGTGAAGGAAGACAATTCCAAGAATGCTAGAGAAGAGGAGTTAGTGCCAAAGAGAGGTGTTATGTGAAATACATATATTGTGTAAGCCAGTTTTTTATTCAAGATTTCTATTAGTTTCAGCCAATATCATCTTAAGGAACATAATATTCAGATTTCTTATTAGTCAGTCTAATGCATTGTTATACTTTATGGGAGTACTGAACCAGAATAGTTTTGGTGGAAAAGATGTCACAATTATACTTTCTGCAATAGTGTTATCTTATAGAAAATACCTGACCAAATGACTGATTTATGGCTTAAAGTTATTTTAATTAATCCAAGAGTTTCTCTACAGGATATTTTATCTAGAGCTAACTTAAAGGTTAGTTTGTGATATTGCATGACACTTGTGGGGTTTGACCGGCTTGTGGCTCTGTTACTAAAACATCCACAGGGAAAAAAAAAAAAAAAAAAGTTGTGTGACCGCTTAGACACTTGTAGGCAACCACTTGGTCCTAAGTTCTCTCCAAAAGTGAGGGTTTGGTAAGGAGGCTGCTATGGTGGTCCCTGAGAGAGGTGATTAGAGCTTGATATAAAACAGTGGCATGACATTAAAGAAGATGGAATATATTTTTGCAGGAGGACTGTAAAGTTCTTGGAAGTATGATTGGAAATTGGAAATAGACAAAAGAGGCAAAAGAGCCAAATCTGATGCCAAGTGTCTGAACCCCTCAACAAGTCCTTTCTTTACACTCTGTCAAAACCAATCAGGCCTGCTAGGCATGTGAAATTGTTTTGAGGATACTTTGTTTGATGTGATATTTGAGTTCTTTGATTTAATTTCCTGGATAGTAAAAAAAAAGAAAAAGAAAGAAAGAAAGAAAATCACTTTTATTTTTAGCTTTTATGTTAATTTGTGCAATGCTGGATCCAGATGGAAAAAAACAATGGTTCTCTTTTGGTCTCCCATTAACCTAGAATATCTTTAAAAATATGTTGATCATGTCCAGCAGTTTGGCTTTCTTTATGGCTCAATGATTTGGATATGATTTGATGGTGATATAAATTCTTTGGTAGGCTTTTTTAAAATCATGAATAAAATATATTTTTATAGAAGCTGCACTGCATATTTAAATAAGTCACAGGGATACCAATAATGATTATTATAGTCCTTAAGAATCATGCATAATATTATTTTGTATGGCAGTATTTCATTTAATGAAAATAAAATGGAAAACATCTTGTTTTTGACATACCATGAGTTGTTTTAACCTCCATTTTTGCATTTGAACTGATTTCTGAGGACAGTTAAAAGGAACAAACAGCAAATCACAGGGGACATGGATTGGGCACCATTCTAACCACTTCTAATTTTGTACTGTGCTAATACTCATGTTCTTTCTTGCTGCTTCAGGAACATTGTGCTGTCAATAATTTCCTTGTTTTCTTGTGTCTTCAGTGTTTTACTTTCTTTTGTCTCTTTTTCATCAGTATATACACAGGTCCTCATACAGTCCATATTTATAAAATCCTTCCATGCACCTTTACTTCCTATATCTAATCTCTTTCTTTCTCTTGGACATCCATGCTTTCATTTATTCTACAAATATTAATCAGTACCTTTTATATGACTGGCATGTTCTAGCCACTGTAGATATTGTGGTTCATAAATAAGATACAAACCCCTGCTCAGATGAAGCTAATGGTAAAATGTGTGGAGATATAGGGTAGACTAAGGAGTAAATAAAATAGGTAGAGTGTTATAATAAATGCTATGGAAAAAGAGAAAATCAGAGAAGACATGTAGAGAGAGGTCTGGAGGAAGAGTTTACAATTTTGTAACATGACAGATGCTTAGGAAAGACCTAACTGAGGAATACTATTGTGCCTGAAGTAAATACCTGAAGGAATACCTGAAGGAAAGGAAGACATAAGTTACAGACATACCTGAGGGTGGCAGTATTTCAAGCAACAAAAACAGCATGCACAATAGCCCTGGGGCAAGAAACAGTATCTGACTTATTTGAGGAACATAATGAGGCTAGTATGGCTGAAGCTGAGTGAGAGAATTGGGCAGTTGTAGAATTTGAGGGTAGTGAAGTGATAGCAGTGGATAGATCATGTAGGTTCTGGTGACTATTCCAGGAGGCCCTAGACATAAGCGTACTATTGCTGATTGAAAGGTGAGTTTTGACTGAGAAGTAATATTTTAATTAGAATATGCTTGCTGTTCTGTAGCATATAGACTCTAGAGAGACAAGAGTGTACGTGAAATGGCCAGTTGGGAGGCTATACTAACTGTCCAGAAAAGAGTCAGTGGAGGCTTAGTTTAGAGAGATAGTACTAGAGAGGAGGAATAGTGGTAAATGTGGATATATTTTCAAGGGAGGACAAACATGGTTTATTTTTTTAATTTAATTTAATTTTATTTTTAAACTTTACAATATTGTATTAGTTTTGCCAAATATCAAAATGAATCCGCCACAGGTATACATGTGTTCCCCATCCTGAACCCTCCTCCCTCCTCCCTCCCCATACCCTCCCTCTGGGTCGTCCCAGTGCACCAGCCCCAAGCATCCAGTATCATGCATCGAACCTGGACTGGTGACTCGTTTCATACATGATATTATACATGTTTCAATGCCATTCTCCCAAATCTCCCCACGCTCTCCCTCTCCCACAGAGTCCATAAGACTGATCTATACATCAGTGTCTCTTTTGCTGTCTCATACACAGGGTTATTGTTACCATCTTTCTAAATTCCATATATATGCATTAGTATACTGTATTGGTGTTTTTCTTTCTGGCTTACTTCACTCTGTATAATAGGCTCCAGTTTCATCCACCTCATTAGAACTGATTCAAATGTACTCTTTTTAATGGCTGAGTAATACTCCATTGTGTATATGTCCCACAGCTTTCTTATCCATTCATCTGCTGATGGACATCTAGGTTGCTTCCATATCCTGGCTATTATAAACAGTGCTGCGATGAACACTGGGGTACACGTGTCTCTTTCCCTTCTGGTTTCCTTGGTGTGTATGCCCAGCACTGGGATTGCTGGATCATAAGGCAGTTCTATTTCCAGTTTTTTAAGGAATCTCCACACTGTTCTCCATAGTGGCTGTACTAGTTTGCATTCCCACCAACAGTGTAAGAGGGTTCCCTTTTCTCCACCCTCTCCAGCATTTATTGCTTGCAGACTTTTGGATCAGAGCCATTCTGGCTGGCGTGAAATGGTATCTCATAGTGGTTTTGATTTACATTTCTCGGATAATGAGTGATGTTGAGCATCTTTTCATGTGTTTGTTAGCCATCTGTATGTCTTCTTTGGAGAAATGTCTATTTAGTTCTTTGGCCCATTTTTTGATTGGGTCATTTATTTTTCTGGAGTTGAGCTGTAGGAGTTGCTTGTATATTTTTGAGATTAGTTGTTTGTCAGTTGCTTCATTTCCTATTATTTTCTCCCATTCTGAAGGCTGTCTTTTCACCTTGCTAATAGTTTCCTTTGTTGTGCAGAAGCTTTTAAGTTTAATTAGGTCCCATTTGTTTATTTTTGCTTTTATTTCCAATATTCTGGGAGGTGGGTCATAGAGGATCCTGCTGTGATGTATGTCAGAGAGTGTTTTGCCTATGTTCTCCTCTAGAAGTTTTATAGTTTCTGGTCTTACATTTAGATCTTTAATCCATTTTGAGTTTATTTTTGTGTATGGTGTTAGAAAGTATTCTAGTTTCATTCTTTTACAAGTGGTTGACCAGATTTCCCAGCACCATTTGTTAAAGAGATTGTCTTTAATCCATTGTATATTCTTGCCTCCTTTGTCAAAGATAAGGTGTCCATATGTGCGTGGATTTATCTCTGGGCTTTCTATTTTGTTCCATTGATCTATATTTCTGTCTTTGTGCCAGTACCATAGTGTCTTGATAACTGTGGCTTTGTAGTAGAGCCTGAAGTCAGGTAGGTTGATTCCTCCAGTTCCATTTTTCTTTCTCAAGATAGCTTTGGCTATTCGAGGTTTTTTGTATTTCCATACAAATTGTGAAATTATTTGTTCTAGCTCTGTGAAGATTACTGTTGGTAGCTTGATAGGGATTACATTGAATCTATAAATTGCTTTGGGTAGTATACTCATTTTCACTATATTGATTCTTCCAATCCATGAACATGGTATATTTCCCCATCTATTAGTGTCCTCTTTGATTTCTTTCACCAGTGTTTTATAGTTTTCTATATATAGGTCTTTAGTTTCTTTAGGTAGATATACTCCTAAGTATTTTATTCTTTCCGTTTCAATGGTGAATGGAATTGTTTCCTTAATTTCTCTTTCTGTTTTCTCATTATTAGTGTATAGGAATGCAAGGGATTTCTGTGTGTTGATTTTATATCCTGCAACTTTACTATAATCATTGATTAGTTCTAGTAATTTTCTGGTGGAGTCTACGGTTTTCTATGTAGAGGATCATGTCATCTGCAAATAGTGAGAGTTTTACTTCTTCTTTTCCGATTTGGATTCCTTTTATTTCTTTTTCTGCTCTGATTGCTGTGGCCAAAACTTCCAAAACTATGTTGAATAGTAATGGTGAAAGTGGGCACCCTTGTCTTGTTCCTGACTTTAGAGGAAATGCTTTCAGTTTTTCACCATTGAGGATAGTGTTTGCTGTGGGTTTGTTATATATAGCTTTTATTATGTTGAGGTATGTTCCTTCTATTCCTGCTTTCTGGAGAGTTTTTATCATAAATGGATGTTGAATTTTGTCAAAGGCTTTCTCTGCATCTATTGAGATAATCATATGGTTTTTATTTTTCAATTTGTTAATGTGGTGTATTACATTCATTGATTTACGGATATTGAAGAATCCTTGCATCCCTGGGATAAAGCCCACTTGGTCATGGTGTATGATCTTTTTAATGTGTTATTGGATTCTGATTGCTAGAATTTTGTTAAGGATTTTTGCATCTATGTTCATCAGTGATATTGGCCTGTAGTTTTCTTTTTTTGTGGGATCTTTGTCAGGTTTTGGTATTAGGGTGATGGTGGCCTCATAGAATGAGTTTGGAAGTTTACCTTCCTCTGCAATTTTCTGGAAGAGTTTGAGCAGGATAGGTGTTAGCTCTTCTCTAAATTTTTGGTAGAATTCAGCTGTGAAGCCATCTGGACCTGGGCTTTTGTTTGCTGGAAGATTTTTTATTATGGTTTCAATTTCGTGCTTGTGATGTGTCTGTTAAGATTTTCTATTTCTTCCTGGTCGAGTTTTGGAAAGTTGTACTTTTCTAAGAATTTGTCCATTTCTTCCACGTTGTCCATGTCATTGGCATATAATTGTTGATGGTAGTCTCTTATGATCCTTTGCATTTCTGTGTTGTCTGTTGTGATCTCTCCATTTTCATTTCTGATTTTATTGATTTGATTTTTCTCCCTTTGTTTCTTGATGAGTCTGGCTAATTATTTGTCAATTTTATTTATCCTTTCAAAGAACCAGCTTTTGGCTTTGTTGATTTTTGCTATGGTCTCTTTTGTTTCTTTTGCATTTATTTCTGCTCTAATTTTTAAGATTTCTTTGCTTCTACTAACCCTGGGGTTCTTCATTTCTTCCTTTTCTATTTGCTTTAGGTGTAGGGTTAGGTTATTTATTTGACTTTTTTCTTGTTTCTTGAGGTATGCCTGTATTGCTATGGACTTTCCCCTTAGGACTGCTTTTACGGTGTCCCACAGGTTTTGGGTTGTTGTGTTTTCATTTTCATTGATTTCTATGCAAATTTTGATTTCTTTTTTGATTTCTTCTGTGATTTGCTGGTTATTCAGCAGTGTGTTGTTCAGCCTCCATATGTTGGAATTTTAAATAGTTTTTCTCCTGTAATTGAGATCTAATCTTACTGCATTGTGGTCAGAAAAGATGCTTGGAATGATTTCTATTTTTTTGAATTTACCAAGGCTAGATTTATGGCCCAGGATGTGACCTATCCTGGAGAGGGTTCCATGTGCACTTGAGAAAAAGGTGAAATTCATTGTTCTGGGATGAAATGTCCTATAGACATCAATTAGGTCTAACTGGTCTATTGTATCATTTAAAGTTTGTGTTTCCTTGTTAATTTTCTGTTTAGTTGATATATCCATAGGTGTGAGTCAGGTATTAAAGTCTCCCACTATTATTGTGTTATTGTTAATTTCTCCTTTCATACTTGTTAGCATTTGTCTTACATATTGCGGTGCTCCCGTGTTGGGTGCATATATGTTTATAATTGTTATATCTTCTTCTTGGATTGATCCTTTGATCATTATGTACTGACCGTCTTTGTCTCTTTTCACAGCCTTTGTTTTAAAGTCTATTTTATCTGAAAAGAGTATTGCTACTCCTGGTTTCTTTTGGTCCCTATTTGCATGGAAAATCTTTTTCCAGCCCGTCACTTTCAGTCTGTATGTGTTCCCTGTTTTGAGGTGGGTCTCTTGTAGACAACATATGTAGGGGTCTTGTTTTTGTATCCATTCAGCCAATCTTTGTCTTTTGGTTGGGGCATTCAACCCATTTATGTTTAAGGTAATTACTGATAAGTATATCCCGTTGCCATTTACTTTATTGTTTTGGGTTTGAATTTATACACCGTTTTTGTGTTTCCTGTCTAGAGAATATCCTTTAGTATTTGTTGGAGAGCTGGTTTGGTGGTGCTGAATTCTCTCAGCTTTTGCTTGTCTGAAAAGCTTTTGATTTCTCCTTCATATTTGAATGAGATCCTTGCTGGGTACAATAATCTGGGCTGTAGGTTATTTTCTTTCATCACTTTAAGTATGTCTTGCCATTCCCTCCTGGCTTGAAGAGTTTCTCTTGAAAGATCAGCTGTTATCCTTATGGGAATTCCCTGTGTGTTATTTGTTGTTTTTCCCTTGCTGCTTTTAATATTTGTTCTTTGTGTTTGATCTTTGTTAATTTGATTAATATGTGTCTTGGGGTGTTTCGCCTTGGGTTTATCCTGTTTGGGACTCTCTGGGTTTCTTGGACTTGGGCGATTATTTCCTTCCCCATTTTAGGGAAGTTTTCAACTATTATCTCTTCAAGTATTTTCTCATGGTCTTTATTTTTGTCTTCTTCTTCTGGGACCCCTATGATTCGAATGTTGTAACATTTAATATTGTCCTGGATGTCTCTGAGATTGTCCTCATTTCTTTTAATTCGTTTTTCTTTTATCCTCTCTGATTCATTTATTTCTACCATTCTATCTTCTAATTCACTAATCCTATCTTCTGACTCTGTTATTCTACTATTTGTAGCCTCCAGAGTGTTTTTGATCTCATTTATTGCATTATTCATTATATATTGACTTTTTTTTATTTCTTCTAAGTCCTTGTTAAACCTTTCCTGCATCTTCTCAGTCTTTGTCTCCAGGCTATTTATCTGTGATTCCATTTTGATTTCAAGATTTTGGATCAATTTCACTATCATTATTTGGAATTCTTTATCAGGTAGATTCCCTATCTCTTCCTCTTTTGTTTGGTTTGGTGGGCATTTATCCTGTTCCTTTATCTGCTGGGTATTCCTCTGTCTCTTCATCTTGTTTAAATTGCTGAGTTTGGGGTGTCCTTTCTGTATTCTGGCAGTTTGTGGAGTTCTCTTTATTGTGGCGTTTTCTCGCTGTGTGTGGGTTTGTACAGGTGGCTTGTCAAGGTTTCTTGGTTAGGGAAGCCTGTGTCGGTGTTCTGGTGGTTGGAGCTGTATTTCTTCTCTCTGGAGTGCAATGAAGTGTCCAGTAATGAATTATGAGATGTCTATGGTTTTGGGGTGAATTTGGGCAGTTTGTATCTTGAAGCTCAGGGCTGTGTTCCTGTGTTGCTGGAGAATTTGCTTGGTATGTCTTGCCCTGGAACTTGTTGGCCCTTGTGTGGTGCTTGGTTTCAGTGTAGGTATGGAGGCGTTTGATGAGCTCCTGTCAATTAATGTTCCTTGGAGTCAGGAGTTCCCTGGAGTCAGGGTTTGGACTTAAGCCTCCTGCTTCCAGTTATTGGTCTTATTTTTACAAGTTTCAAAACTTCTACTTCTATACAGCACCATTGATAAAACATCTACATTAAAGATGAAAAGTTTCTCTACCGTGAGGGTCACCCAGAGAGGTTCACAGCGTTACATGGAGAAGAGAAGAGGGAGGAGGGAGTTAGAGGTGACCCGAATGAGATGAGGTGGAATCAATAGAGGAGATAGTGGGCTAGCCAGTAATCACTTCCTTATGTGCATTCCACAACTGGACCACTCATAGATGTTCACTGAGTTATACAGAGAAGGGAAGAAGGAGGAAGGAGACAGAGGTGGCCAGGAGGATAAAAGGGGGGAATAAAAAGGAGGGAGACAGATCCAGCCAGTAATCAGTTCCCTAAGTGTTCTCCACTGTCTGGAACACACAGAAATTCACAGAGTTGGGTAGAGTAGAGAGGGGTTAGGGAGGAGACACAGGTGACCTGGTGGAGAAAAAGGAGAGTCCAAAGGGAGAGAGAGCAGTCAAGCCAGTAATCTCACTCCCTAGTGAAAAATGGGTCCTGACGATTGGGTTCTTAAAGGTACTAAATTGGTAACAAATGCATAAAAGCAAAAATTAAAAATCTAGAGTAGAGTTTGGAATTTCAAAAATACGATGTTAAAGAAAAGAAGAAGGAAAAGAAAGAGAGGAAAAACAGACAAACAAAAACAAACAAGATTGCGAAAATTATAAAGAAAATATAGGTACAAAATTGATAACTAATACCAAAAAGCAAAAGTTAAAAATCTAGAGTAGAATTTGGAATTTCAAAAATACCATGTTAAAAAAAAGAAGAAGAAAAAGAAAGAGAGAAGAAAAACAAACAAAAAAACAAAAACAAAGTCGCAAAAATTATAAAGAAAATACAGGTACAAAATTGATAACAAATACCAAAAAGCATAAATTAAAAATCTAGAATAGAGTTCGGAATTTCAGATATACAATGTTATATAAAAGAAGAAGAGAAAGAAACAGAGAGAAAAAAAAAAAAGTCACAGAAATTATAAAAAAAAACTATAGGTACAAAATTGATAACAAATACCAAAAAGCTAAAATTAAAAATCTAGAGTTTGGAATTTCAAAAATACAATGTTAAAGAAAAGAAGAAAAAAAAAACCCAACAAGGTCAAAAAAATTATAAAAAATATATATATGACGTTTGCTTTAAAAAAAAAAGGGTCTTTTTTTTTTTTTTTGCAAAGTAATAGGTTATAAAAGTGAAAATTAAAGGAATAATAGAGGACTTAAATTTTTTTTTAAAAAATTAAAAAGAAAGAAAGAAAGAATGATCATAAAAATAGTAAAAATATATCTAGGACTTTCTCTGGTTTTGTTGTGAGTATCGTGGGTTCAGTTCATTTTTGGCTAGTTCCTTGGTCCGACTTATATTTCTCAAGATCTATAGGCCCCTTCCTATGTAGACGGTACTAACCACAGGGTTTTAGTCTATTGCCTGTAGCTTCCAAGGCGGTCCCCTCTGTTATAGCTTCTTCTGTTTGCTGGTCTCTTCAGTGTCTGGTTTCCGCCCTGACACAAAGGGGACGGTGGAGGACACTTTTTTTTTTTTAGGCTCACTTGTTCAGTCGCGCTGTGGGGAGGGAGGGAGGGATGCTGCAAACAAATAACACTGGCATGTGCTCGCAGTGCCTCAGCCACACTGGGTCTGCCCCCGCTCACGGCATGTGTAGCCTCCCTGCCCACACTGCTCAGGCTCTAGGTTGCTCCACCGGGAACCATCCGTGGCCAGCCCTGGGCTGCCTGCAATTCCCAGGTCCAAGCCGCTCAGGTTCAGGCACTCGGGTAGTCCTCAGAGGCCCAGACTCTGTTGGGCCTGCGTTTTGTGCCCTTCCCAGGTCTAAGAAGCTCAGGTGATGAGGTGTTTGGTGAGTGCGATTGCTGCGACTTATCACCTCCCTGCCGCTCGGTTATCTAGGTGTACAACCGGTGCATCTTCTCAGGCAGATGTTAACCGTCCAGACCCCC
Organism: Bos taurus; assembly: GCF_002263795.3. Classification (NCBI taxonomy): domain Eukaryota; kingdom Metazoa; phylum Chordata; class Mammalia; order Artiodactyla; family Bovidae; genus Bos; species Bos taurus. The sequence goes on along the minus strand of NC_037333.1, from coordinate 82,817,668 downwards.
AAGAAGTTTTAGTTAGCAAAGAAGCCTGCTTACAGTTTTATAGATAATGTCTCTCTGGGGCTACGAATGCCCTCTTCCGGCTCTGGCTGCCTGTCACCGGAGGTGGATGGTCTGCAGCCAGCTATCTCTGTTCAGTCCTTTGTTCCGTGAGCAGGCCTGGCGGTGTCTTAGGTTAGGGCTGGCTTTTCACATGGTAGATAGCCCACAGTCTGGTTTGCTAGCCCAAATTATTTTGCTCAGATAGCACTCAGGGTATTCAGGCCAGATCCTTACTCTAAGCGATGCAGCCGGCGCCGCGCCTTCCTGCCCAGCCCCTGCTTGCTAGTCACGTGTGCAGGCGTCTGTGCTGCTTCTCCGCTGGAGGAGTTACCGTAGGGCTCGCAGTCTGTGGATTTTAATTGTTTATTTATTTTTCCTCCCTGTTATGTTGCCCTCTGTGCTTCCAAGGCTCGGCACAGATTCGGCAGTGAGAAGGTTTCCTGGTGTTTGGAAACTTCTCTCTTTTTAAGACTCCCTTCCCAGGACAGAACTCCGTCCCTCCCTCTTTTGTCTCTTTTTTTGTCTTTTATATTTTTTCCTACCTCCTTTCGAAGACTTGGGTTGCTTTTCTGGGTGCCTGATGTCCTCTGCTGGCATTCAGAAGTTGTTCTGTGGAATTTACTTGGCGTTTAAATGTTCTTTTGATGAATTTGTGGGGGAGAAAGTGTTCTCCCCGTCCTACTCCTCTGCCATCTTAGCTCCCCCCCCCCCCCCAAACATATGGTTTCTTGATGGCTTTAGTGTGGAAGATGCAAGGGCTATTTTCCTGAAAAAAAAAAAAAAGTGTTTTATGTATGCTGTATTTCCTTCTTACCTCTAATCACTTTCCCACTTGCTGCATTTTGAGGCTTTTGTTTCATTTCTGTTTTTTCCTCTTTTTTTGGCCTTACATTTCTCCTGAAATTGCTATAAAAATCTTGGAAACCATCATGTGTTCCTCAGTCTTGACCTTGCATGATGACTTTGTAGCATTTGTCACTGTACATCCTCCTTCCTTCCTCAAATTCTCTTCTCCCTTGACCTGTGTGGCTCTCAGTTTCTCTTGGAATGACAATCTCTGCTGGTCTGATTTCTCTTTTTTTAGGCTACTAAATGAGCTTCACTTTTTCAGATATTTGCGCTAATGTTCCTCTTTCAGTGAGATCTTCCCTAGCTTGATACAAAATCCTGAACTCCCTTTTCCCTTACAACTCTGTAAACCCAAGGGATTGCCAAAGTTACACTTCTCACTTTCATCTCAAACATCACAAAATCATTCAATGATGTTAGGAGTAGGTGTCTATATTATAGAAAGATTATTATATTATAGAAAGATTATTTTTGAAATTGTAATTTCTTAGATTGTTACTGTCATTATTATTGCTCTTTCGTGCATGTGTACTAAGTTGCTTCAGTCGTGTGTGACTCTTTGCAACCCTATAGACTGAAGTCTGCCAGGCTCCTCTGTCCACAGGATTCTCCAGGCAAGAATACTAGAGTGGATTGCCATGCCCTCCTCTAGGGGATCTTCCTGATCCAAGGATCAGACCCGTGTCTCTTCGTCTTCTGCATTGGGAGCCATGTTCTTGACCACTAGGGCCACCTGGGAAGCTCCCTATTATTGCTTTTAGACTATTGCAATTGTAATAAAATATATCACATATATTATATATATGGGATCTTCACAGTGAAGTCCTCAACTGGTGTCTTTTGACTGAGTTATATCTAATGTTAATGGCCCATGAATAGTGAGGCTAAACATGTCCAAGAAATTAAAGAGCTATCTTTACAGTAAATATTAGCTTCTCTTTGCAAGGAGCAGAGATTCACTTATCAATTGAAGAACTGTTGCTTGAGCAAGATACTTACATTTTATGCTTCATAGTTTCAACTTCAATAGCTTTAAAATTGTTTATTGCACAATATTATTGTACAAATTAAATGAACTGTCATGTAAAATCTAGTTTTGACAAAAAGTTATTCAGTTACTTGAGATTCAAGCCCTGTTCTAGGTACTGGAGCTAACTACAGGACAGGATAGACCTGCAATCAATTCTGTTGTAATCTGATTGAGACAAGAAGCATTAAAACCAATGATTACTGAACTTTTTATAGGTACTCTGTTAAAAGTCAACAGAGGCACAAGAGGAGTAAGTGAGTCAGAGTCTCCCTCGAAGAGATGATGCTTTAGTTGAGTCTTAAAGTCAAGGTGTTATTTTGATAAGGCCCTAGAAGGGAGTCCAAATTAAGAGAATATCATGCTCAAAGGCAAGTAGGCACGAAACAATATGTCTCATTCATGTTATAAGAAGCTCAGTATCAAAATCAAGAAGGCATTTAATGAGGTTGCAAGACTGAGAATAAAGATTTTGGTAGTGGCTTGTGCAGTAAACTAAGAAATCTGAGCCCAAAGTCAGCACTACTATAAAGGATTCTAAGCAGGGGATTGATGTGATTATATTAATCATGCTAAAAGTTACACTGGGAACAGTGAGGAGGATGGATTAAAGGAGGTTGAGCTAAGAGAACAGGGAGAATTCTAATGAGGTAAGTCACGAACAAATGAAGAGGTCTCAAACAGCAATAATAGAGCATTGCGGTATGTATAGGAGGTAGAATTTACTGACCACAGTGACCAATTGAATGTGGTAAAAGATGGAAGTTACTATGTTTCTGTTTTAGACTCTGGATAGATGACATTATTCATGAAAAGATAAATAAGGAAGGAGAAATCAGAGCCCAAGGTGAAGACAGTATCTGTCTTCTGCATTTGCAGTTTCACTGAATATCCAGGGAGTTTTGGATAAAGGCAAAATTCTTTAATATGGCCTATAGGACTTCACAGTTTTGTCCCTCCCTTCCATTCCAGGCTTGTTCATGTGACTATCTCCCCCATTTCTCTCTGAAGGAATAGCGTGAGACTTGTATTTGCCTCTTGTCTTCACCATCCCTCATGTTGAACATGATCTTTCCTCAGCCTGGATCACCCTTCTTTCTCTTCTTTACTTACCTTTTTTTTTGCCTAGTCATATTTCATAGCTCAACTTCAGATTAGATTTCTTAGCAAGATCCAATCCAACAAGCTCTGAGGCCCTCAAGAATATATTCACTGTGAAAGAAGATAATACTAGAAGAAAGACAAATGGACACAACAGATTTTCTTAGAACTTTTACCTTGTTTTATCTTACCTGGATCAGGAAGATCCCCAGGAGAAGGAAATGGCAACCCACTCTAGTACTCTTGCCTGGAAAATTCCATGGACGGAGGGGCCTGGCAGCTACTGTGCATGGGGTTGCAAAGAGTTGGATACAACTGAGAGACTTCACTTTATCTTGTTCATCAATGTGTCATCTGGTCTTCTGGGTACCAGGAATTCCTGGATCTAACCTGCTGCTGTTGACTGTCACAAATTCAAAGGCAGAGGCTGGATCTGAGAAATATCCCAAGGGAAGCAAAGATACAATTTGATGACTGAAAGGATCTAGATATTATGTCTAGATTTTTCTCGGTGATTAGAAGGATGATTGTAATCTTGACAGAAATAGGGGAATCAGGAAAGTGTGTTCATTGTTCAGGGAAGATGGTTAAAAATAATGCTAATGTTGAGAAAATTATAAAGGGACTTTAAGCTGGCTATGAGATAGATAAATCTTAGCCATTAGACCTCTTCATTAAAATAATAAAAGCTTTATAGGTTGTTAATGATTCCTTTCTTCAGTAAGTTAGACGACTCTTGGAAAGCTTTTTTGTATAATCAGTGTCTGCCTTGTAACTTCTAACCTCTTTTTATCAGACCTATTATAGAAAATATTAGTTGAAAGAAGTCATGTTAGGTAACAATTTTGTTTTTCTTTCTCTATTGACAGCATTAATTAACCTATTAGGCAGGTTATTCTGATGCCAGTTATTAGGGTACATTAGGAGTTTTATTGCACTGAGATGTGGTCGGCAGACATGACCTCTTGCTCTACTTTTCCAAGCATCTGTTCTTCAGAGTTTACCCATAATGTCATTACCTAATTAGACTCTAACAGCATGAACATTTTTTTTGTTAAATATAAAGTGGTTGGGCTAAACTCTGACATAGGAAAACTAGAGACTTGACTTAAAGGAAATGAAAGGTTGTCTCCACGTTGAAATCTTTCATTAGCAAGTAGGTAATGCTACTTTTTGACCAAGCCTATTTTATTCAAGATTAAGGTTACTCACACAATTCATTTTTTTAAAAGCGAAAAATAATAGAGAAAGGCCATAGGCAGGGCATGACCTAGATTCTGTGGGATCCAGAAAGAGAGGGGGTCTGCAGGTTTCTAGTGATCTGCCATAGAATCCATTCTGATGCATCTCTCTATTGTCTATTTAAGATGTAGTCATGGCCATTCCCAAGTCTTCATTAACATTTCATTCATATGTAGTGCTAATTTTCCCTGTTTTCCTACATTTTGGGGAATTATTATTTATATAAGCAGCCAATATAGTCACGGTCACACTAACTCTCATTTATTAAAATTTACCAGTTGGAATAACATATTTTGTAGTTTTGTTAGTATGTGACATAGTATTTAAAATTCAGTACTGTTTTGTGATAAATGTGGTTATGGAAAATGACTTCAAAGGAATACAACCCCATAATCAGATTACCAAATACACACTCATTCAACAAATATCTGTCAGCACTTATTACACAATAAAAGACATTGAATAGAATTTTGTATTTGGGTTTTCTATTTAGAATAATAATTTTTACTAATAGTTTATGCAGCAAATCCTAAGGATTTAGGTTATCTTTGTATATTATATTTTTCCCACCAATATTAGGTACCCCAGACCTAATAAAAACTTGAATTTAGACAATTTAATCCAGAATAAATGGATGTGTTCTTTAATATTTATAATCAGGATTTTTTATTAATAAGTAGGAAGTACTTCCCTGATAAAGAAGTACTTTACCCTGGTAAAGAGTTCACCTGCAATGCAGGAGACCCTGGTTTGATTCCTGGGTTGGGAAGATCTGCTGGAGAAGGGAGTGGCTACCCATTCCAGTATTCTTGGGTTTCCCTTGTGGCTCAGCTGGTAAAGAGTCTGCCTGCAATGCAGGAGACCTGGTTTGATCCCTCGGTTGGGAAGATTCCCCTGGAGAAGGGAAAGGTTACCCACTCCAGTATTCTTGCCTGGAGAATTCTATACAATCCATAAGGTTGCAAATAGTTGGACACGACTGAGCAACTTTCACTTTCAGGAAGTTTTTTTGGTTATTCATTCAGTTATTTATGAATTTTTATGTACTTCACAGACTTTATATCGATATATATATATACATATTTCAACTTTAACAAAAGCTAGAATTCTGTCTGGATTCTCTCAGAAACTATCATCATGTTATGTTTTAAAACATGGTAAAAATCATTTGTGATCCCATTAACTGTGGTATAGACTGTTGGCTGAGTATAAATATACACTTATGAGAATATGTATTAAGTAAGTGTATAACAATAAATTAAGTATTTTTTTTTTTTACCATGCTGTCTGGGGAATGTTAGAAAAATTAATCTCAGGAATATTTGTCTAAATTATTTCCAACTTGCATTTAGATGAAGTGAGCAAGGTAAAAGAATAGCAAGATTATTCAGAGGTCTCAACAGTTAAATGTCTCATAAAAAGGATTCTTTTCTATACATGTTCTTACTGGCTGCACATTGCACACAGATGATTCTAATCACAGTTGCTCAAATCACCTGGTGCCTCAATTACCTTCTCTTCAATGAGCACATTCCAGACTCCAGAGCACCTATATATGTACTCTGATAATAGGCTGCCCATTAAGTTATCTTTCTCTGGAAACTTATTGTGGCAGTTCAGTGAATATAATATCATTAGTGCCCTTATATCATCATAGCTTGGGCAGTTGCTGACACTACATAAATATAACTGCTAAGCTATCAAAGTAGCTGTTCAACCACATAGCCTTGATATTACACACACACACAAACCTGGTAGTTGTGTTCTTGTTTACATATCTGAAGCAAGCATGGAAGTGTGGGTGTGTGTGTTTCTGCATATGCAAACAAGTAAGTCTTTTGTATAAATATTTAGATGGAAAAAATGATCATGATACATAAGGAAAGCACAAATACCTAGATATAAAATAAATTATTAGTAAGAATTGATATTAAAACTCATGCAACTTTGCCACCAATAAAAATGACATCAGTTGTAGCTGTGGCCAGTATTTCTATAACATTGAATACTCTCAGATTGAATTATATCTTGTTAAATTACTCTGTATTTACATGGGGTCTGAGAGTGAAATTAACACTTAATTTTTTACTAAGAAAACAGAATGAGAATTACTACATTCTTACTCCATAATTAGACTAGACACATATTCTAGAAAGTTAAGCATAAGGTTATACAAAAATTATGAACATTATTTACTGAGACTGCAGTGTAAGCTGGAATCATTAATTAAACTCACTCTTATTAAGAAGTTGGTGAAAACCATAGGAGAACAATCTGCTTTACTGGACACTGTTTCTCCTTCAGTTCAGTTCAGTCTCTCAGTCGTGTCCGACTCTTTGCAACCCCATGAATCGCAGCACGCCAGCCTCCCTGTCCATCATCAACTCCGGGAGTCCACTCAAACTCATGTCCATCAAGTCAGTGATGCCATCCAGGCATCTCATCCTCTGTCGTCCCCTTCTCCTCCTGCCCCCGATCCTCCCAGCATCAGAGAGTCTTTTCCAATGAGTCAACTCTTCACATGAGGTGGCCCAAGTATTGGAGTTTCAGCTTTAGCATCAGTCCTTCTAAAGAACACCCGGGACTGATCTCCTTTAGAATGGACTGGTTTCTCCTTAGATTGATGATAAAGAGCCTGATAACAGGAATCATTCTAATTGGGTCAAAATCTTATTTTTACCACTTAGTTATCCTTGGCAAATTCTTTGACATTCTAAACATCAATTTCTTCATTTATAAATTGGGCATTATATCAGCAGTTGCTTCATAGGTTTATTTTGTGGATTAAACCATGCAGTATATTTAAAATACTTAGCATGGTGTCTTGAAAATGGTAAATACTCAATATACGATAACTTTTATTTCTTTGATTATTTATGTTTTTAATTATTGAAAAATTTCCAAGTTCCGCTGACTTTTTAAATGGCTCTTATATAAAACTGGCCTGTGCTGATCTGTTACAGTGTAGATTGCAACCGTTACTGCAGTTTCATCTACTGTTCCATGTGCTCAGTGTTTCCCTTAAGTGAGGTATTTATCAGTTGTATTAATAAGGAGAATGGCTTCCCACAAAACTGCTGCTGTTTCACTATTTTACTTTGTTTGTGAATTCTTTTTTAGGCTTCAGCTCTGTTATTTAAAGTAAGCTGCCTTATTATTGGCCTATATGTCCAGTTCCTTTATTCTCTGCTGTGTTACAACAAATGGAAGGGTATTTAAAATACTTCTTGGAGGGAATGAGTAGCTTCCTAATTGAGGTTTTCATGTTAAAAAAAATAAAAAAAATTATCCTTCCACTTTCTCCCATAGAAGTTGGGACTCCATCATAACATTTCCAGATTAAACCATTAATGTTACTCTCTTGGTTGCATCAATTCAGTGTATCCTTGGATCTTAAAGATAATGCATGATATGAATCATTAACATTTCATTTCCAATATTGTGTAGACTGTATACAACTTTCCTGCCATTTATATCATATGTAATAAAAAATTTAAAAATTTCCAACCACAGAAGACAAATCATATAATACAAGAGAACATTTAAGATAAAAACAATTCTAAAAATTAATACAGATTCTTAAAAACTGAGATGTTTTTGTAGCATTCATATCCTTGGACTGCTAACTATACTCAAACTACTTAAATGTTACATTTGGGAACACTCTGGTAGCCCTACTTAAGATAAAGAGGTTTTTCAAAATATTAGACTGAATATATTTAGACACAGTAGGAGTACATTATTGCAAAATCTTTCATAAAATAAATGTCTTTACCATATGCCCTAAAGTGTAACACAATCTGACAGAAATTCCTTTTATTATGGACTATAGAGTGACATGAGATGGCTGGATGACATCACTGACTCGATGGACCTGAGTCTGAGTGAACTCCGGGAGTTGGTGATGGACAGGGAGGCCTGGCGTGCTGCGATTCATGGGGTCGCAGAGTAGGACACGACTGAGCGACTGAACTGAACTGATAGAGTGACATACTGCAATGCTACATGGTGAAATGCCCTGGTCTGTAGGAGAGCATTCTCTTTACTGTAATTAAAGACACTTATGATTAAGAGGCCCTCTTGCCAATCATCATAGTTGAACCTAGAATATGCTTAAGAAAACAATGACTGGTGCATGGATTTCTGCAAAACTATTAATATCATACTAGAAGCATGGTGTGTGATTCATTATTCTGTGAAAGGAACATCTTGAAAAAAGCTGTATATGTGGAAATCAACTGCCAATCAGAGAAATCAGGGAAAATGGTGTGGTGGGGGAATCAGAAGCTGTTTCCTCATCAGATTGGGCTTTTGGTCCTTGCATTTGAGAGCTCTCATTATGGAAATTGTGCAGAACATGGAGAGACAGGAACTAAAATATAGATCCCACTGGGCAATTCCTTTTTATAACCATTTCATCAGTAATAATTCAGGGCTCTGTTCCTTTCAGTGTTCAGCGATCTGAATGTTACAGAGCATAGCAATACTATTCATGGGGCTAGTGGAAACTTACTTTACCTAATCTTGATTTATGCTCCTTAATTTGGAAAGGACTGGCCTTCACTCTGCTGAAACCCCTCATGCTTTCTTTGGTGCTCATGCATGAAAGTCTGCATTCTAGCTAAATTCCCCCTGTGGCCATACAGTATATTGAACGTCTGGCTATTATTTTCAAAAAATAGTGGAATACCAAAATAATAGGGAAGCAAGGTAGAATCTTTTTCTGAAAGTAGTATTAACTGTTGATAGCACAGGGAAAGATTGTTATTTTTTGAAGTCAGTTTAATTTCAGAGGACTGCTCTTTATGCTTGAATTATATTTTCAGATGATATGGACCAGTGATGTTGGGATTCATTCCATCTTCCAAAAGATGAAGGTGAGGTATTGGAAGTCACTAAAAAGCATAGGAAGCAAGTTCAGGAGAAAGGCCAAATCCAAGCTTTGTAACTAGATCATTAAAAAGTACTGAACTGAACTTTCCCTTGGAAGTTTCCTAAGGGTCAAAACTCAGCAAGGAGGCCCAAGATTCTGATAGGAACTTACTGTGTAACCTTGAGGAAGAAAGGCAGTATATATTGAAAGAATCCTTGGGTAGAGACCTTTCTACTGGGTATTATTAGAGTTCCAAAAGGGAAAAAATTCTGGCTTTGAACATCTTAATATCTAATTATAAAAAATTAAACAAAAGGGACTTAGAGGGCATGTGTAATGATCCTGTGCATATGTACACACACCATCTAAATCCTGTATGTACATCTACGCAGGCAGTGACCTGCCTCTGCCAGAAATCTTGGAGTCACATCTAATCACTCCTGAAGTTTTCTTGATTCTTTTCCTTCAGTAGTTATAGAATTCATTTCTACGTCTCTGTAGTCTTACTGGAGTTCTTTTAGATTGCAGTGCCAACTCTGCTTTCTGGGATCACTGTAATAATCTCCCCACTCCTGGTAACTAGCAACCCTTCCTCCAACCCCTTCTGCACACTGCATTTGGGGGGAGAAGTTTTTAAAATTTTTGTTGAAATATAGTTGAGTTATAATGTGTTAGTCTCAGGTATACAGCAAAGTGATTCAGTCATACATATTTATGTATACACATATACTTTTTTTTAACATTCTCTTCCATTACAGGTTATTACAAGATATTGAATATAGTTTCCTGGGCTATACAGTAGGTCCTTGTTGGTTATCTATTTTATATATGGTAGTGTGTATATTTTGGAGGAGCTTTTCTAAAGTGCACATTTGATCATGTCACTTTTTCCCTTGAATCCTTTACTGTCTGTCTGTTGCTCTCAGAATGAAATTCAATATCTTCATGTTCCAGTCTAACTCATCTATTGTTTGACCTCTGCTTACTTCAAAGATTCATCTTTCCCAGTCTGGGGTTCACATTCACTGGTCCATGAACCACCATGTTTTTTACCTCATGGCCTTTTCATGGGAGCACCTTTTCCCTTCAAGAATTGCATCAAATCTTCCTTCAGTTGTCAAAAGAAGTGACTCTTCCTCTGGGCGATATCTTTCAATCCTTCAAAACTGTGGGTCTCCTTCCTGAGTATTCTGATAGCATCCTATGCTTATACATTTTGAAGCATACAACTACTGAAATGACCTGTGACCTCACTTACTTTCTTCATTAGATTGTAAAATTCTTGACAAGATCTATGTCTTGTCAATTATTATGTCCTTCTACATGTTAGAGGTTGTTTGTTGAAAGAATAAATTGAAGTTATTTATTACTGGTAATTAATTTATTATTTTAATTAATTTATTTATTACTAGTAATTTATTTATTACGACAGAGGATGAGATGTTTGGATGGCATCACTGACTCAATGGACATGAGTTTGAGTAAATTCTGGGAATTGGTGATGGACAGGGTAGCCTGGCGTGTTGCAGTCCATGTGACAGCAAAGAGTCGGACACGACTGAGCGACTGAACTGAACTGAATCACAATGTAGATGATCATCAGTCAACACACTTTCAGGGCCAGCACACAAAGTGTAAACCAGACTGAAATGGTCTGTGCTTTCATGGGTCTATGAGGAAGAAAAGAAAGAAAGACAAGAGTAAAGAGTATTGAAGAAAAAGGGAAATGCTGGGTGAAACAAGAGAGGATGGTGAAACAAGAGAGGATGGGGAAACACCCTCACGAAGTGTAGGGGAGAAGGGTGCATTCTTAGGAAAATTCCCTGAATGGATCTGAAACAATAGGCAAAGCTGTAGTAATATTTTTCCTTCTTAAGAGGTTAAATTGACTAATATACAACTATCATAACTTTATAATATTATGCATATTGCTACAACTTATGGTAATTTACACTGAAAAGTAGCATCTGCACTCTTCTGTACTCTGCTTAAAGCCAATTTGTATAAAATTTGTATTTAAAAAAATTATTGGAGTATAGTTGCTTTATTGTGTTAGTTTCTATTGTATAGCACAATAAATCAGTTATATGTATATACAGGGATGTATACATATGTCCCCGTGTTTTTGGATTTCCTTTTCATTTAGATCATCACATTGAGTAGAGTTTCCTGTGCTATACAGTTGGTTCTTATTAATTATCTGTTTTATGCATTTGTTGTTGTTCAGTGGCCAAGTCATATCCTACTCTTTACGACCCCATGGACTGCAGCTTGCCAGGCTTCCCTGTCCCTCACCATCTCCTAGAGTGCCCAATTTCATGTCCATTGAATCAGTGATGCCATCCAACCATCTCACCCTCTTCTCCTTCTCCTTTTATGCATAGTAGTGTATATATGTTGATGCCAACCTCCCAGTTTTTCCCACCTCCACTCTCTTTCCCTCTTGGTAGCTATTTTTCTACATCTGTGTCTCTGCTTCTGCTTTGTAAGTAAGATCATCTATACCAGATTTTTTTTCAGATTCTACATATATGCATTAATACACAATATTTATTTTTCTCTTTCTCACTTACCTCACTCTGTATAACAGTCTTTAGGTCCATCCATGTCTCTGCAAATGACCCAGTTAAAGCCTGTATAAAATCCTGCTTTCTTGCTTTTTATGATATGTATGACTTGAAAGAAACTTGTTCTTCTGAATCTCAAATAGGACCATGAACTTTTTAAATTAGATTTCAACTTTGGCTCATAATTTCTGCTCCAAGGAAAGTAATAATGTGGTCACAGTACCCCCTTGACCCTTTTTAGAAGTGTTGTAACTTGTACTTTTCAGGATGGGGAACCCTTCTGTGACACACCCTTAGAACCAGTGAATCACACCTACTGTGGGAACATGTGAAACTGGATAATTAAAGACTCTCACTTTCAGATAGGAGGCTGTAAACAACAAAAATAGTATTGGATTTGATATTGTTTAACAGGAGTAAGGACTTAAGAAACCTGAGGAATCTTTATCTCTTAATATCCTGGAATTTCCATCTCACTGAAATAAAAATAATTGCTATATTTTCTTAGAAAGATGAGATATCAATGGTGTGCCATTGGTTAAGAGCATGGGACCTGGATCAGGCTGCTGTGATTTGAAGCTCAGCTCTTCAATTCCTAGCCATGAGCCCTCTATTGAATTTTACATCAACTCCAGAGTCCTTATCTGTAAAATGGGACAATAATGGTATCTATTTCTTTAGGCTATTTTAAAGATGAATTGATAAGTATGTACAGAATGTTGAGAACAGAGTCTGCTGCACAGGAATATCCAATAAATGTTATGTGGTATTATTGTGGTTGTGGCTGCTATCACTGCTATTGCTATTGCTATTTGTATTATTTCTCAAGTTGGCCATCTGACCATAAAGGCATCAGGAAAGGCCTTTCTGAGGAAATGAAGATTAAGTTCAAAAGGAGAGGGAAAACTTTTCAGACAGAGCTCAGAGCAGATGGGAAATCTAGAGACAATAGAAACCAGTGGTATACTCAAGAAATGGAAAGAAATCCCATCTAGTTGGCACGTCTAGAGCAAGGAAGAAACTAGTGGGGAGTTGAGACTAAAGAAGGAATTGGAAGCCAGATACAATTTATGGTATCGAAGATCATAATCAAGATTTGTCCTTTATTCTAAAATTAGTGGGCAGCTCTGAAAGGGTTTTTTCCCCCATGTGTACAGCTTTATGTTTTGACTTCTGTATACACTACAGTGTGCATGCTCCAAAAGTTAAGTTTCTGTTCATCATCATAGAATTCACCCCATTTCTCCCAACTCCCGCTTCCCCTCTGATAACCACTACTCTGTTCTCTGTGTCTGTGTTTCTTTTTGTTTGGTTTCTCCATTTATTTTGTTTGTTTTGTTTGCTTGTTTTTTATATTCCACACATGAGTGAAGTCATACAGTGTTTTTCTTTCTCCATCTGACTTATTTCACTTAGCTTGATACTTTCAACGTGCAATTATATAGTTGCAGATGGTAAAATTTCATCTTTTTATGGCTGAGGGCTGCCATCTATGGGGTTGCACAGGTCAGACACGACTGAAGCGACTTAGCAGCAGCAGCAGTATCTGTAATAGTAGTAGTAAAACCTACTTTGATATCTATGTATCTATAGTGACAGGTTTTAAGTATTGTTAAATAGCAGAATGGTTAGAGATTGTGTAAAGCCTGTAGAAGATGAATCCTGTCCCAAAGATCAAAGATGAGGGATGTGGTGTGATAGAATGAATAGGAATCTATAACTAAAATGTAAGTTGGTGATGTGTCTATTGTGGTATGCCTTCAAACTTGAGGCTAGGAGTTTTCTTTGAATTTTAGAGCCAATATAGAGCAACTTAAATTGTCTGAGAAACAAACAACCTTAAGAGATGCCTAAGGAATCTACTGATTGGGAAGTTCCATTACTTAAAAGGTTGTAGCCGATTTTCTATTAAAGCTGAGAATTAAGGGAGAAGGAAAGTTCTTATTGTGTGGTCCTCCATTTATAACACAAAGCAGAGTAGTATTTTATATTTAGATGTAAAAACAACAACAAAAAATATATATATGGATGGGTGTGCAGATAAATGTGTGTTTTCTCTTTAGGCAGAAAAAGCCATTCTGGTTACAGGCAGTCCAAATTTGAGCTGAGTAGTCTGATTAGAAATAAGGATCTCCTTCTGAGTGGGGGTGTAGGTGGGGGAGGCCATGCTGGAAAGGTTGGCTGTTTGGGACTTATTCCCTCACTACCCCTTCAGGGCTTCTCTGTGCCCTGCTCACCCTTTTGGGGAGGCTGACATTTGTTGGTTAACAGGTGGAAGCCCATGATAACAGCAGCCATCACCTGAGCCCCAGAGCTTTGGTTTAAAAGACACACACGTACTTGTACACACAGGGATTTGGAAATATGAGTTGACTGGTCAACTTGAGCATGTTACTGACAAGGGAGTAATGGAGTTATTTTCTGGTGAAGCTAGCATGTCACTAAAGCGGGCCTTTTGATATATTAAAATTTTATTTTTTATAAAAGCAAAGCAGAAGTTTATATTTTTATCATATTTGTAGGGTTTCTAAGTCTTTGATTTATAAAATTGCTTGTTTGTTTCAGCTGTCTCCTCCCCATCTCTGCTCTGGAGGAGATGAGATAGGTCTGGAGTCCAAACAGTTGTAATTTTGTATCTTGGTGTCTGTTCTCTGACTGTGAAATATTCCCTTCTTTTGTTAAGATTTTTTATTTTATAATAAAAACAAACCCCACCTTTGTTCTTACATTTCCCTTACTGTTTCTGTGTTGGTTGCAGAAAGTGGGCTGTGTATTTTTCTTACCATGACAACTTCTAATTGCCATGTATAGTATATTCAGAGTTAGATAGTTCTTCATTGTAAAAAAACTGTTATCTGTTTCCAGAGCAACTGTTCTAAATTTTAGGTTGATTTATTAAAAAAAAAAAAAGAGTCTACCAATGGACATACTTAGAGAGAGTTGCACCTGTTGATGCTGCTGAATCCAAGTCAGTTGTTCTAAATACAACTGATAGGGAACTGATACATCACACCCTTCTGGTAGGGAAGCGGAGAGCTGGTTACCTTGAGAAACTTAGACTTTCTTTATCACTTAAGGTGTAAGATACAGAGAGACATATGCATTGTATAGCTTGGGGACTCTTGTTTGCAATTTTTCATTCCAACTGGTATAAATTGAATTCCACTAACAGTATTTCACTTCTTGACAACTAACTTGTTTTGAATATCTGAGAGTTTAAGCTTAAACAAAATATCTAGAGGATACATTTTTCAGTTTATGAATAATTTTAACAGAAAATATAATCACCACTTAAGTAATTCACTTCATCTACCCCCAAAATATACTCAGACATGCACCTGTAAACCTAAATGCGAGCAAGATTTTCCCACCCTCAGTATGGAATCTGCCCACAGCTGAGGATTCTCAATTTGTAGTCACCATCTTGGCTTGGCTCTTTTTCTCTCTGTGGCTGTGGCCCCAGACAAACTCTTCCTGTGAAACTTTCATGCTCTTCAAAGTGTGAGTCAGAAACAATATTTGAGGAAGATTTTGTAAACCTTGGGGACTGAGGTCTTGGTGTGAGGCAAGTGTTGTCTGTCAAGGCTCCAAAGGGGTGTACCAACCAGCCCTCCTCCTCAGGCTGGTCCTGCCACCCTCCACCCCAGCTGCTGCCCCTGTGCCAGCCTCCATGTGCCTTGTACCTCTGTGGGGTCTGGCCTCTGAGCTGTTGCTCCAATTTCTGACCCTGTTTATCAATCATGTCTTCATTTATTGTAATGATCTACATGTCTATCCCTCTACCACAAGCTAGACTGTAGCTAAAAGTCTCAAAATGGGATAACCTGATTCTTCCCACTTTCTTCTTCTTCAAAATTATTTTAGTTATTTTAGTTTCTTTGCTTTTCTGTATAATTTTTGGAATAACCTTGTCTATACCTATAGAAAGCCTTGTGGGGATTTTGATAGGAATTGCTTTAAACCTATATATCAATAATCAACTGACACACAACTCTCTTCCAATTACAGAAATCCTTATTGAAGACAGACCTACTCTTCAGGCATGACAAGAACCTGTATAGGATATGAATAATTTTCTCCTTTGTGGTTTTATAAGAATTGGTATTCTAGAATAGTCTCCAAATTTAAATGGAAAGAAATAGGTAAGAAGAAAATGGAAATTTCTCTATAGTTTGCCAGGTTCTCAGAGCTGATCTCATTTCTGAAATGTCTACTTTAGTGCCAATTTGTCAGATACTCCCATCTCCCAATCCAGTGTTGACAGGGACAGCATATTTGAAGGATAAAGCATTAATGTTTGCAAAGGGAGGCCTTGAGAAGACAGTGCTTCTTAGATTTTTTTTCACAAGAACAACCTAATTACATCTCTTATTTAATTTTCTGTAACTCTAAATGTAAATTGGAGGAAGCTAGTAGATTTTATAAGGCAGTGTCCTTGCTTCAGTGATATAATGATGAACCATGCTGAAATAATGGGAGGTTACACTTCATTACACCGCTGTTTGCCATTTTTAACATTCTGCAGAAAATATATGGGACATATGGCATTTGAAAGAATTCATGCATCCTTATCTGACTTCCAAAGACCCATTGAAACAATTGTGTAGTGGTCTTAACCATGAGTTCATTAAATGGATTTTAATTTTAATGGAAATCAATGAAGTTTTGATATTTTATAAGGTATTTAACACTGTCAAGAAAAAATGCTTTTATTAATCACTATTTGTACTTAGTATATGAATGCTTTGCATTTATAGTCATAAAGTGTAATAAATGTTTGTCAGTTATGTACAACAAATACCTTTTCAGATATAATGCTAATAAAAGCTAGGTGTGCATGCTTACTGCAGTTTGTAATCCGTAATGGACTATGCACAATAAAATTATGAAATTAGATTACTTAATGGTTTTATTAACCAGCAGTTTTTTTTTTTTAATGGAAAAGTCGTTTATATTCATGGAAAAAATTCAAGCAGTGCAAAGATGATGTAGTGAAACTACCTCTTCCCTTTCTAGATCCCTCAGGCACCCAGTTCTCTAGTGTGGAGGGATAGTTGTAGGTCCAAATACTGTTTACAATATTTATGTGATAAGGAATAGTTTAAAACCTCACTAACTCACAGTAACTGAAAGGAAGGTCACAACAACTGGGTGTAAAATCTGAATTATAGTATATTTCAGAAGAAATATAGCTTTGCAACTTTGGGTTATAATGAATAACCGCTGACTGAGAAGGGGAGGATGGAACAGAGCATTCATATGTGTCCATTTTTGCTTTCCAAACAGATTTTACCTGTATTAATTCTTTTAATATAAAGTTACGGAAACTGTGGTGCTTTAAAAGTTGTTTGCTGCCTTTCACAGTTAAGTATGCTAAGTATTTGCCATATTTATAGTATTCTTTGCTTATCAAATTCTATTTTACAGAATGCACAAAAATAAATACTAGCTTGGCCTGAATTGCATTCATGCCCATTCATATTTTAAGCACTTTAATGTTTTGAACTTCGATAGATGCTTTATTATGTTTCTACTAAGGACTGCATATGTTACTTGTGGAAATACTCATGGAAACATGAAGGCCTCATGTGCAGTTCCTTTTAAAGATTATAGTGTTTTTTTGAGTATATTATTTTATCCCAGGAACTCTGAGTTTCCTATAGTAAGCTTTGGAGGTGAATCTCTAAGGTAGTTATTCCTAGGGAATGTTACTGAGCAATTATTGTTTGAAAAAGATATTGGTAAAGAGGAATGAATCTTTTTTAAAAAGATCGTCTTGTATTTATTTTTTTATTTTAAAAATGTGTTTTATTGGAGTACAGTTGAAAGTGTTGGCTTCCCTGGTGGGTCAGATGATAAAGAAAGTGAAAGTGTTAGTTGCTCAGTCGTGTCTGACTCTTTGTGATCCCGTGCACTGTAACCCATCAGACTCCTCTGTTCGTGGAATTCTCCAGGCAAGAATACTGGAGTGGGCTGCCATTTGCTTCTCTAGAAGATCTTCCTGACCCAGAGGTCAAACCCAGGTCCCCTGCTTTGCAGGAAGATTCTTTACCAAGTGAACCACCAGGGAGTCCCAGGTGGCTTACTGAGTGGTTTTATTAACCAGCAGCTTTTTAAAAAATTCCCTCCCACTCCAGTATTCTTGCCTGGAGAATTCCATGGATAGAGGAGCCTGGCAGACTACAGCCCATGGGGTCTCTCTTTGAGACACAACTGAGCCACTAACACACACACACACACATAGTTGAAACTGTTAGTCACTCAATCTTGTCTGACTCTTTATAAGCCCATGAACTGGGTTTATAGCCCAACCTGGGTCTCCTGCACTGTAGCCAGATTCTTTAATGTCTGAGCCACCAGGGAAGCCTATAGTTGATTTACAATGTTGTGTTAGTTTCTGGTATACAGCAAAGTGATTCAGTTATATATATATATATATAAAATAATAATTATATATATATATATATTATTATATATATATATAATTCCAAATAGGAAAAGGAGTTCATCAAGGTTGTATATTGTCACCCTGCTTATTTAACTTATATGCAGAGTACATCATGAGAAACGCTGGACTAGAGGAAACACAAACTGGAATCAAGATTGCTGGAAGAAATATCAATAACCTCAGATATGTAGATGACACCACCCTTATGGAAGAAAGTGAAGAGGAACTCAAAAGCCTCTTGATGAAAGTGAAAGTGGAGAGTTAAAAAGTTGGCTTAAAGCTCAACATTCAGAAAACGAAGATCATGGCATCGGTCCAACCACTTCATGGGAAATAGATGGGGAAACAGTGGAAACAGTGTCAGACTTTATTTTTCTGGGCTCCAAAATCACTACAGATGGTGAGTGCAGCCATGAAATTAAAAGACACTTACTCCTTGGAAGGAAAGTTATGACCAACCTAGATAGCATATTCAAAAGCAGAGACATTACTTTGCCAACAAAGGTTCATCTAGTCAAGGCTATGTTTTTTCCAGTGGTCATGTATGGATGTGAGAGTTTGACTGTGAAGAAGGATGAGCACCGAAGAATTGATGATTTTGAACTGTGGTGTTGGAGAAGACTCTTGAGAGTCCCTTGGACTGCAAGGAGATCCAACCAGTCCATTCTGAAGGAGATCAGCCCTGGGATTTCTTTGGAAGGAATGATGCTAAAGCTGAAACTCCAGTACTTTGGCCACCTCATGCAAAGAGTTGACTCATTGGAAAAGACCCTGATGCTGGGAGGGATTGGGGGCAGGAGGAGTAGGGGACGACAGAGGATGAGATGGCTGGATGGCATCATTGACTCAATGGACGCGAGTCTGAGTGAACTCCAGGAGTTGGTGATGGACAGGGAGGCCTGGCGTGCTGCGATTCATGGGGTCTCAAAGAGTCGGACACGACTGAGTGACTGATCGGATCTGATATATATATATGTATATATATATGTATATATATGTGTGTGTGCATGTGCATACACATATACATATATATATGTATATATGTCTGTGAGTCTGTTCGTTTTGTAGGTAAGTTCGTTTGTGACATTCTAGAGTCTACATGTAAGTGATGTCATATGATATTTGTCTTTCACTTTCTGACTTCATTTAGTATGATAATCTCTAGGTCCATTCATGTTGCTGCAAATGACATTATTTCATTCTTTTTATTATTGAGTAGTATTCCATTTTGTGTATATGTGTATGTGCATGTGTGCATATGTGTGTGTGTATGTATGTCCATGTGTATGTATGTCCATGTATATATATTTTCTCAATGCCTCCATTTGTCAATGAATATTTAGGTTGTTTTCATGTCTTGGCTATTGTAAATAGTGCTGCTGTGAACATAGGGGTGTGTGTATTTTTTCCAGTTATTATTTCATCTGGATATAGGCATAGGAGTGGGATTTCTGGATCATAGTATTTTTTTTTAGTTTTTGAGGAATTTTTATACTGTTTTATTTAGTGGCTGCACCAATTTATATTTCCATCAACAGTGTAGGAGGGTTCCCTTTTCTCCACACCATCTCCAGGATTGTTATTTGTAGACTGTTTAATGAGGGCCATTCTGACAAGTGTGAGGTGGTGCTTCATTGTTTTGATTTGCATTTCTCTTATAATTAGTGATGTTGAGCATCTTTTCATGTGCCTATCGACCATATGTATATGTTCTTTGGAAAAATGTCTCTTTAGGTCTTCTGCCCTTTTTTTTTTTTTATATTGAGCTGTTTGAACTGTTTGTACATTTTAGAAATTAATACCTTGTCAGTCACATTGTTTGCAGATATTGTAGCCCATTCTATAGGTTGCCTTTTTGTTTTGTTTATAGTTTCCTTTGTCATGCAAAAGCTTTTGAGTTTAATTAGGTCCCATTTTTAAAATTTTGTTAAGGCAGACTGACCCAAGAAAACATTGGTACAATTTTTTTTCAGAGAATGTTTTGCCTGTGTTCCCTTCTAGGAAAATTATGGCTTCATGTCTTATATTCAAGTCTTTAAGCCATTTTGAATTTATTTTTGCATGTAATATGAAGGTGTGTTCTAACTTCATTGATTTACATGTGGCTGTCCAACATTCCCAACACCCCCTGCTGAAGAGACTGTCTTTTCCCCATTGTATTTTCTTGCCTCCTTCATCAGAGATTAAGTGACCATAGGTGTGAGGGTTTATTTCTGGCTCTCTATTCCCTTCCATTGGTCCATATGTCTATTTTTTGTACCAATATTGTGCTATCTCAATTATGGTAGCTTTGTAGTATAGTCTGAAATCTGGGAGGGTTATGCCTCCTGCTTTGTTCTTTCCCCTCAGGGTTGCTTTGGAAATTTTGCGTCTTTTGTAATTCCATATAAGTCTTAGGATTATTTGTTCTAGTTCTGTGAAAAACACTATGAGTAGTTTGACAGGGATCACATTAAATCTGTAGATTACTTTGGGTAGTATGGCCATTTAACACTATTAATTCTTCCAATCCAAGAGAATGGGATATCATTCAATTTTTTTGAATTATCTTCAATTAAAGAAATGAATCTTGATAGAGAGGTATAAGTACAGAAGGAGAAAGAGGTAAAATAAGTTACAGAAGTAAAATTTTACAATCCAGTGGCACAAAGGACTACGAGAGGGAGCAATGAGAGTATACTGAGTTTTTATGTTATTCAAAATGATACAGTATTATTTGAAAGTAGATTGTGATAAGTTTATGATGCATATGTACACCCTGGAGCAACCATTAAACATATAAAATAAAATGGTATAAATAATAATACAGCAGTGAAGATAAAATATATAAAGAAACCTCAATTAATACAGTGAAGGCAGGGAATGACAAAAAGGGAATAAAGAACAGATAGCATAAACAGAAAACACAGGAAGATGGTGGACTTAAACTCAACTATATTGAAAATTGTATTAAACATAAATCAGAGATGATTAAATTGGATTAAAAACCTATAAGGTGTGCTGTGGTAAGTTGCTTCAGTCATGTCTGACTCTTTGTGACCCCATGGACTGTAGCCTGCCAGGCTCCTCTGTTCATGGGATTCTCCAGACAAGGATACTGGAGAGGGTTGCCATGCCCTCCTCCAGGGAATCTTCCCAACCCAGGGATCAAACCTGAGTCTCTTATGTCTCTTGCATTGGCAGGCAGGTTCTTTACCACTAGTAGCACCTGGGAAGTCCAAAAACACCCTATCTTTTTACCAAAAAAATGCACTCTATATCAGCTACACAGATAAGTCAAAGTAAATAATGGAAAAGTTACATTGTGCAAACCATCATAAGAAAACTGAAATGTATATTAATAATAGATTAAATAGACTTTAAGCACAAAAGTATTTCTAATCTTATAGCTGTGAAAATGTCAATTTATCAGGAAGACAGGAAGATTTTAAGAATCTTAAAAGTACATGGGGCTAGTGCACTGGGACGACCCAGAGGGATGGTATGGGGAGGGAGGAGGGAGGAGGGTTCAGGATGGGGAGCACATGTATACCTGTGATGGATTCATTTTGATATTTGGCAAAACTAATACAATTATGTAAAGTTTAAAAATAAAATAAAATTAAAAAAAAAGAATCTTAAAAGTACATGCAGCTTATAGCAAAATTTTGAAATATATGAATCAAAAACTAAATGTGTGAAATAAGAAATAGACAAATTTTCAATTATAATTGGATATTTCAGTACTGTTCTATGAGTAATCAATAGAACAGGAAGACAGAAAATTACTAAGGAGATAGAGTATTTGAACCATACTATCAAAACTCTACTAAATTGACAATTATGAATTCTGCACCTTTGACAGAATACACTTTTTAAGGTGCATATGGAACATTCGCTAAAATCATATACTATGCATAATAGGAATATTAATACACTTATATATGACATACATATATACATAATATGTTTTTGAGCACAAAGAATGTAAAATTAAAATTCTTTAATAATGAGAAGAAAATTTCTTTACATATTTATAAAAACCCACAAGTTGGAAAAAAGCACAAGGAAAATTAGGGAATATTTTTTTAAGTTATTTATTTATTAATTGAAGGATAATTGCTTTACAGAATTTTGTTGTTTTCTATCAAACCTCAACATGAATCAGCCATAGAAATACATATATCCCCTCCCTTTTGAACTTCCCTTCCATCTCCCTCCCCATCCTACCCCTCTAGGTTGATATAGAGCCCCTGTTTTGAGTTTCCTGAGACATAGAGCAAATTCCCATTGGCTATCTATTTTACATATGGTAATATGTTTCCATGTTACTCTTTCCATGCATCTCACCCTCTCATCCCCTCTTCCTATGTCCATAATTCTATTCTCTATGTCTGTTTCTCCATTTCTTCCCTGCAAATAAATTCTTCAGTACCATTTTTCTATATTCTGTATATATGCATTAGCCATGAAATTAAAAGACGCTTACTCCTTGGAAGGAAAGTTATGACCAACCTAGATAGCATATTCAAAAGCAGAGACCTTACTTTGCCAACAAAGATTCGTCTAGTTAAGGCTATGGTTTTTCCTGTGGTCATGTATGGATGTGAGAGCTGGACTGTGAAGAAGGCTGAGCGCTGAAGAATTGATGCTTTTGAACTGTGGTGTTGGAGAAGACTCTTGAGAGTCCCTTGGACTGCAAGGAGATCCAACCAGTCCATTCTGAAGGAGATCAGCCCTGGGATTTCTTTGGAAGGAATGATGCTAAAGCTGAAACTCCAGTACTTTGGCCACCTCATGCGAAGAGTTGATTCATTGGAAAAGACTCTGATGCTGGGAGGGATTGGGGGCAGGAGGAGAAGGGGACGACAGAGGATGAGATGGCTGGATGGCATCACTGACTCGATGGACGTGAGTCTGAGTGATCTCCGGAAGTTGGTGATGGACAGGGAGGCCTGGCGTACTGCGATCCATGGGGTTGCAAAGAGTCGGACACGACTGAGGGACTGATCTGATCTGATACAATATTTATTTTTCTCTTTCTGACTTACTTCACTGTGTATAATAGGCTCTTAGCTTCATCCACCTCATTAGAACTGACTCAGATGCATTCCTTTTTATGGCTGAGAAATATTCCATTGTGTATATGTACCACAATTTCTTTATCCAGTCATCTAGGACATCTAGGTTGCTTCCATCTTCTAGCTATTGTAAATAGTGCTGCAGTTAACAATGGGATACATATGTCTTTTCTAGTTTTGGTTTCCTCAGGGTATATTCCTAGGAATGAAATTGCTGGGTCATATGGTGGTTTTATTCCTAGTTTTTTAAGGAATCTGCATACTGTCTTCCATAGTTGCTGTATCAATTTACATTCCCACCAACACCCTTTTCTCCACACCCTCTTAAGCATTTATTGTTTGTAGACTTTTTGAGGATGGCCATTCTGACCAGTGTGAGGTGATATCTCATTGTGATTTTGATTTACATTTCTCTAGTAATGCGCAAAGTTGAGTATATTTTCATGTGTTTGTTAGCCATCTGTATGTCTTCTTTGGAGAAATGTCTGTTTAGGTCTTTTTTTCCACTTTTTGATTGGGTTGTTTGTTTTTCTGGTATTGAGTTGTATGAGCTGCTTCTATATTTTGGAAAATGGACTGCAGCCCACCAGGCCTCTCCATCCATGGGATTTTCCAGGCAAGAGTACTGGAGTTGGGTGCCATTGCCTTCTCCGAATCCATTGTGAGCTGTTTCATTTGCTATTATTTTCTCCCATTCTGAGGGTTGTCTTTTCACCTTGCTTATAGTTTCCTTTGCTTTGCAAAAGCTTTTAAGTTTAATCAAGTCCCACATGTTTACTTTTATTTTTATTTCCATTACATTGGGAGGTGGGTCATAGAGGATCTTGCTTTGATTTATGTCATTGAGTGTTCTGCCTATGTTTTCCTCTAAGAGTTTTATAGTTTCTGGTCATACATTTAGGTCTTTAATCCATTTTGAGTTTATCTTTGTGTATGGTGTTAGGAAGTGTTCTGATTTCATTCTTTTACATGTCGCTGTCTAGTTTCACCAGCACCATTTATTGAAGAGGCTGACTTTGCCCTATTGTATGTTCTTGCCTCCTTTGTCAAAAATAAGGTACCCATAGGTGCGTGGGTTTATTTCTGACCTTTCTATATTGTTTCATTGGTCTATATTTCTGTTTTTGTGCCAGTACCATACTGTCTTGATGACTGTAGCTTTGTATTATAATCTAAATTCAGGAAGATTGATTCCTCCAGCTCCATTCTTCTTTCTTAAG
Source organism: Bos taurus (assembly GCF_002263795.3). NCBI lineage: Eukaryota > Metazoa > Chordata > Mammalia > Artiodactyla > Bovidae > Bos > Bos taurus. The sequence continues at coordinate 82,793,242 of NC_037333.1, read as the reverse complement.
ACTGCTTTTGCTATTCGGGGTCTTTTGTGTTTCCATATGAATTGTGAAATTTTTTGTTCTAGTTCTGTGAAAAATACCATTGGTAATTTGATATGGATTGCATTGAATCTGTAGATTGCATTTGGTAATATAGTCATTTTCACAATATTGATTCTTCCTACCTAGGAACATGGAGTATCTCTCCATCTGTTTATGTCATCTTTGATTTCTTTCATCAGTGTCTTATAATTTTCTGTGTACAGTTCTTTTGTCTCCTGAGGTAAGTTTATTCCTGTATATTTAATTATTTTTGTTGCAATGGTGAATGGGATTGATTCTTTAATTTTTCTTTCTGATTTTTCATTGTTAGTATATAGAAATGCAAGTGATTTCTGTGTATTGATTTTGTATCCTGTGACTTTGCTAAATTCACTGATTAGCTCTAGTAATTTTCTGATAGTATCTTTAGGGTTTTCTATGTAGAGTATCGTCTCATCTGCAAAGAGTGAGAGCTTTATTTCTTCTTTTCTGATCTGGATTCCCTTTATTTCTTTTTCTTACATGATTGCTATAGCTAGGACTTTCAAAACTATGTTGAATAATAGTGGAGACCCTTGTCTTGTTTCTGATCTTAGGGGGGATAGTTTCAGTTATTTACCATTGATAATAATGTTTGCTGTAGGCTTATCATCTATGGCATTTATTATGTTGAGGTAGGTTCCTGCTATGCCCATTTTTTGAAAAGTTTTAATCATAAATGTGTGCTGAATTTTGTCAAGGCTTTTTCTGCATCTATTGAGATTATTATATGGTTTTTATCTTTCAATTCATTAATATGCTGTATCACATTGATTGATTTGCATATATTGAAGAATTCTTGCATTCCTGGAATAAACCCAACTTGATCACTGTGTATGAGCTTTTTAATGTGTTGTTGACTTCTGTTTGCTAAAATTTTGTTGAGGATTTTTGCTTCTATGTTCATCAGTGATATTGGCCTGTAGTTTTCTTTTTTTGTGTTGTCTTTGTCTAGTTTTGATATTAGGGTGCTGATGACCTTGTGGAATGAGTTTAGAAGTGTTCCTTCCTCTGCAATTTTTTGAAAGAGTTTTAGAAGGATAGGCATTAGCTCTTCGCTAAATATTTGATAGAATTTTCCTGTAAAGCCATCTGGTCCTGGGCTTTTGTTTTCTGAGAGATTTTTGATCACAGCTTCAATTTCAGTGCTTGCAATTGTGTTGTTCATAATTTCTATTTCTTCCTGGTTCATTCTTGGAATATTGAACTTTTCTAAGAATCTGTCCATTTCTTCTAGGTTACCCATTTATTGCCATCTAGTTGTTCATAACAGTCTCTTATAATCCTTTGTATTACTGCGTTGTCTGTTGTAACCTCTCCTTTTTCACTTTAATTTTGTTGATTTGATTCTTCTGTCTTTTTTTCTTGATGAGTCTGGATAAAGGTTTATCAATTTTCTTTATCTTCTCAAAGAACCTAAAGCTTTTAGTTTTATTAATCTTTGCTATTGTTTTTTTAATTTCTTTTTATTTCTGCTCTGATCTTTATGATTTCTTTCTGTCTGCTAATTTTTTTTGTTGTTGTTGTTGTTGCTGTTCTTCTTTTTCCAGTTGTTTTAGGTATAAAATTAGGTTGTCTATTTGATGTTTTACTTGTTTCTTGAGGTAGGATTGTATTGCTATAAACTTCCCTCTTAGAACTGCTTTTGCTGAATCCCATAGGTTTTGAGTTGTCGTGTTTTCATTGTCATTTGTTTCCAGAAATTTTTTGTAATCTTTTTTGATTTCTTCAGTAACCTGTTGGTTATTTAGAAATGTCTTGTTTAATCTCAGAGGCTGAGATGATTGGATGGCATCACTGACTCAGTGGACATAAGTGTGAGTAAAGTCCAGGAGTTGGTGATGGACAGGGAGACCTGGTGTGCTGCAGTCCATAGTGTCAGAAAAAGTCCATTACGACTGAGCTGAAAGTGGAGCATAGCCATAGCTGATCTGTGATGGTCATGTAACTAAATGAAAATTCAGCCATTGTAATCACTGTTGTTGTTGTTTAAGTCTTCTGTTACCAAAGGAAAAATCTAGTCTATTTCAAATGATAAACCAGATGTTTCAAGCAGAAAAGAGGACCTTCAATTTAGCCATATATGTATTTGGTAACATTCCATAGTATTATAAAAAATATGGTAGGAGCAGATACCAGTGTGAAATTAGGTGAAGAGGGAATGAGAAATGAGTATTTGGAAGATAATTTAAACTGTGAAGAATCTTTATACTGTGATGCAAGGACAGTGTGGATACTCAGGGTGAGGGATATGAATTCAAGGTTTTGTTTTTTAAAGATACAGATGGAATTAAAGCATATTAAAACATTGAAATAGATGAGTCAGTAGAGAGGAATAAGGCTAAAAGATACAAGAGAGAGAGAATGGCTGGAGCATTGAGAAGGGGAAGGAGAGAGACAGGGGGTATCTTAGAATCTGCAAGACCTGTACTTCAACAGGGAGAAGAAGCAGATGGGGTGCATATCCAGGGCTGGGAGAATTTGCAATTCTAAACAAAGGTAACTGTCTTTTAAAAATATTCATATTTTGGAACCAATCTTCAGCTCAATTTTATAGCTCCATTTTAGAATAGAAGGATTTCATACATTCTCATGTAAACCCTTAGTCTGAAAAACTAAATTTGCTTAAAAAAATTCCATTTGGTTTCCATCTGCTTCATTCAGATTTATAGGGTAATTGCATTCTACTTGAATTTATAAAATTATTTTCCTTTAGGATATCCCAGGTCAAAATCTAGGTGGTTTTGGAGATTTGTCATTCTTGTGAGTCAGAGTGATTGATTCTTTAAGCAAAGCTTTACTAATGATATTCATTTATGCGTGTCCTGCCCTGCTCTGTACCTCTAAGCATCAGAACCTCCTGATCTTTCCATCCAAAAGCATTTCCAGAATCTCCTTAACAGCTTACAGCACTCTTTGCTTTGAGGACAGATGCATAAGACATTGCAAGCTTTTGGGGGAAAGTGTGGCTATAATTTATTTCCTAGGGAATAAGTAGTATTGCGCACATCACTATAAAAATGGATGAGCATTAAATTATTTATTTCCTCAAAGAATATAGGAATGTTTTATAAGATGCATGGTAATGGTTAGGATTTGTACCTGGACTTGTCTAATGTTGACAGGGACATAGCCAGTATGTCTGAAACATTTTCCACAGGGCTTATTGAATGGCAAATGTAATTCCTGGGGGAAAGCTTGATGTTCATAGTCTCTGAAGTACTTACTGTGGAAAGTCAGGGTAAAAGCTATTCTGTGGTTCTGACCATTTGGTGGATATATTCACACCAAATAATGTGGGTTCTTAATACTTGTATTTTCACTGTATAAATTGTAATTTGATCTTGTTAATTTAAACTGAAGTTATATTTTTGGGGATTTCTGTCTTGAGAAACTCAAGTGAGATCTCTGTATTCACACTTGAGGGTGAAGTAGCAGGAAGGATAAATAAGTGATCTTTCCTATTCCTTCTTCTTCTTTTCTACCTCTTATCATCTTTGTTCCCCTCCCCCCCCTTTTTTTTTTTGCTTTTTACTCCTCTTATCCTATTTTTTCTTTTGTGACTTACACATTGAGCTAAATTATTTTTCAGTATAAATAATCTTTCAGACTCCATTACTCCATAAATTAATAAAATTACAGCATTATACATCCATTGATGTCAAACATTCAATCACTCTCAGGTGTCACACCCATTCAGATAGTATCCCTTGTTGCATGTACATGAGTGAACATGTACTGCTGCTGCTAAGTCGCTTCTGTCATGTCCGATTCTGTGCTACCCCGTAGACGGCAGCCCACCAGGCTCTCCCATCCCTGGGATTCTTCAGGCAAGAACACTGGAGTGGGTTGCCATTTCCTTCTCCAATGCATGAAAGTGAAAAGTGAAAGTGAAGCTGCTCAGTCAGGCCGACTCTTAGTGACCCCATGGACTGCAGCCAACCAGGCTTCTCTGTCCATGGGATTTTTTTTTTTTTTTTTGTCCATGGGATTTTCCAGGCAGGAGTACTGGAGTGCGGGTGCCATTGCCTTCTCTGGTGAATATGTACATAAGGTACTTAATAGAGGACTCAGTTCAGTTCAGTTCAGTTGCTCAGTCATGTCTGACTCTTTGCAACCCCATGAATCTCAGCACTCCAGGCCTCCCTGTCCATCACCAACTCCTGGAGTTCACTCAAACTCACGTCCATTGAGTCGGTGATGCCATCCAGCCATCTCATCCTCTGTCGTCCCCTTCTTCTCCTGCCCCCAATCCCTCCCAGCATCAGAGTCTTTTCCAATGAGTCAACTCTTCACATCAGGTGGCCAAAGTACTGGAGTTTCAGCTTTAGCATCATTCCTTCCAAAGAAATGCCAGGACTGATCTCCTTTAGAATGGACTGGTTGGATCTTCTTGCAGTCCAAGGGACTCTCAAGAGTCTTCTCCAACACCACAGTTCAAAAGCATCAATTCTTCGGTGCTCAGCTTTCTTCACAGTCCAACTCTCACATCCATACATGAACACTGGAAAAACCATAGCCTTGACTAGATGGACATTTGTTGGCAAAGTAATGTCTCTGCTTTTCAATTTGCTGTCTAGGTTGGTCATAACTTTCCTTCCAAGGAGTAAGTATCTTTTAATTTCATGGCTGCAGTCACCATCTGCAGTGATTTTAGAACCCCCCAAAATAAAGTCTGACACTGTTTCCACTGTTTCCCCATCTATTTCCCATGAAGTGATGGGACCGGATGCCATGATCTTCATTTTCTGAATGTTGAGCTTTGAGCCAACCTTTTCACTCTCTTCTTTCACTTTCATCAAGAGGCTTTTTAGTTCCTCTTCACTTTCTGCCATAAGGGTGGTGTCATCTGCATATCTGAGGTTATTGATATTTCTCCTGGCAATCTTGATTCCAGCTTGTGCTTCTTCCAGCCCAGCATTTCTCATGATGTAATCTGCATATAAGTTAAATAAGCAGGATGACAGTATACAGCCTTGATGTACTCCTTTTCCTATTTGGAACCAGTCTGTTGTTCCATGTCCAGTTCTAACTGTTGCTTCCTGACCTGCATATAGGTTTCTAAAGAGGCAGGTTGGGTGGTCTGGTATTCCCATCTCTTGAAGAATTTTCCACAGATTATTGTGATCCACATAGTCAAAGGCTTTGGCATAGTCAATAAAGCAGAAATAGATGTTTTTCTGGAACTCTCTTGCTTTTTCTATGATCCAGCAGATGTTGGCAATTTGATCTCTGGTTCCTCTGCCTTTCTAAAACCAGCTTGAACATCTGGGAGTTCACGGTTCATGTATTGCTGAAGCCTGGCTTGGAGAATTTTGAGCATTACTTTACTAGCATTTGAGATGAATGCAAGTGTGCGGTAGTTTGAGCATTCTTTGGCATTGCCTTTCTTTGGGATTGGAATGAAAACTGACCTTTTCCAGTCCTGTGGCCACTGCTGAGTTTTCCAAATTTGCTGGCATATTGAGTGCAGCACTTTCACAGCATCATCTTTCAGGATTTGAAATAGCTCAACTGGAATTCCATCACCTCCACTAGCTTTGTTCATAGTGATGCTTTCTAAGGCCCACTTGACTTCACATCCAGGATGTCTAGCTCTAGGTGAGTGATCATACCTTTGTGATTATCTTGGTTGTGAAGATCTTTTTTATATAGTTCTCCTGTGTATTCTTGCCACCTCTTCTTAATATCTTCTGCTTCTATTAGGTCCATACCATTTATGTCCTTTATTGAGCCCATCTTTGCATGAAATATTCCCTTGTTATCTCTAATTTTCTTGAAGAGATCTCTAGTCTTTCCCATTCTGTTGTTTTCCTCTATTTCTTTGCATTGATCGCTGAGGAAAGCTTTCTTATCTCTTCTTGCTATTCTTTAGAACTCTGCATTCAGATGCTTATATCTTTCCTTTTCTCCTTTACTTTTGGCTTCTCTTCTTTTCACAGATATTTGTAAGGCCTCCCCAGACAGCCATTTTGCTTTTTTGCATTTTTTTTCCTTGAGGATGGTTTTGATTCCTGTCTCCTGTACAGTGTCACGAACCTCAGTCCATAGTTCATCAGGCACTCTATCTCTCAGATCTAATCCCTTAAATCTATTTCTCACTTCCACTGTATAATCATCAGGGATTTGATTTAGGTCATACCTGAATGGTCTAGTGGTTTTCCCTACTTTTTCAGTTTAAGACTAGTTCATGATAAAACTTTTTAAAAAATTATAAATGTCTAACAATCCCCTCTCGTTTTATATAAACTGATCTTGGTCTCAAGTAATGTATGGCCTAAAACTTCAAGGGCTGCATGACATCTTGGATCCTCACAGGGGTTGTGAGTTCTTCTGCTTTTGTCAAATACACTTTACCCTGGCAGGAAAATCCCCCCACCCAGCTAGTTCCCCTGTCAACTGGACTAGCTTTGCTCTAGCTTGTCTTCAGCCTAATGGATTACACTTCCCTACAAGCCCATAAAATTGTGCAACAAGCCAGTCACATCCTACAGCAGGAGCAGGGGGCTCCTCACTGTCTTGTTACTACAGACTTTCCACCCACATCCAGTGTTGGTTCACTGCTCCTGAATGCAACTGCTGTGTTGTGTTGCATGGTGTGTAGTGGCCTCTTTCCCTGAGATATATGTATATGTGACTCAAATTCCTCTCAATATCACATGTCCAGTGATGAGAGATAGCTTTTTCACCAGTGGGGTGAGTAAGAGGTAATCAAAATTATCTCATCTCTATCCTCATAGAATAAGAGTAAACACCATATGCTGCTGGATTTTAATCACACTTAAAGTCCTTATCATTAACCTAATTTCACTTCTATTTTTCTGAACAAACTTGAAACAGTGGCAATATCTCTGGAACAATTTAAAAATTTAGATAGATTTATGCTATTACTTTTTCCCTTTTCAGTCATTTTCAATAACCTATATACATATAGCTTCCCAGGTGGCACTAGTGGTAAAGCACTTACCTGCCTATGCAGTAGACTTAAGAGATGCGGGTTCGATCCCTGGGTTGGGAAGATCCCTGGAGGAGGGCATGACAACTCCTTCCAGTATTTGTGCCTGGAGAATCCCACAGACAGAGGAGCCTGGCTGGCTGCAGTCCATAGGGCTGTAAAGAGTTGGACATGACTGAAGTGACTTAGCACACATATACATGTGTGTGTATTTTAAGCTTCTTTAGCTTTTTTCATGGTTTTGAACATTATAAGTTGCCTTTACAACAATTTGACTGAAAAGAATATTAAAAAGAAAAAATATGTGATCAATTTATTATAAAATTATTGCCTATCAAAGTGAGCATAATTATTATAAGTTGCCTTTCCAACAATTTGACTGAAAATAATATTAAAAATAAGAAATATAAATGATCAACTTATTAAAAAATTATTGCCTATCAAAGTGATTATTCAACACAAATCTGTCATTCAGGTTTGTGCGTGTATATCTGTGATCCTATTGTCTAGAAAAACTCGGTAAGTCACTTTTAAATCTAAGTGGAATAATGGCTAATGTTTTCAATAGCATACACAATCAGTGGAGATTACAACTACATTTCTCTACTCAAAGTACACTTTCTAAGTCAGTGAAGCCTTAAATTAATGAATTCATCATTGATTCAGCATGTACTTATTATGCTCCTATGTGTACTAAGTTGACTACTTTGGTGGATGAGGAGAGGATAATAAAAATTGCTTAGAACATAATACCAGGGTAAGAATTTAAGCCAACTTATAAAATGGCAAAATTGTAGACTGGCAATGGCTTTAGTATTTCTAAATCAAGGCTCAGAGAGCCAGAGGGACTTACCAAAGATCATACAAACTCTGTTAGTCTGATAGGCTGCAATGTGTGTTATAAAAGAGATTCAGTGCATGGAAGTGACATGAAAAGTATTTCATTCTCTTTCAAGTATGAAAACTTGTGAAAAAAATAAAAGTTATAGGAGATAACAGAGATATAGGTAGGCAGTCCTTATACATGAGAACTCATGAAGAAAGGAGGTTTTTAGCTGAGCCCAGGAATGGCTTAATATAACTTTAACCTGCAAGGGGAAAGGCTAAGGACATTTTTATTAAAGGGGATTTTGGAAGCAAAAGTCTTTATGGTTAGGAATGTGTAAAATGTATGCTTGGGTCCATAGAGTGACTGATTGAGTTAGTGATTAAACTACTTTTTAGAAATAAGAGTAGATTTAAAATAAAAAGTTAGAAAATATTAGTGTAGTAAGTTAGCTAGTAAAAATGTTAATAAAGTTCTAATATTTCCATGGTTTTAGGGAGTTAATGGGGTTGCAGAATATTTCTAAAATAAAGAGGAACAAGCTTAGGTATCTGAGAAATCAAGCTTAGCATATTTTGTTTTCTGCCTAGTGAGAAGTTTGACAGACTGATTTAATTTCTGTGGGTGTCAGAAAGTTTACTCCACCCAGCCTTATCATCCTTCATCCCACCTCACCAAAATTAATTCCTGCTAATGACCAGACATATTCAGTTGTTTGAGCTATTGTTATTATTATTTGTTAAATATCTACTGTGTGCTCATACACTGTGATACAAATGACAATAACCTTTTCTTGTATTGGAAAAAGTGGTATTGTGTTAGTATAGATATATGCTTCTCTCTTTTTGAGCTAGAAAATGAAAGTTATCCATCATTCATGCCTAGAGGGAGGAAGTGGGGTACACATTCTGTACCAGCATCTTGAGAGTAACTCACCTTGGAAATTGACTCATATTTGGGCTTTGAAGCTGTCATTTCCCCTATGAGAAGATAATTGTAACAGGTCCAGAGCTGACAAGTGGTGTTTTGATGTAAACAATGGGTGAACCAACAGATCAATAAATGCTGAGCAAGGCATGCTTCACCTCAGATTATATTGACTTACTGCAAAAATAATGGAGTGACAGAATGAAAATGTGTTATGTTTTATCTGAGTTATGGTCAGAGTGATATAGAAGGTAATAGATTAACTCAGATAAGACTTGCTGCAAAAGAAGCATCAAGAACAACTATAAGAAAATCAATTTGCAAACACTTTCGTGAGAGCAAATTTCTAAGGAACAATCACCACACTTGACTAAAGTAAAAGACCTGTCATACTTACTTGTTCACTATCTGTAATAGAGGACCAGATTGGTCAAGAATTACATTTTTATTTTAGCTAAGGATTTGACCTTCAACAGAGGTTATTTTAGTAATGTTGTTACTCATAGGCTTCAGGTCAATGTCCTAGAGTGTCCAAAATTAAAAGTGTTTGACAAGGTCTTGGAAGTAAAACTGTGACACAATGATATGCACCTTTGGACTAGTATAGGGAGTAGATAGCCTCTGGCTATTAACTCTCTCATTTCTACCTTAGCCTTTGAATCAAGATCCCATGCTTCTTAGGGTGGCCATAGTCGATGACTAATCCAGACTGTGCTCTGAAGAGCAGGTGCTTCCACCCAATGTGGGACTGCTCTAATAGGCAAGTTTACATCAGAGCTTCTCACTGGCTGATAGCCATTTTGTCATAACCTCTTGCTCAGTTCTGTTTTTCCTTTTTGCCTTTCATGGGTATTGGATGCCAATAAAACTTCTGTACCTTAGCTCTGTGTCAGGATCTGTTTCCTGGAGAACTCAGTTGACACCGTGGTACTCCTTCATCTCCTTCAAGTACTGTGCTGTGCTTAGTCACTCAGTCGTATCCAACTCTTTGTGATCGCATGGTTTGTAGCCTGCCAGGATCCTCTGTCCATGGGATTCTCCAGGAAAGAATACTGGAGTGGGTTGCCTTGCCTCCTTCAGGGGATCTCCTAACCCAGGGATTAAACCCAGGTCTCCTGCATTGCAGGCAGATTCTTTACCAACTGAGCCATCAGGGAAGCCCAAGAATACTAGAGTGGGTAGCCTATCTCTTCTCTGTGGAATCTTCCTGACTCATGAATCCAACGGAGGTCTCCTGCAGGTGGGTTCTTTACCAGCTGAGCTACCAGGGACAGTGGTATTGGCAGAGGTAATAAAATAGCCAGTAAGGTGGAATTTGTGGTCTGGATTGCTCAACATCTGGCTGGCAATGAGGATCCTACCCCAGGTAGTACTGCTGGCAAAATACCTTATTCTTGGCACAAGGGAGTGGCCTATGTGCTAATATTTTCACTGGTAGTGACTGGAGGATTTTCTAAGAAAGGGGACATAGTGGGAAAGTACAAAATGCTGATGACTAAACTCAGGACTTAACAATTACCAAACTGCAAAGATGATTGAAAGGTCAGCCAAGATAGGAGTATTAAGCCAAAGTCAGCACACTGCTTGGAAAACTGGCACCCTGGCACAACTTGGAGGATACTCTGCCAGATTTTTGCCCTATAAATTTTTCTGACTCCTTGGGTCCCTCATCATGGGCCTCATCTGTTCTGGAAACACAAGCAGTTCCTTCTCACAGGAGTAGTCACTTATGCTGAATCCTTTTTTTCCTTCCTGCAGCAGCTGCTGCTGCTAAGTCGCCTCAGTAGTGTCTGACTCTGTGCGATGGCAGCTCACCAGGCTCCACCATCCCTGGGATTCTCCAGGCAAGAACACTGGAGTGGGTTGCCATTTCCTTCTCCAATGCAGAAAAGTGAAAAGTGCAAGTGAAGTCACTCAGTCATGTCCGACTCTTAGCGACCCCATGGACTACAGCCCACCAGGCTCCTCCATCCATGGGATTTTCCAGGCAAGAGTACTGGAGTGGGGTGCCATTGCCTTCCTGCAGAGGTTCAGGCAAAATCATAATCCAGGGTTTAAAGAATGTTTGGTCTTCTGAGCTTTGAATCCCTACAATATGGCACCTGACCAGGGGCCCACTTAGTGAAGGAGGTGGGAAGGTAGGCTCATGACCATAGAATTCATTGGCTGAACTATATACTGTATCATCCAGACCAGCCAGGCTGATAGATCACTGCAGTGGCCTACTAAAGGCACAGCTGAAGCATTAGAGCAAAAGTAATAGTTCGTGAGAATGAGGGACCTTACTCCACACTGTAGTATACCCATTGAATTAAAGAACCTGTATAATTCTCTGAGCCCAATAGGGAGAATGAATTAGTCCAGGTACAAAGGGTTGGAAACAGGTTCAGTTCAGTTGCTCAGATGTGTCCGACTTTGCGACCCCATGGACTGCAGCATGCCAGGCTTCCCTGTCCATCACCAACTTCCAGAGCTTGCTCAAACTCATATGCATTGATTTTGGTGATGCCATCCAATCATCTCAGCCTCTGTCGTCTCCTCCTCCTGCCTTCAATCTTTCCCAGCATCAGGGTCTTTTCCAATGAATCAGTTTTTTCACATCAGGTGGACAAAGGATTGGAGCTTCAGCTTCAGCATCAGTCCTTCCAATAAATATTCAGGACTGATTTCCTTTAGGATTGACTGGTTTGATCTCCTTGCAGTCCAAGGAACTCTCAGGAGTCTTCTCCAAGAAACAGGAATGCCTCCATTTACCATCATTCCCAGGGCCCACTGAGGAACTGTGTTTGCTGTCACTGCACCTCTGAGCTCTGTAAGTTAGAGGTAGTTGTTGTTTAGTTGCTCAGCCAGGTCTGACTCTTTGTGACCCCATGGACTGTAGCCCTCTAGGCTTCTCTGTCCTTGTGATTTCCCAGGCAAGAATACTGGAGTGGGTTGCCATTTCCTTCTCCAGGGGATCTTCCTGATCCAAGAATTGAACCTGAATTACTTGTTTCCCCAACATTGGCAGGTAAATTCTTTGCCACTGAGCTACTAGTGAAACCAACTGAGCCACCAGGGGTTGGTTCCCAAAGGAACTTCACTCTTGTCAGGATGCAACAAGGATTTATTTGAATTTTAAGCTGCAGTTACTATTAATACCTGAACACTTTGGACTGTTTATGTTTAGGAATCAGGAGTCAAAAAGTTGAATCAAGGTATTGGTAGGGATAATTGATTTGATCATTAGAAGAGGTAGGGGTGCTGTAACTACAGGGACAAAGAATAATAATACATGTGAAACTCTGCACCTGCTTAGGTGCCTATTGGTAATCACTTGAGCAACTATGATTGTAAATAGACAAGTTCAGAAACACTTTTGTAAGACAGGTATTTTTATCAGGGCTCAGATCTCTGAGAAGTGATGATTTAGGTCAGATTTCCAAGTGAGCCATTGTAACCACCAAAGGTGATAGCTGAAGGCAAGGAAAATTTAGAGTGAAAGGGGAGGATGAAGATGATTTCAGCCTTGGAACCAACCATGATCACTTTTTTGTTTTCCCTTTGGAAGAGAGTTCAAAGTCCTAGAACTCACTGGGCGTATATGAAGAGGATCCACAAGCTGTGGTGGGTGGACAGTGGCAGACATAGTGATACAGTACTCAGATTGCTCCTCAAGACAGGGCTCATCACCCTGCTGTGAAAACTGTGCTTAGCCTGCAACCTCTAGAGGTAAAAATCTTCAGGTCCACTGCCAATTTTGAGTGAAGATAGCTATGCCTGCCTCCAGACAATGACCGGGAAAGACTCTAATACAAACATCTAGCCTTTTATGCCCAGTGCAGAACTCCGTTATAGACAGTCTTCCCTTTGGAACTCCTTTTGGCTTATACAAGATGTTGTCAAATCTGCAATTCAGACTAATTCCTCCCCTAGTCAGTCCTGCTTCCTGTCTTTTCACTTCACAAATCTTACTCCTCAGCAACACTTTATACTTTTAACTTCTCTGAAAACCCAAATGAGTCACAAACTAAAACATTTACTCTATATACATTAAAACTATGTGTGACATTTTAGCACTATTCCTTAAGAAAAAGCAAATCAGAACATGCTCCAAATTGGTAATTAGAAAAAGCTAGGATAAAGGAGTAGGGAAAAAAGATTGTAAAGAGGTATATGAGAGCAGACAAGAAGGTTAGGAGGTTAGGAGTAGTAATATTGGAAGATAGGGATAGAAAAATAGTCTACAAAGCTGAATTGTTCACTATATTCTGGAAAACTAGAACTAGCAAGCTAATTCAAGGTATAATATGATTAAATTTATGATTAGTAAAAAGAAGTTTTTTATTATTATGAGTAACAATAGACTTAGATTGTTTGTTACTGCCAAAGAAGATTGAGATTGGAATACAAGTTCAAAGTCAGTCAGTTCAGTTGCTCAGTCATGTCTGACTCTTTGTGACCCCATGGACTGCAGCATGCCAGGCTTTCCTGTCCATCACCAACTCTCAGAGCTTGTTCAAACTCATGTTCATTCATTTGGTGATGCCAAAGGTGTCCTAAATTTTGTGATGGTAAATATAATCATTAAACAAATGTTGGTGAGTATAGAGTATACATTTATGTTTGTTCTTGAAGTTGATTTGAGGGGGATATTCCCATTCTTTCTTACAGATAATCTTTTGAATTTTCTGCCAGAGTCAGAACATTCTGTGAGAGGCCTGGGACCTGGGGGATATTCAGATTTATGTGTTCTTAGATATAGACGTTTCCTTTTTGACACAGATATTTCCTTTCTTGGGGATGAATATCTTACATTTCATCCCATGAGAGAATATCAGATGTTTATTTTAGAAGAGACTATCCTGAGAAAAGTACAATGACTGCCTTTAAATTGTTGAAAAGCTGAAACTATGGCCAAGGGTAAATAGTAGAAGGAAGAAGATAATTAACCTAGTGCAGAAAAGACTTGCCCACAGAGGTATCTTCACTAGCTGTATGCTCCCTGTCACTCAGAGTGTTCAAGCAAAGGAAGGCAGTCATATCAAGGAGGCCATGAAAGACACTTTGGGAGGTCATTTATGTAAGTGATGTTAAGACTCTTTCCTATTCTGGTTTAAAACATTAGAATTAGAACTAACACTATATGAAGACATGTTCTCCAAAATATGTGTTACATGTTTATGGAATTCAAAAGAGAATAGAAGGGGCTCAGATGTAGAGGCTCGATATATAACAAATATATAAATCTAATAGAAAAAATGCTAAAGATATATTGTATAGTTTTAAAATCTCTTTCTCTAGAAGACTTAAATCTATATTAAATCCTCATCTGTTATCTATGATTATTGAATTCTGGCCCATTCTGAGGAGGGTGTATAGCAGATGTGAATATGTTTAAGTGTTTTAATATCTTGCTTAATCCCCAAATTTGATTCTTTGAATTTGTGCTGTCTTTGAACAAATATGTAGCTTATCAAGGAAGTTTTTATTTTAAGTTAGAACAACCCTATTATAACTGTAGTGGAAAAGGTTATGTTCTTTAGTTTTGGCTTTTTATGATCTTAGGGAAATGTTTTATTATATATCAATGTGCATAAGAAGAATAGTTCTGACATGGTGACAACATATGGTGAGGTTTTATTTTATGTTAAGAAACAAAAATGATGATAAACCCATATTATGTTCATAAAACCAATACAAAATGAAATTATGGCTTTAGAAGTACTTTAAAGCCTGTTTGAAAGACTTAAAAGCCCAAAGAATAGTGATCAAAATAATTTACAATAGCTTGTCATTTGTTAGATTTTATTTTCATGTTTATAAGAAAATTTCAATTTATATTTACACTTCATGTAGACGCATTTAAGTGGATTAAAAATAACTTTGATTTGAATGACTAAATTCCAGAAATTTTATGGCAGAGTGAATAGACAACACGCATTTAGAATGCACTCTGCTTTAGGGCATCAGTTGTAAAGTTAGAGAAGAAAATAAAAGGCACGAGTCTTTTAGTTGTGAAAATTGCTAGGTAGGAAAATGAATTAATTTCAATTCAACAAAAATGTGTTGTGATTCAGCAACTTGCTCTGCACTGTGAGCTATATCCTCTCAGGAATCACAAGTCTAGTGCTTCTAGTTTAGTTTAGTGTTTTAAGTATTTCTTTTAGTTTGGGAAAGAGTATAAATATTCAAGAAGAGAAAAACAATGTTGTCAGAAATAACAAGGGTGCTGGAGTATAACTTTATTCAAAAACATGTAGAAGAATAGAGTAGGTATGAATTATTTCCATTTGGGTAGAATTGTGTTTATTGTGCCGAATCAAGTAGACTGAACATTTCTAATAATTTTAAGAAATTATGAAAATTTTTATCATGTTTGGGATTGATCAGTTGGCCAGTTACAGAAACATTTCTGATTACAGTTTGGTGGACTTACATAAGTGGATTAATTAACATACCTACAAACATTTAAGTATATGTTGAAACAAAACAAAAAGGCATCCCAATGAATGTGTATGGTCAATAGTTTGACGTTAATTGAGAAAAAAATAGCAGAAGTGTCTACAAGCATGAATTATGTGTTTCCCTTTGTCACTCACTCCCACTTTTATTCTTGGTGATGGTTCATTAAATCTCTCAATTGAATAGTTTTTCTCCTTCCTTGAAGCACTAACCTCCATTTTACTCCACCTCTACAAAACGCCAGTATGAACTTAGTCATTAGAAGGCACGCCTTACTTCTGAGATCTAGACTCTGCCACTCCTCCTCTGTCCACAGTTTCCTTACCCATTTTCGTTCTTATTAATCTACATACTTCATGGTGGGCTCACTTTCTCTCTCCACTCTCAATACCCTTTTTGGAATGTTTTTCTTTGTCAAGGATATAATTAGAGGTGATATTTTGGGTACATTGGTAACAGTCCCTTTTAAATATGAGAATATTTCATTTGAGTATGTATTTCTTGAAAATGGTACATATCGAATCACACATTCAATGCTACATAATGAAGACATTAATTTATTAAAAAGATGTTATTAATTATAATCATGTCAATCTGGGCCTGCTGGGTGGCATGGTGGTACAGAATCCTCCTGCCAAGGCAGGAGACCCAAGAGAGGTGGGTTTGATTCCTGGGTTGGAAAGATCCCCTGGAGTAGGAAATGGCAACCCATTTCAGTATTTTTGCCTGGAAAATTCCAAGGACTGAGGAGCCTGGTGAGTTACAGTTGCAAAGAGGGGTTGCAAGGAGTTGTGCATGATTGCGCACACACACATACACATTTATTGGTAATATGCAGAACAAAATTACGTATCTATATTTAATCATTGTTTCATATATTCTTCATTCTTTTCTACCCTGCTTACACCCCAGGAAGTTGACAATTGTGGTTTCCATCACCCTGATTTTCTTGCTTTGTGACTGATTTCAGCTAATGGGAAGCACAAGTAGGAGATTAGATGGCAGAAAAGAGTGGTCAGAGTACTTAACCCCATTCCCTATCCTCCTCCCTGCCTTGCTGTGGTTCTGTCAATGACCGGTCACAGTTACAGCTTCTGTCAAGTGCTGAAACTCCTCTTTCACAGATTAAGACCTCTCTGGGCTTCACTAATACATTTCCTTCCCCTGGTTCCTTAAATTCCAGGAATTTCAATGGCTTTCTGTTATTAATTCCTGGATGTTCCATTATTGCTTGCTTACGATTCGCTTACATTTACTTAAACCTCTGTAAATATCCTCTTTACTCAAAAAATCCTCAGAATGTTTCTGGGCATAATCTTGAAAATTAACACCCTAATTTTCATTTATGTTATAGAAAGTTGAGAAAGGACTGGGGGAAAAAGATTTTGGAAATGAGAATTAGCCTCACATCATCTCAAGAAATACCAGCTTCACAGGACTGAAATAGGCTTTTAGCATAACATGTATATGTAGAGTAATGGAGCCGGCTTGAGGACATTATGAGCCAAGAGATCATTCTGACTACTTGATTAATCACAATGCTGTATGATATGGAATATAATTCAGTTAAATAATAATTCATACTGATTTTATTTGACTTGGGCAGAGTAGAACCAGCTTCACTGATGTGAAAGCATAGACTGAGTCTGCTACAGTTACATAATATTAATATCATGAATATATTGTTGATTTACTGAGGCAGTCTTCATAAATTTACCCATTGGAGTGAGACTTAGCTGACAATCATGTCAGATGAGTGAATCCAATCTAGTCTCTACACTGCTTATATTCCTGTTGGGATGACTTGATAGATGGTTTCAGAGTCTATCAAATCACCATGTGTTTTCATTCTAAAATATGTAAATCTGGAAATTTACATCACGTAAATCTGCAGCTTACAACTCTGATTATTTAAATTTGTTGAATCACTGATGTGCAGCGTTATGAGTTTGGCAAATCATAAGTCACATCAAGGTCATAGGTTGACTTAAATAGTGGCCTTTTGATGTGGGCTGCTGAGGGTGGCAAAATGAAAGTGCTGTCTGCTTAATTATCGTCTATGTGGTGTTATGGCTAATAATGTTGCACACACTCTTGCACCTCTTGAGATTTAATCCCCTTCTAGCTGGCATTTTTATGTTTGAATTGCTGTGACTACTTTAACCAGATTGTAAGAGCCTAGAGCAGAGACCGAGTCCTCTTCCAAGTCAATACAGAGCAGAGTATACTGTCAGTGTGTTGCAAAGAATTAAGCGTAAAACCTTGCAGTCTTGCATTACTGACATCAGCTAAATAATGAAGGCAGAAACACAGAGACAGAAATAGAGTCTTGGTGTAAGGTTCTTTGTTTCTTTTGACTAATATTCAAATTGTTTCTCCTTTTCTGCGTGTCTGGCCTGGATGTTTGGGCTACTGCAAAAGGGCTTCTCTCGGTCCTTTCTGCTTCTTACCCGTTATTTTTTTTTTCTCCCAGATTTATGCTGCTCAGCTTATGGCTCACAAACCCTCACTCTTCCAATTCAACATCTGTTCCGCTTTTATGACACCCTTTAGAGAACTGAGATTGAAAAGAAATATAATAATTTTAATAAATGGGTAACCTGTCTGAGACATGAAGATATTCCCCGTGCATAAACTATATTTTAGAAATGAATGAGTTGGTCTAATTTGCAATTGTCCTTGAAAATTAATGGTATGCAATTAATAATATGCTAATTCATTTTATTCTGTGTTCCATATGGTATTGGCTTGAGTTTCATGCTGGGTTCACTGTTTTGAAAATGACTGAAAAATAATTTCTTAGCATTGAGAAATTTTAAAAAAGAGGCAGCATGATCTATTGGTTAGAACCCTGGGCTAAAAGTATAGAGATGAACTTTATGTATTTATTTCTGCCACATTTAAAAAAAAATATTTATTTAATTTTGGCTCTGCTGGGTCTTTGTTGCTGCATGTGGACTAACTTTAGTTGTGGTGAGTGGGGGCTACTCTCTAGTTGCGTGTGTGGTCTTCTTATCGCACTGGTTTCTCTTGTTGCAGAAAGCGGGCTCTAGGATGCACAGGCTTCAGTAGTCGCAGTGCAGAACATAGGCTTAGTAGTTGTGGCACACGGGTTTAGTTGCCCTGTGGCACGTGGGATCTTCCCAGACCAGGGATTGAACCCACGACTCCTGCATTGGCAGGTAGATTCTTAACCACAGACCACCAGGGAAGTCCTCTGCCACATTCTCGATGGGCACCATTATCTGAGAACTCCCAGAGATGACATCACATATGATATTGCTTTGGACCAAGAAATACATTTCTTTTTCTTTTTGTCAATGAAGGCACACGATCATGGAATTCACTGGTCCAACCATGCTGCTGCTGCTAAGTTGCTTCAGTCGTGTCCAACTCTGTGTGACCCCATAGACGGAAGCCCACTGAGATCTGCTGTCCCTGGGATTGTCCAGGCAAAAACACTGGAGTGGGTTGCCATTTCCTTCTCCAGTCCATGAAAGTGAAAAGTGAAAAGGAAGTCGCTCAGTCATGTCCGACTCTTAGCAACCCCATGGACTACAGCCTACCAGGCTCCTCCATCCATGGGATTTTCCAGGCAAGAGTACTGGAGTGGGGTGCCATTGTATCTCTTAACCTTAAAGTAGCTGGGCTAATGGAACTGTGGGATAGCCTTTTAAAAGTGAAGTGCAGCCCTGTAGAATTGTGGTATTAGCCTTTAAGGTGTGTTATAATTTTCAGCCAATGGCAACTATATGTTGATGTATTTGTGACAGAACACATGGATCCGGGAACAGGGGTGAAGTTTGGAGAGACCTTTGTCACTATTCCCATGACCTTGGGGGAATTTTACTTCCTGTGTCCTCTGCTGGATGAGAGGTCTGATCTCTGAGGGAGAGATTGGACATTTCTACCATTGGACACAGTAATGGTCCCACTAATAATAGCCATTGCCACATCAGTTGGAGTTCATTGTTCTATTAGATTCTCAGGGAAGGAAGGGAGATACTGTACTGACAAGTAATTAACTCTCATGAAAACAAGGAGATGAGGTGGCTGCTATAGGGAGGAATATATATGAAATCCATAAACTCTCTAGGAATCTTCTTGAGGTTTTAATAACAACACAAAGATGTAACAAGTAGGCTTGAACTTCTCAAGGACAAGCAAAAGTACCGGCTAAGGTAGAGTGAATATAGTAAGTGGTATCAGGAGATGTACAATGTCAATTATAACCTATATGTCAGCTGTAATAGTGAGGACTGTAGCTTACCCCATTATATTTCCTGTGTTAAGTTCCCATTAACCTTCTCATTGTGAGTCTTATTTGTTTTTTAGAAGTTGTTATAACCATTGAGATGAGTGAACCTGTGCCTGGCAAGTGGCGGTCTTCAGCAGATGTTATTGGGCCCCCAAGCATGCCACCCTCAGAAGTCACTGTTGGAGTAGCACTCATTGTTCCTGTATAAGAATATGTTGATGGTGATTTGTTTAAAAATCTTACAGCTCTCTACCTGAGGGCTATAAATTAGCCCTTGTCCTAGGCAAACTAGAAGTGCTAGGATAGCTGTTTCTAAGAATAGCTCTCAGCCAATGAGGAATGGGAATGTATACATAGATACCTGTAGATTATAAGCCTCTTAGATGGGACAACTCTGAAGCTCCTATCATACTCTCTTCCAGGGTTTCCAGCAGGACTGAACTCTAGGGTCTGCAGTAGCACCGTGGTCATTGCCTTTTTTCACCCCTTCCTTTTCTTAATTTTCTCCACCACTCTAATGGTGCTTCTTAGGATCAATTCCTAACCTCGAAGCTGCCGAGTTAAACAGAGTTAAAGAGGAGTCTTAAATGTTGTACTTCTCATATTTTGTTGTGTTCAAGGGCACTGTATATTAACAAGTAGAAGCTCTGAAGAACTTGCCAGCCTCATTCAGCCATAGCATCTTTTTCCTTTTCATATTTTGAAGAAATGAGGGTTCTTTAGAAAAAATTAGAGAATCATTTGGAGAAAAAGGACCTCCATGAGAGATTAAAATTTTCTAAACTAGCTCAAGCTTTCTGTAACTATCTTTAAAATTCATAGACATAATTAGGTACCATCTATGTGAGGACCAGAACCTTCCTCCCCCATGCTCAGTCTGGGCACTGAAAACTGAAATCATAATTTACTGTCTATATTAACATGACTTTACCATTCATTAGCACTTCTTTACTCTTCTATGGCTGTCCTGCTTAAGAAGATTGTGTGATTGTTTTTATTATAGGAACTTCTCAAAGTACTAATCACCTGTTCAGTGCACAATATCAACAGACATTTTCTGCTAAGACAGTCTTTGAATCCCTCAAAATCCTAGCCTCTGATGGTTGTGCTATGATTCCTACTTAGTCCTAATCACGACCCCAAATTTAAAGACTCACCTTAAGCCAGACTTCCAATTCTCAATAAATTCTGATGGTTCTTCCCTCTTTGAAATACCATAAAAGCTTTGCAAAGTGCTATCTTCCCTTGTATTTGGTAAACAATAACTCAGCTTTGTCTTATCAACAGGTAATGTTAATAATGTTTGGGGAGCCAGGTTTTGCCCTATGGTAAATTACTTCCTATTACACTTAAGAAAGCTGGCCTAAGAGTAAGTAGTTGTATATTACCTACTAAAAAAAGAAGTGAGCTGAATTAAGGCTGAACCTCTCTATGGGCCAAGTCATTTGCTAAGCACTTTACATGTACTGTTTCATCATGAGAGACTGAATATATGAGTTGACATAGTCAAACCTGATATGACAATAAAATCCTCTAACCCACATCCTCTGCAGCAATCACACTGGGAAACCAAATTTCTATCTCTGCAATAATCAGCCCAGAAAGACCAGCATTTGATCAATGACATCTAGCTTCCCTATTCCATAACTTCATAATCTCCCAAACTTCCAACTCAAGACCAACAAAAGGAAGAAAACATGCTCCCCCAACAAATGGCAACAGATGCTCTGCATCTGGTCAATATGCCTCCAGCTTCCTCTTGCCAACGACCTAGAAATAGTACAAATAAATTTGCCACCAGTTCAGAAATAGCACAAAATCAAGGTTCTAGACCTGTGCTATTCAACAAAGTTGAACTTGACTAGAGCCCTGTGATTCTGGATAACAGGGACAGTTGAAGAAATTGCTACCTTTTGTTTCCAGAAATTGGTTTACCACAAAAAACTACCTTTCCTCATAAGATTCTGTTAAGACTCATGGATGTCCTTGTTTACCTATGCCAAGGCTAGACATATACCTTCCAGAGTCCCATTTCTTTGATGAGTTCAAGATGAGCTTGAACTGTTTGTCCCAATTGATCAATTGGAACAAAGTGCTTATTCATTGATTTGACCAAATTTAGTTAAACATCTGTCATTCCCCTGGGCCTCTGATCTCTGACTTGCCCTCAACCTGAACCAGTGGACAAGCCTTCCTCACCTACTTCCCCTAGAATCAGCTGAATGCAAGGAAATACATTCAGTAATCAACTGGTTGATCATGCCACCCAGCTCCCCACACTCAATTGTTCCTAGTCTTGTTTACTTCTCTGTACAAAAGAAAATTCCTTTCTGCCTAATCCTTGAGATGTTTTCAGGTCTTGTGGTCAGAGCTTCCTCCCTGTTGCAATAGTTTCATTTGCCTTATTGCAATATTACTTTCCTTTTCCTTTATAATAGCAGTTCTTTCAAATAAATTCTCTTATCCAAATCTGGATTTTTAGAAAACAGTTTGACATGTCCAGTCAAAATGTAATGCCAGCCACATATGTAATTTAAAATTTTCTAGTAGGACATGGAAAACAGTAAAGTAAGCAGGTGAAATTAATTTTAATAATCAATTTTTTAACTCAATATATTCAAAATATCATTTCAACATGTAGGCAATATAAACTTATTTAACAGGCTATTTTATGTTCCTTTTTCATACTTATATTTTTGATATCTAGCAGTTTTATACTTACAGAATGTCTCAGTTTGAGTTGTCACATTTTAAGTGCTTAATCCTTTCCTATTATATTGGACAGAATGGAATTTTTGGTGCAGGCTCTCTTTGTCTATCTCCCTGGAAGCTTTGTTTTTTCACTCTTCCTCCTCTACATCTTCCTTCTCTTCTACTACTTTAGTCTCTCTTTTCCTTGACTACCTTAGACTTCCATGTTTTTAATATTTAGATTTCACTGGATGAGACACAGTTCCTGTTTTTCCAGCTTACATAAATATCTGAGATCTTTGACAACAGAAAAGATTAAGAATGCAACTTAACACTTATTTTTTTATCTCAGCCTAGGGAAAAAAGACATTCCTTGCTTATCTAAAAAATATCTATATCTATTTAATCCATAAGCACAGAAATATTAAGTACAGTTAACCCAAAATGTCTCATAATCAGGCACACTTAGTGGATTCACTTGGGTGTTCATAATTGAATATTGGGGCTGATAAGTTGTGGAGGGCTCAAAAAGGACAGGAAGAATATTGTACTTAACCAAAAAATCTTGATTTATGCTTTCTCCGAAGCTTCTGTGTCTTGTTCTCTTTTTAAAACATTATAAAAAAAATAAAAACACCTAATGCTTCAGTATTCACCTTTTGGTCTGGATCATCTGAGCAAGTGAAACAATAGCTTAGGATCTCCTGCTGCTGCTTGAGTGCATCTCTGGAGATTGCTTTGAAACATCACTACATACTCAGCATTTGAGAAACTGAAATTGATTTGAGAAGCATTGCTGCTTCAGTGGTCCATGTTACTCAGCAAGTTTCCCCAAGTGCCCATCTACTGTCATCACTAATGTGGTGTCGTTCGCCAACTGAACACACAGGAGTTCTTTGCTTGGCTCACCAGTCACAGAGATGATGGATGGGCCAGGGTCCAGGCATTCTTTCTCCATGGTTAGGTTTAGGAAGCATGTTCTTATTTAAATTGTTTTATTTCCTCTTTTTCTTCCTCTCAGTTTCAGCTCTCATAAAGCAGTGTTGAATTTCAGATTACCTAAAAAAAATTTAAAATTATCTAATTCCACCAAAATTTATTCAGATTCTTGTATGTATTAGGCATTGTGTTAAACACTAGATATACACAACTAAGTAAAATACTCAAGAATCTGATACTTTAGAAAGGATTGCTATAGAATAATAAATATATAACCATAATAAAAATGCAATTAGTGCCATGATAGAGTTGCTTTAAAAATGTGGGTGTATCAATCAGTGAGATTAATTTCATTAGGCAGTGAGAGTATAGGGAAAAACCACAACATGGTGGTTAGATTTGATCTGATATTTAAAGAAAGTCATGCAGACCAGAAATGGAAAAATTCTCCAAGTAGAGGAACTAGCACCAGCAGGAGGCTTGATGTGTTCAAGGTGAGCTAAGTAGAGGCTAGGGCAGAGTGGAAGAACAGAACTGATGATCTTAAAGCTGTAAACTGTGGATAGGCTATGTATCTGCTGTAAGCAATAGTTATGTATCTGCTGGTAAGCCAGGGTAAGGAGTTTGTCATTTTTTGGTAGTCCATTGGGAACAAAAAGAGATTTGTGAAGATGATCTCATGATATGATCTGTGACTTAAAACTGTGATTTTGAAGAGTGTGATGAACAGTTTGATGTAATATGTAGAAAATAGTTTAATTTGTACATTTTGGACATTTTTAAATGCAACTTTTAAATTCTACCTTTTCAGCCTCTTGATGAAAGTGAAAGAGGAGAGTGAAAAAGTTGGCTTAAAGCTCAACATTCAGAAAACTAAGATCATGGCATCTGGTCCCATCACTTCATGGGAAATAGATGGGGAAACAGTGGAAACAGTGTCAGACTTTATTTTTTTGGGCTTCAAAATCACTGCAGATGGTGATTATAGCCATGAAATTAAAAGACACTTACTCCTTGGAAGGAAAGTTATGACCAACCTAGATAGCATACGAAAAAACAGAGACATTACTCTGCCAACAAAGGTCTGTCTAGTCAAGGCTTTGGTTTTTTCTGTGGTCATGTATGGATGTGAGAGTTGAACTGTGAAGAAAGCTGAGTGCCAAAGAATTGATGCTTTTGAACTGTGGTGTTGGAGAAGACTCTTGAGAGTCCCTTGGACTGCAAGGAGATCCAACCAGTCCATTCTAAAGGAGATCAGCCGTGGGTGTTCTTTGGAAGGAATGATGCTAAAGCTGAAACTCCAATACTTTGGCCACCTCATGCAAAGAGTTGACTCATTGGAAAAGACTCTGATGCTGGAAGGTATTGAGGGCAGGAGGAGAAGGGGAAAACAGAGGATGAGATGGCTGGATGGCATCACCGACTCGATGGACATGAGTTTGAGTGAACTCCGGGAGTTGGTGATGGACAGGGAGGCCTGGCATGCTGCAATTCATGGGGTCGCAAAGAGTCGGACACAACTGAGCAACTGAACCGAACTGAACTAACATGTAGCTGTTATTTTAATTTTATAGTTCCCTGCCCAGGTGATCTTGTGTTAATGGGCAGACCCTTTGTCTTTAGTAACATAAGACTGTCCATGAAAGATGGGATCTAGGTATGAGGGTTGATTCCTGTTCTAGGACTAACCACTTTGGAGGATCTTCAGTTGTCCTTGATAACCAATCAAAGTTTTAAGGAAAACCCCAAAAGAACCAATGGCTATTGAAGACAATCTCCCTCCAAATACACTGCTGCTGCTGCTGCTAAGTTGCTTCAGTCGTGTCCAACTCTGTGCAACCCCATAGACGGCAGCCCACCAGTCTCCCCCATCCCTGGGATTCTCCAGGCAAGAACACTGGAGTGTGTTGCCATTTCCTTCTCCAGTGCATGAAAGGAGAAAAGTGAAAGTGAAGTCGCCCAGTCGTGTCCGACTCCTAGTGACCCCATGGACTGCAGCCCACCAGGTCCCTCCGTCCATGGGATTTTCCAGGCAAGAGTACTGGAGTGGGGTTCCATCGCCTTCTCCGAATACACTAAAGATAAATAAGTTGTTTGAATCTTTAGTGCAGTGTATGTTTGTGTATATGCATGTCTGTGCAAGATACACATACACTCAGATACATTCAGAAATGATGAGCCTAGCCAGTGTTTATTTAATAGAGATGTAAGGAGACACTACAAACATGTACAGAGAATGAGAGATAAACCTACAAAGACACGTACAGAGAGGAATACACACGTACTTGGATACATACAGTGGGAAATACAAAGAACCTAGCTCAGTAATTGTTTAAAATGAAAAGCAATGAAGTATTTATGTATGCTAAAACATTGATAAACTTTGAAAATATTTTGCTAAATGAAAGAAGCCAGACACAAAAACCACTTACTGTATGCTTCCATTTATATGAATGTCCAGAAGAGGCAAATTCACAGAGACAGAAGATTAGCAGTGGCCAAAAACTTATGGGAGGGAAAAATGGGGAGTGCTTGATGAATGGGTACTGTCTTTCTTTTTGGAATATTGAAAATGTTCTGGATTTAGTGATAATAGTTGCATAAAATTGTGAATATACTAAAAACCCCTGCATTAAAATGGTCAAAATGGCAAATTTTATGCTATATAATTTTTTTTGCTATATAAATTTTTATCTCACAAAAAAAGAGAGAAAAAGTTTTAACTCCACCCCCAACACACATATAAACATTATAAAGAGAAATTCATAAATACAGTAAATACATAACAATAAACACAGAAGTAAAACTTATCTATACAAACATACACAGAGAGCAAGAGAGACACAGTCATAGACAGATACACAGAGATGGAAAGAAAAAAATAGGCATTAGAGTTGAAGTGGGAGTACAGAAGATTGTATGGAAAAATCATGAAGATAAACAAGAACCTCAATTTGCAAATAAGTCACACAATAGACTGGATTGACATGTCCCACAAGGAGACTTAGCTTTATGAAAGGTGACCTTTTTTAAGGTGATATTTATTAAGCTGTAGCAATGACAATAAGTAAAACACTATTTCAGTCACTTAAGCCATTTAATTATAGAATAAGAAAATAAATGAAAGAAAATAATTGGAATTTGGGACTTGTGAGAATATCTATTATAGTCACACAGAGGTATTGCCCTTTAATATCTGTGACATTGCATTATGAGTAAATAATCAATGTATGAATGTGGTGTGGAAAGGAATAACATTCTTCAGGAATAAATTTCACTAATTTCCTGAATATAATATTTGGCCTTGATTTTCTTAGAGTAGAAAGTAGCTTTATTATCTCAGTTGATTTTATTTTCTTGATAAAGGACCATTCTTATATTGCCATGCCTTGCAGGCCTGCTATTAATTTTAATAAGAATTTAATAAGTGTGAAATCCTTCGGGAATTTGCGGCTGAAAGTTGCCAGATGTTCTGTGTGAGGACAATGTGGTTGAGGTTGTCACTGAAGGCTGTTGTGCTGTTCTCACCTTTTTAAAAGGAATTGAGTATCCTGCTAATCTCAACCTAGTTTACAACCATGCTCCTTAGTTAATTTCCTTCTTTTTTATTAAGATTGCATCCTTTCCTATTTTATAATGGAAATTTTGCATTAGTTTAGAACGTATGTTATCATTGGGTACTGCAAAAGAGGGAGAAAAGTTTGTCTTGTATACTGGGGTTGGAGGAAAATAACTGTTCTCTATAGCAGTTTGACTTCACCTTATCTTTCCAAGGCTATGCCCCTTACTACATTCTTGAAAGAATGCTTCCAGCAAAGTGCCTCCTTATTATGAATGAGGTCCTCTTATTGTTCACAGGAGTGCTAGAAGCCACCTTTTTTCAGCTTCACTTCTTTTATTATCCTCTTTTATCTTGCTCACTTTCATCTTATGCTTTCTCTTTGGCTTATAAAATGAGTAAGCTGCAAGAAAGGCGGGGTAAAGGCCATGACTCAGACAGTGGCCAATGGAAGCTTCTATAAAGTCTAAGTCTTTTTGATGAAGGTTGCAAAGTAAAACATAAAGGTGCTGCCATTTCTATAGAAAAGATGAAAGGCTGTTTGAAGAACAATACATAATTTCCAATTAATGATTATTAAAATTAAGTTTGAAAATGAGATGTTTGTTGAGTTGCCGGGTTAATGCACTGACAAAGAGAAATGGGCAAAAGCTCAACTAATCCTCGAGACCAAAGACTTTCAATGATAAAGGAAAAGGGTTTTGTCCAGAAGCATCTGTTTTATTGTTTATTTATTTATTTATGGCTGTACTGGGTCTTCATTGCTGCTCAGGCTTTTCTGTAGTAGCAGTGAGTGGGGGCTACTCTAGTTGTGGTGCATAGGCCTCTCATTGCGGTGGCCTGTCTTGGTGCAGAGCACAGGCTCTAAAGCACAGGATCAATATTTGTGGTGTGTGGGCTTTGTTGCTCCATATGTGGGATCTTCTTGGACCAGGAATTGAGCCAGTGTTTCCTACTACAGGGTGGATTCTGAACCACTGGACCACCAGGGAAGCCCTTGATTTTCCTTCTTTACTTCTTTAGTACTTTACATTCCTGATTCTTCTGACTCCTTGACTGTTGTTTCCACTCTTCTTAAATTTCTTTTCCTGCATCTGATCCTTAAATGTGAATAGTATTTTGGATCTTGGTTTGGCTCTTGATGCTACTCCTGTGTCCTGCTACATATTCTCCCTAGGAAGCATTGTTTCCATGGACTCATATATTTATGATCGCCAAATTTCAGGGATAGTACTCACTTATATTCATTGTTTTAATGGACATCATATATTTATGACCTCCAAATTTCTACTTGTAACTCATTTTTCTTATGAACTACCTTAGCTTATTGAATATTCCATTGGGATGTCCCACAATCATAGTAAATGGTTAAGCTTAAATAAAGTATCTTCAGAATAAAATAATTAAACTTCATTTTCAATTTATTCCTGTTTTAGTTGACAAGGTATCAAAATCTTTCTTTCTTAACCTGGAAACCTGGTAAACATCCTAAATTATCCACTCTCCCTTTTGCTCAAAATGACTTAAGCATTCTCTTGGTTCAAACTTTTTCCCATCTCTTACCTGTATATTGTCTCTTTGCATTTATTTATTTATTTATTCTTTTACCTTGAAGCCAGAGGCCCAACCCCCAAAAATGTCTTATAATTTCTGAAATAGGGTGTCTTCCTCTTATGCTCTTCCCTTTTAGGTCTGCTTCAAGAGCCATCTGTTATCCATATTTAAGATCTAGATTGAGCATCACCCTTATTTAATATCTTTCCTGCTCCCTCTCCCTCTTAGAATCATTCTTTTCTTTTTTACCACAACAGTAATTGACAACTTATTTAATCTCTCCCATACCCCATTTTATGTTGCATTATGGATTCATTAAGTCAAAGAATCTTGTCATTTTAATAATGATAACAGTAATGGCAATATTATTAGTCCCACTGGAGAATTTTGAGGACTGAGTGACAGGATCTAATTGTAAATGATCACTCTGGAAACTGTGTGTGTGCTAAGATGTAAGATAAAAGACCAGCTTTTGTAATGATCCATGTGAGATGTGATGTTGGTTTAAATCATCTCATCTCATTGTGGAAGAGGTTAGAGAAGTTAGTTGATAGATTCTACTGAAATGTTGGTGATGGATAAGTGCTGTGGATGTGAAAAAAAGATGTCACAGATTTTGGCTTGATTAAATATGTGGATAGAGTAGTCACTTATAAAGATTTTAAAATTATAGGACCAGTGAATTTTAGGGGTGAGTGGGAATCAGGAGTTGAATTTTGATATGTTAAGTTTCAGTTATCTATCAGATATCCAAGTGGATATGCTGATTTAGTAATTAAATATGGGCCTAAAATTCAGGGTAGAGTTTTGGGATGGTATAAATTGGGGAATTTGTGTGTTTATGGCACTTAAAATCAGGTAGGAGATCATCTAGAAATCAAAATGAATAAAGAGGAAAAGGCGAAGATTTGGAGACCTCAACATTTAGAGGTTATGGAGATGAGAATTTAACAAAGGAGCATGGGAAGAAGTGAGCAGTAACGTAGATAAAGTACCCAAAGAGAGGAAAAAAAAATTGTTCCAAGGAGGAAGTGATCAAATTGGTTAAATGCTGTTAATGTCATGATGAGAGCTGAGGCTTGATCATAATCTTTAAATGAAACCTCCTTCAGTCAGTCCAAGAGTGTGCTTGAGAAACTTGAGAAATACTGGCGATTTGAGGAAAACATATATGGAACAGGAAATAAATGGGAATCTCACAATCAATGTCAGAATACATGTATATTCATGAATGTTCCTGCACTATGAGAGAAGTCTGATGTAAAAAGTGACATGAGTGGACAGTGGAGGTAATATCCATCCCTACAGTCGGTGGGAGAATTGACCAGCACATTTTCTGGAATTTTCTTTGGTAAAAAGGAAGAAAGCTACTATCTCAAACTTTTGCAGTATAGCTCTTTCCTGAAGTCATAGTGGGAGTTTCTATAAGAAACATTTTTGAGTGAGAAGCCAGAAGAGGTTTGTTTGACGTGATTTGGAATGGTAGAGTGGATTTGAGTAACATCTGATATTCACTGGAACTATGTGAACATGCATGCATAATGACCATTTTTTTTTTCAAAAGGTTAATGCTTGTATTATGTAAGCATGGCTTATGTTAAAGCTGTACAAATTTTCTCTCAGAAATAAAAACAGTAAGCCTCCATTCTATCAATATTGAATATAAAAATTCTAATACAAAGCAGTTGAGATACAAATAAAGTACATTAAAAATTTAAATTATGAAGAGTAGGATCATTCTTTTGAGAAAATCAGCAGTTTTTGAGCTTATTGTCCCTAATTTAAAATAATTACAAATAAGCAGTATATTAAAATTAAAATGATTAAAATGGATTAAAATTAAACTGAGCGAAATGGGAAAACTTACTGTCCCATTCATTTCCCCCTAGCTGCTTTATTTTATTTTACCCTAACAAGAGGCAACCAAAATTGTTAGTTATAATTAAGCCTATTAAGTTAATATTCATATTACTTGTTGAGTGATTTCCACAAACAAGATGCCACGTTGGATGTTGTGGTATCAGCCTTAAGGGGATTTGAAAAAAGTTCAATTCTGACTCTGAACCATCTGTTAACCCTACCCAAAAGTAGACAGTTGTAGAACTACAATTCCATTCTGGGGTGGCTCTGAGGGACAATGGTGAAAGGAAACCTCAGTCAGCAGAACTTTGAAGGAGAAATAGTGAGAGGACTGTTTCATCAGTGGCTGTTGGTTAGATTGGGTAGTAAGGAACTTAGAAGGAACACAGTTAGAAAGTTGGCAACAAAGTGCTAGGGGTAGACATATCCTGATGCAATACTGATGGCTATAGAGTGGGAAGTCCTTTGTATCCCCTGTAAATACTCCCCAGAGAGCAACTTCAGCTGAGGAGGGTGAGCAACCTC
Organism: Bos taurus; assembly: GCF_002263795.3. Classification (NCBI taxonomy): domain Eukaryota; kingdom Metazoa; phylum Chordata; class Mammalia; order Artiodactyla; family Bovidae; genus Bos; species Bos taurus. The sequence goes on along the minus strand of NC_037333.1, from coordinate 82,762,647 downwards.
AGCTGATGGAATTAGCAAATTCAATTTTACTAAGATTCACAAGATAATAGATTATATCTCTAATTTTTCTTGTCCTTGCTTGATGGGCTCACAAATTCTCTATGATGGTGACAATGGAAGTTATATATAGACTCAACAAATGGACTTCCAGTAACCAAGAATGATTGACTACAGCCACTGCTGAGTGCCTAGTCTGTCAGAATGGAGACCAGCACTCTGCCCCCAGTATGGTGCTATACTGCATAGTGATCAGGCAGCCAGCTGTGGCAGCTTGACTATATTAGATCACTTCCCTCACAGAAAGGGCCACAATTTGTTCTCGTTTGAATAGATATTACTCTGGGTATGGATTTGCCCTCCCTCTCCTTGATTGTTCTTCTAAATCCACCAGATGTGGACCCACGGATGACTTAGTCACTGTCTTGGCATTCCCAGAGTGTTTTTTTTGTGTGTGTGTGTGAGCAAGGGGCTTATCAAATAAAATACAGCAATGGTCTTATGACTGTGAAATTCTCTGGTCACACCCTGCTCTCTATTGCCATGAAAAATCTGATTTGGTAGATGTGTAGAATGGCATTTTGAAGACTCAGTTTGGGCAACACCTTGTAAGCTGGGATAATGGCTGGAATTGTGTGATATTTACTCTAAATCAGCCATCATTACGTGGTGGTGTTTTGCCATAGCAGGATTCATGAGCACAGGAATCAGGTGTGGAAATGAATGAGTTCCTGTTATATTACTTCCAGTGATCTGTTAGTGAAATTTTTCCTTTGCTCTCCTTAATTTTGGGCCCTGTGGTCTAGAGAATCTGGTTCTCAAGAGAGAAATACTTCTGCCAGGCACACAGGAATGGTTCTCTTAAACTGGAAGTTGATACTGACCCCCGGGCTTCTCATACCAGTGTACCAACAGGAAAGTAAGAGTTACTGTACCGGGTATCCAATCACAATTGGTCTGTTGTTGTTTGTTGGTAGGCTGTGTCTGACTTTTTGTGACCCCATGGACTGTAGCACGCCAGCCTTCCCAGTCCTCCACTATCTCCTGGAGTTTGCCAAAGTTCATGCCCATTGAGTCAGTGATGCTATCTAACCATCTCATCCTCTGCTGCCCTTTTCTCCTTTTGCCTTCAATCTTTCCCAGCATCAGGGTCTTTTGTAATGAGTAGCTCTTTGCATTAGGTGGCCCAAGTATTGGAGCTTCAGCTTTAACATCAGTCCTTCCAATGAATATTCAGAGATGTAGTATTGACTGGTTTGATCTTCTGCAAGAAGAGAGTCCGAGGGGCTCTCAAAGTCTTCTCCAGCACCAAGATTTGAAATCATCAAGTCTTCTGCACTGAACCTTTTTTATGGTCTAACTCTCACATCCATACATGACTATTGGAAAAATCATAGCTTTGAATAGATGGACCTTTGTCAGCAAAGTAATGTCTCTGCTTTTTAATATGCTATCTAGGTTTGTCATAGCTTTCCTTTCAAGAAACAATTGTCCTCTAATTTTATGGCCTCAGTCACCATCTGCAGTGATTTTGGAGCCCAAGAAAAGAAAATCTGTCACTGCTTTTACTTTTTCCCCTTCTTTTGCCGTGAAGTGATGGGACTAGATCCATGATCTTGGTTTTTTTTTTATGTTGAGTTTTAAGCCAGCTTTTTCACTCCCATTGGTCTACTACTGCCTGCTAGATTAAGAAGGAGTCTCTCTAGAATGTATGAGATTTTCTAGAACACTTATTAATGCTGTCGGTTTCTGTAATTAAATTCAGTGGAATAGAATACAACAATCACATACAAACAGGATGACTAATGGCCCTGACCCTCTAGGAATGAATATCTGGATTACTGTGCACCATGGTGTCTGCTGTGGGCAAAGCATACATGGAATGAGTAGTGAAAGATATCATGAATACTAGCTCCCATCATGTACCCAGGTGCAGAAATGAGGACTATAGTAATCACAAATCTTTATTCCTTATTTTGATATAAGTGTATCTATTTTAACTCTTCTTCTTCCTCATCTCATTCTCCTATTATCTAACATAATGTGATACTAATAGCTAACCTAATATCTTGGTGTTTAAGTTACAGGATATCAAGAAGAAGCATGATTTAAATGATAGATGAACATTATCCAAAGATGACTACAGTGACTTAGCATACTATCTTGGGAAGAGGGTTAGCAAAAATTTGGTTATACGATAGATAGTGGCTTCATGTTTAGTGAATACATGGTTTTGCTATTGCTTTTATCTGAAAAATAAGTAAGATTAAAAGAGATGTGTATGATGACAAGTTAATTACAGGTGGACCATGATGACTTTCTAATGTGTTCATTTGACTAATACAGGAACTGTTACAGAATTCTTTTCCCTCCATGGTTTTGAACTGTGGTTGTCCACAAGAGAAATTTATTTGAGAGCTGGAAAGCAGAAGAGAATCAGCAACCATGCTTACACTGAGAAGGTTGGTATAGGCATAGTTTGTTTGCACCTCAGGAACATTGTTATGGACCTGCAGGCTTAACCCCAGGTCTTTCTATATCTCCTCCTTTAACTTCTTCAAATCCTGATAAAGCTTCCTACACAGCTCTCTGGTGAAGTGCACTAGGTCTGTAGGAAACCAGCATCACTGAAGCTGGGGACTAGAAACTTGGAGGAGGTATAGTACCAGGGCAGATTCCAGTGAGAGATAGATGTGGGTTTGTTATCCTTATGGTTAAAGCTCATCCTCATGGACTCCTTTATCCTTTCTGTGCCCCATTCATATTTATATTCCCTTACTGATCATTGTTCCAGTGTATTTGAGGGCAGACACTATGTGTAGGGGAAACATATGGACCTGAAATGAATAAATCTCTAAATAAACCCTTATGGAGTTCCACTACTCTGAGGGAAGGAGACTGATAGATACTCTATTCAGAAAGATACAAAAGATAGATGTACATAAGAGGTACTATAAGATAGTATACACAGATATAACACATCACATATATGATATTAGAAACACAGGAAAGTGTGTGCATGTGGAACAGTGGTGGGAGGAGGGGGCAGGGGGAGAGAGAGAGAGCAGGGGAGGGGGAGTGAGAAGGGATACATAGGGATTGGAAAAGACTTCATGTAGGAGGTGGCATTTTATTCCATGAATCTTGAAGAATAGCTGGAAAATTTCTACTGTCATGATAAGGGAACTAAAATAGAAATGAGAAAGTTCCTTAGTGCATCCCTAACAATTGCCAGACCTTGGTACCATGGGAAACAAGACAGGCACAACTCCTGATGTTTTGGAATTTATAGACTAGCAGAGATGATTCACACTGAAAATGTAATGCACTTCATTCAGTGAAGGATTCTAATTATATGCTGCATAGTTTGCTCTGTAACTAAATGACCCCTGAATGACTAGCTTAATCTTGAAAGCTCTAATATTTTCCCAGTATGGATAACTTTTGCAAGATACTGTTAACAAGGTGTAAGGAAAAAGTCTCTGAGCTTTTGGTTTCCTTCCCTTGTTTCCCATTCTCACTCCTTCCTCCAGCTGCTCTCTGCCATCTGTCTTCACTATTCTACTGAAACAGCTCTTGCACAGGCCACCAGTACTCTAATTGCTAAATCTCATAGACGCATGTTGCTCCTTATTTTCTTTGACATTACTTTGCCATTTGCCATTGTGGTCATTCCCTCTTTCTTTAAATTCTCTCAGCCCCAGACACTACTATTTTCTTATTTTCCTTCTGTTTCTCAGCTTCTTCTTAATCTTCTTCTTCTTTTTTTTTTTTTTTTTTGTATTTAATATTTGGTCAGTGGCACCTGAAAGTGCCAAAAATGATCTGAAAATCAATTTATCACCCCTTTATCCATCACTTTGTACATATTATTGATGATTAACTCCTGAGCAAATAAATTGTTGAATTTATTTTTTTTGATTTGTGCCCTCTTACTCAGTTTGATCCTCCTTGTTTTCTTTTAACCCAAATGACTTATTCCTTGGCTGCAATGAGAGCTTCCTTTTTTCTACTTGCTCTATTTATTTTTTCTCCCATCAATTTTTCATGTGACAACTAGGAACACATTTTTCTAAAGTAAAAATGTGGTTGTATAACTACTCTTCTTGCTTTTCAGGGACCACAGAATAAGGACCAAATTTCTTTAAACAGTGTTTAAAAAAAAATCCCTGCATGATTTAACATCTGACTGCCTCTCAGTATTCAAATTCTGATACATACTCCATCCCTCCTCTTTAGTTCATTTCAGTCCCTCTGTTGTGTCTGACTCTGTGACTCCATGGACTGACTCACATGAAGCTTCCCTGTTGTTCTTCACCAACTCCTGGAGCGTCCTCAAACTCATGTCCATCCAACCATCTCATCCTCTGTTGTCTCCTTCTCTTCCTGCCTTCAATCTTTCTCAGCATTAGAGTATTTTCTAATGAGTCAGTTCTTCCCATCAGGTAACCAAAGCACTGGAGCTTCAGCTTCAACATTAGTCCTTCCAATAAATATTTAGGACTGACTTCCTTTAGGATTGACTGGCTTGATCTCTCTGAAGTCCAAGGGACTCTCAAGAGTCTTCTCCAATACCACAGTTCAAAAGCATCAGTTCTTTGGTGCTCAGTTTTATTTATAGTCCAAATCTCACATCCATATATAACTACTGGGAAAACCATAGCTTTGACTAGATGGACCTTTGTTGGCAAAGTAATATCTCTGCTTTTTAATACATTTGACATTTAGTTCCAAGGAGCAAGTGTCTTTTAATTTCATGGTTGCAGTTACTATCTGCAGTGATTTTGGAGCCCAAGAAAATAAAATCTGTCACTGTTTCCATTGTTTCCCCATCTATGAAGTGATGCCATGAAGTGATGGGGCCAGATGCCATGATCTTAGTTTTTTGAATGTTGAGTTTTAAGCCACCTTTTTCACTCTCTTCTTTCACCTTCATCAAGAGGATATTTAGTTCCTCTTTGCTATCTGCCATAAGGGTGGTGTCATCTGCATATACAAGGTTATTGATATTTCTCCCTGCAATCTTAATTCCAACTTGTGCTTCATCCAGTCTAGCATTTTGCCTGATGTACTCTGCATATAAATTAATAAACAGGGTGACAATATACAGCCTTGACTTCTTTGCCAATTTGGAAGCAGTCTGTAGTTCCATGTCTGGTTTTAATGGTTACTTCTTGACCTGGATACAGATTTCTCAGGAGGCAGGTGAGGTGCTCTTATATTCCCATCTCTTGAAGAATTTTCCAGAGTTTGTTGCGATCCACACAGTCAAAGGCTTTGGCATAGTCAATGAAGCAGAAATAGATGTTTTTCTGGAACTCTCTTGCTTTTTCTATGATCCAATCCAACGCATGTTGGCAATTTGATCTCTGGTTCCTCTGGCTTTTCTAAATCCAGCTTGAACATTTGGAAGTTCTCGGTTCATGTACTATTGAAGCCTGGCTTGGAGAATTTTCAGCGTTACTTTGCTAACATGTGAGATGAGTGCAATTGTGTGATGGTTTGAACAATTTTTTAGCACTGTCATTCTTTGTAATGAAAGCTGACCTTTTCAAGTCCTGGGGCCACCGATGAGTTTTCCAAATTTGCTGGGTTATTGAGTGCAGCCCTTTCACAGAATCATCTTTTTTTTTTCTCTCCTGATTATTTGATTTTATTCATAGAAAATAGAGCTTCTGTGCACTCTTCATATACAGTAGTATAATATAGAACACTAGTTTAAATGCTTTAATGAAAAATAAGGATACTCTGCCTTCTTTTCTTACTGCTTAAAACTGTCTAGTGAAATTTTATGTTTTAATCACATTAGGTCTCACAGGCACAATAATATCTGAATTTCACCATTTATTAGGGAAAGTGGAGATTCATTTTATGTTTTTATTTTTATTTTATTTTTTAACTTTACAATATTGTATTGGTTTTGCCATATATCAAAATGAATCCACCACAGGTATACATGTGTTCCCCATCCTGAACCCTCCTCCCTCCTCCCTCTCCATACCATCCCTCTGAGTCGTCCCAGTGCACCAGCCCCAAGCATCCAGTATCGTGCATCGAACTTGGACTGGCGACTCGTTTCATACATGATATCATACATGTTTCAATGCCATTCTCCCAAATCTCCCCACCCTCTCCCTCTCCCTCTCCCACAGAGTCCATAAGACTGATCTATACATCAGTGTCTCTTTTGCTGTCTCGTATACAGGGTTATTGTTACCATCTTTCTAAATTCCATATATATGTGTTAATATACTGTATTGGTGTTTTTCTTTCTGGCTTACTTCACTCTGTATTATAGGCTCCAGTTTCATCCACCTCATTAGAACTGATTCAAATGTATTCTTTTTAATGGCTGAGTAATACTCCATTGTGTATATGTACCATAGCTTTCTTATCCATTCATCTGCTGATGGACATCTAGGTTGCTTCCATGTCCTGGCTATTATAAACAGTGCTGCGATGAACACTGGGGTACATGTGTCTCTTTCCCTTCTGGTTTCCTCAGTGTGTATGCCCAGCAGTGGGATTGCTGGGTCGTATGGCAGTTCTATTTCCAGTTTTTTAAGGAATCTCCACACTGTTCTCCATAGTGGCTATACTAGTTTGCATTCCCACCAACAGTGTAACAGAATCATCTTTTAGGATTTGAAATAGCTCCTCTGGAATTCCATCATCTCCACTAGCTTTGTTTGCAGTGATGTTTCTTAAGTTCCACTTGACTTTGCATTCCAGGATATCTGGCTCTAGGTGAGTGATCACACCATTTTGGTGATCTGGGTCATTAAGATCTTTTTTGTATAGTTCTTCTGTGTATTCTTGTCACCTTCTTAGTATCTTCTGCTTCTGTTAGGTCCATACCATTTCTGTCCTTTATTGTGCCCATCTTTTGCATGAATATTCCCTTGGTATCTCTAATTTTCCTAAAGAAATCTCTAGTCTTTCCTATTCTACTGTTTTCCTTTATGTCTTTGCATTGATCACTTAGTAAGAGTTTCTTACCTCACCTTGCTATTCTTTGGACCTCTGCATTTAGATGGATATATCTTTCCCTTTCTCCTTTGCCTTTATCTTCTCTGTTTTCTCAGCTATTTGTAAGGCCTCCTCAGACAATCATTTTGCCTTTTTGCATTTCTTTTTCTGGAGGGTAGTCTTGTTCACCACTTCCTTTACAGTGTCACAAACCTCTCCATAGTTCTTTAGGCACTCTGTCTATCAAAACTAATCCCTCGAATTTATTTGTCACTTCCACTGTATAAGGGATTTGAGTTAGGTCATACCTGAATGGTCTAGTGGTTTTCGCTACTCTTTCTTCAATTTAAGTTTGAATTAGGCAATAAGGAGTTCATGATCTGAGCCACAGTCAGCTCCCAGTCTTATTTTTGCTGACTGTATAGAGCTTCTCCATCTTCATCTGCAAAGAATATAATCAGTCCGATTTTGGTATTGACCATCTGGTGATGTCCATGTGTAGAGTTATCTCTTGTATTTTTGGAGGAGGGTGTTTTCTATGACCAGTCCATTCTCTTGGCAAAACTCTGTTAGCCTTTGACCTGCTTCATTTTGTACTCCTAGGCCAAAGTTGCCTGTTACTCCAGGTATCTCTTGACTTCCTACTTTTGCATTCCAGTCCTCTGTGCTGAAGAGGACATCTTTTTTTTTTTGGTGTTAGTTCTGGAAGGTCTTGTAGGTCACCATAGAACCATTTAACTTCAGCTTCTTCAGCATTACTGGTTGGGCCATAGACTTGGATTGCTGTGATATTGAATGGTTTGCCTTGGAAATGAACAGAGATCATTCTGTCATTTTTTTGAGATTGCACCCAAATACTGCATTCCAGGTGGCTCAGACAGGAAAGAGTCTGCCTGCAGTACAGGAGACCTGAGTTCAATCTCTGTGACAGGAAGATCCTCTGGAGAAGGAAATGGCAACCCACTCCAGTATTCTTGCCTGAAGATGTATTCAGACCCTATGTCTTCCCACTGACATGGGGTCGCAAGGTTCGGACACACTGAGCGACTTCACTTTCACTGAATTCCAGACTCTATTGTTGACTATGAGGGCTACTCCATATCTTCTAAGGGATTCGTGCCCATAGTAGTAGATATAATGGTCATCTGAGTTAAATTCACCCATTTCAGTCCATTTCAGTTCGTTGATTCCTAAAATGTTGATGTTCACTCTTTCTATCTCCTGTTTGACCACTTCTAATTTGCCTTGAGATATACAGATGACACCACCCTTATGGTAGAAAGTGAAGAGGAACTAAAAAGCCTCTTGATGAAAGTGAAAGAGGAGAGGGAAAAAGTTGGCTTAAAGCTCAACATTCAGAAAACTAAGATCATGGCATCTGGTCCCATCACTTCATGGCAAATAGATGGGGAAACAGTGGAAACAGTGTCAGACTTTATTTTTCTGGGCTCCAAAATCACTGCAGATGGTGAGTGCAGCCATGAAATTAAAAGACGCTTACTCCTTGGAAGGAAAGTTATGACCAACCTAGATAGCATATTCAAAAGCAGAAACATTACTTTGCCAACAAAGGTCCGTCTAGTCAAGGCTATGGTTTTTCCAATGGTCGTGTATGGATGTGAGAGTTGGACTGTGAAGAAAGTTGAGCACCGAAGAATTGATACTTTTGAACTGTGGTGTTGGAGAAGAATCTTGAGAGTCCCTTGGACTGCAAGGAGATCCAACCAGACCATTCTAAAGGAGATCAGTCCTGGGTGTTCATTGGAAGGACTGATGCTGAGGCTGAAACTCCAATACTTTGGCCACTTCATGCGAAGAGTTGACTCACTGGAAAAGACCCTGATGCTGGGAGGGATTGGGAGCAGGAGGAGAAGGGGACAACAGAGGATCAGATGGCTGGATGGCATCACCGACTCGATAGACATGAGTTTGAGTGATCTCCGGGAGTTGGTGATGGACAGGGAGGCCTGGCATGCTGTGATTCACGGGGTTGCAAAGAGTCAGACACTACTGAGCAACTGAACTGACTGATGGACCTAACATTCCAGGTTCTTATGCAATATTGGTCTTTACAGCACTGGACTTTACTTCCACCACCAGTCACATTCAAAACTGGGTGTTGTTTTTCCTTTGGCTCTGTCTCTTAATTCTTTCTTGAGTTATCTCTCCACTCTTCTCCAGCAGTACATTGGGCACCTACCATCCTGGGGAGTTGATCTTTCAGAGTCCTATTTTTTTGCCTTTTCCTACTGTTCATGGGGTTCCCAAGGCAAGAATACTGAAGTGGTTTGCTCTTCCCTTCTCAAGGGGACCACGTTTCTGGGAGATTCCATAATCTCTTTATCTCTCTAAAAATAACCTGTCTCTGTATCTACTTGGCTAAAGCAACTCATGTTTCAGTAATAAATTCTAGAGTTATTACTAACTCATTTCATCTTTAAACTGAAATTGACTGATCACCTCTGATGGGCCAGATACTGTTATCTCTCCTTCATGGAGCTTTCTCTATCTAGTTGTTTATTTTTCCTTGGCTTCCATTTCACTTTTTTTCCTAACTGTTCACCAACTGGACCTGGATATTCACTGTCATTCATTGAAATTTGGATTTGAGTCATCCCCCCTGTAATTAAAATCCTGTGCACATAAGTATCATTGCAATTAACTGTACCATAACTTGTGTTTATTTGCCTCCCCAATGAAACTGTGAGCTTATTGATGGCAGGAGTTGTATCTTTGTGTTTTTGTGTGTTAGCACCCATTGGTTAGTATGATATCTTTCTACTTTAGTATTTCTTAATGGATTTTTCTGAAAAAAAAGATGACTAAGAATCTGAAAACCTGATGGAAGGAATTATCTTAGTCCTATCTATAAAATGAAATTTTAAAAAAGAGAGTATTAGTTGCTCTGAACATTGCATGGACTTTTGGAGAATTTAGATGAGACTAGGATAAAATATTTTATAAATATCAAAGTATTGTTGTTTTCAGTTCAGTTCAGTTGCTCAGTCATATCCAACTCTTTGCTACCCCATGAATTGCAGCACGCCAGGCCTCCCTGTCCATCACCAACTCCTGGAGTTCACACAAACTCATGTCCATTGAGTCGGTGATGCCATCCAGCCATCTCATCCTCTGTCACCCTCTTCTCCTCCTGCCTCCAATCCCTCCCAGCATCAGGGTCTTTTCCAATGAGTCAACTCTTTGCATGAAGTGGCCAAAGTATTGGAGTTTCAGCCTCAGCATCAGTCCTTCCAATGAACACCCAGGACTGATCTCCTTTAGAATGGTCTGGTTGGATCTCCTTGCAGTCCAAGGGACTCTCAAGAGTCTTCTCCAACACCACAGTTCAAAAGCATCAATTCTCCGGTGCTCAACTTTCTTCACAGTCCAACTCTCACAGCCATACATGACCACTGGAAAAACTATAGCCTGGACTAGCAGACGTTTTTTGGCAAAATAATGTCTCTGCTTTTTAATATGCTATCTAGGTTGGTCATAACTTTCCTTCCAAGGAGTAAGCGTCTTTTAATTTCATGGCTGTAATCACCATCTGCAGTGATTTTGGAGCTCGAAAAAATAAAGTCTGACACTGTTTCCACTGTTTCCCCATCTATTTGCCATGAAGTGATGGGACCAGATGCCATGATCTTAGTTTTCTGAATGTTGAGCTTTAAGCCTACTTTTTCACTCTCCTCTTTCACTTTCATCAAGAGGCTTTTTAGTTCCTCTTCACTTTCTGCCATAAGAGTGGTGTCATCTGCATATCTGAGGGGTTGTTATTGTTTTAGTTCATTTCAATTTTCAAAGAATAGAGATGTTCAGATAACTTCAAAGTATAGGGTAATAAAAGTGTCGCTTGTCTAGAAATCATGTTTACTGTGTTTCAGGAGTCTTTCCAAAGTTTATATTTTTATTTCTATTTACAGAAGTTTTTTTAAAGGAAATAAACAGATGTTCACAAAACTTTCTGTACACAGACATTTGTTGCTATATTGATTTACAATAATGAAAAATTGGAAGTATTCATGATTTTAAACTACTGGAAACTGTTACCAAGGATTTCATTTTGTCAACTGCTCAATTTTGAGTGCTCAGAGTACTTGTTAAATGGATGTATGTTGAATTTTTATTATGGACAAATGGACAATTATTAACAATAGTACAATAGAAAATGTTTATTGACATGTGGAAAAACAGACTTTATATTATCAGGTGTTAAATTAGAATCTCCCTCTTTTTTCCCTGTCTTTCACAAGGAACGCAATCTAAATTTATTTTGTGAGGTGGAATTACAGGTGATCTTTTTATTATACTGATTTTTTTGTACTTCCTTTTAAAAATTCTTAAAATTCATTTCTTATTTTTAGCCAAAATGTATAGTATATTTTCTGATACTTTTTTTCTGATTTATCCTGAAGGGAATGGAAAGAAATTACTCTGTGTTGAGTTCCTTCTGTGTAATAGGTCTAATTTTAAGGCTTTATAAATATTTTCCTAGAGTCTTCATAATATTAGAGAGTAAGAAACATCCCAAGCAGTTAAGTTATTTGCTCAAGATCACGAATTACATAGTAAGGATTTGAGCACAGCCCATTCTAATTCCAGAATGTTTCATTAATCAGTAGTCCACTAACTTTGCCCTTCCTTCAGCCAGTCCCTACTGGTTTCCCTTCACTTAAATGACATGTTCATTTGGTTCTTACATGAATTATTTGATCATTTCTAATTGCTTTGCATGTATTCTTAGGTTTGTATTCTTGACTAAATAAAGGAGTAGTTTAAGGCAAGGGCAGTATTTTATGCTCCTTTCATATTTTCCTAGCATCTAGCATATTTATAATAAGTACAGTAAATATTTGAGATTCACAATTATTATCTTCAATGAATCTATAAAAAATAAGAAAAAATGAAATGTTATGAATATATGTAACTTTTTGCATTGTAAAGGCCCACTATTGCCAAAGTTTCTGTGAACTGTAAGTATAATATCCTAAGGGTTTTAAATTTTATTCCTGCCATTCATTAAGGGTTTCAAATATTCAGTTCTTCATATAATACAGAAATGTGAAATCTCATAGCTTTCTTTGCCTGCTTTCTAAGATATTCCATAGTTGGAACTTAATCATTCTAACCCTGCTTTCCATTTCTCCTACTTTTTTTTTTTAATTTCTCACACACTCTGCTCAAATCCAGATAAACTCTTTCCTGAATACTCTAAGCTCCTTTCTTCCATGTTACTGCTTGTGCTCTTCCTTTGGCCTTGGTCAGTCTTGTAAATAATCTCCAAATGTCCAAATCCTACCTATCTTTCAAGGCTTGTCACTTATTCAATCCCTATGTCCAAGCTTTTTCTGATAACTTTGTCTCATAATAGTCTTTTCCTCCTCTGAATTTGGGTATCATCTATTTGCCATTTCATTTGATCTTTTTAAAAAAAAATTTTTTTTTTAACTGTGGTTAAAAAAGCAGGTAACATGAAATCTGTCCTCTTAACACATTTTTAAATGTTCAATATTGTTTATTACATGTACTTTGCTATATAGTAGGTCTTGAAAACTTTTTCATTTTGCATGACTTCGTGTCTATTCCCATTAAACAGCAAATTGCCATCTCCCTCTACCCCCAGGCTCTTACAACTATCTTTCTACTTTCATGCATTTGGCTACTTTAGAGACCTCATATAATTGGAATCATACAATATTTGTCCTTCTGTGACTGGCTTATTTCACTTAGTGTAACATCCTCAAGGTTCATCTGTGTTGTTGCACATGACAAGATTTACTCTTTTCTTAAGGCTGAATAAAATTCCAGTGTATGTGTGTATGAGGGGGCACACACATGTGTATGGGAACAATTTTCTTTATTCCTTCATCTGTTGATGAACGATTAGGTTGTTTCCACTTCTTAGCTATTGTAAATGATGCTGCAATGAATGTGGGAGTACAGATATCTCTTTGACATTTTGATTTCAGTTCTTTTGAATAAATTCCTAGAAGTGGCATTACTGAATAACATGGTGAAAGTGAAAGTGTTAGTCACTTAGTCGTGTCCAACTCTTTGTGACCCCATGGATTGTAACCCTCCAGGCTCCTCTATCCGTGGAATTCTGCAGGCAAGAAGAATAATATGATACTTTTATTTTTAAGTTTTTGAAGAAGCTCCATACTGTTTTTCATAGCTGCAGTACTTTATAGTCCCACTAACAGTGTACATCCTGGCCAGTACTTGGTATTCTCTGTTTTTTTGTTTTTTTGTTTTCTTTGATGTTATTTTTGTTTGGATTTTTGTTGTCTTGATGATGTATATCCTATCCTAACAGGTATGAGGTGATATCATCATGGTTTTGATTTACATTTCCCTGATCAATAGTGATGTTGAGCATATATTCATACATCTGTGGTCTACTTGTATGTCCTCTTTGGAAAAATGTCTGCTCAAATCTTTTACACATTTTTCCAGCACTTTTTTTTTTTTTTTTACTATTGAACTGTATGAATTTCTTATATGTATTGAACATGAACTTCTTTTCAGATTATGATTTGCAAATATTTGCTCTTATTCTGTAGCTTACCTCTGTTGACTGCTTTCTTTGCTGTGCAGATTTTTAATTAGATGCAATCCAGTTTTTTGTTTGTTTTTTTACTTTTGTTGCCTACTTTTGGTGTCATATCCAAGAAATCATTACGAAAGCCAATGTTATGTTTTCTCCTAGGAATTTTACAGTTTCAGGTCCTATGTTTAAGTTTTTAATCCATTAGAGTGGACTATTTGTGTATAGTACATGATGAAGTTCCAATTGGGTTCTTTAGCATGTAGATATCCAATTTTCTAAGCACTATTTGTCGAAAAGACTATCATTTTACTATTGTGTAGTCTTTGCAACCTTATAGAAGATCATTAACTGTATTTGTGTGGGTTATTTCTAAATTCTCTATTCTGTTTTATTGGCTTATATATCTGTCTTTATGCCAAGATAGCTCTTAGAATTTTTAACTTCGTGTTAAAATTAGCTAATGGGAAATTTAAGCATGGTGGATAGTTCCTCCATTTGATAGTAAGTTTTTAAAGGCTGCCACATTAGAATTATTATTGAACCCTTCTCAATCATTTTCACAATTGTTAATGTTCAATATGTTATTGGATGAACAAATTCATTGATATAGCCTTAATTCTGTTATTCTGGAACTGAAGAAATGAATTTTAAAAAGCACACACAAAAATCATTATTTCCCTCTCCTGCCCTCCCTTTTTCTTTGCAGCTATTCTTATGGCTAAATCTTGGGTTATTTTCTATTTCTCTTTTTATTTAATATGTCCACTTTTGATAAAGAATAATTTTATATTAATCCAAGTTACATTACAACCATCAAAATTTTTGAAAATGTTTAATAAACATTGGTGATAATTTTATTATATGTTTGCATTATGAAAAATGAATATAATTACAAAAACTCAGAAATTAGATTTTAAATGAAAAATCAAAATGCTGAATTTAATGCTGTTGGTGCTTAGACAATAAGCTAAGCTTAGACATGTAACTCTGTAACATGAATTTCCAAAGGAGAAAAGTAAAAAGAAAACAGAAAGATAAAAATAAAACTACAGAGTTTTCTTTGCAATACAGAAATGTTTTATTTTGTCTTTATCCCATGTTATTGGCAATCACATACATATGATGTGTATATGTGTTTATATATTTTAAGTATTATAATATTTTGTATGAATTATGAAATATAAATTGGAGCTTATTAAAATTTTAGGAGCTTACTTGAGCAAAAATCAGTTCGAATTTGGCAGCACCAAATCAAAGTGGCTGAGAGTGAACCACCAGAAGGAGCTTGGAGTTGGAGTGATTCACTACAACTTAAAGTGTAGATGACTGTTATTGGCTGTCTTTAGGTTGTAGATTTGTAACTTTGAGCCATTTATGGACTTGTTTGGTTTACTTACATAGGCTACCACAGTTTAGAACCACCTTGGTCTAATGGTCTCCTTGTTTAATTAATTTAACAATACAGATATAATTTCTTTTATCATGTCATGTTTTATCGTATATCATTCTGCTTGAATTACCTTTCTCCTCCTTGTTTGGTAGAAAGGATCCAGAATATCTAATAAAAGAATGTTAATTTTCTGGTTTTTGAAAATTAACAAAATTTTCTCACAGAAAATTGTGGCACAGTTGACAAGAAGTCTTTTAAGAAGGCAACAATAATCCCTTCCAGGGGTAAGGCTTCCTGGAAATTCATACTGACTCTTCATGATTAGTTTAATTCAGTGTCATTCTATATCTCTCAGTTTAAATTCTTGAGAGACAGCAGAGAGAGGATAATTAGCCCAGCTTTGATCAGATATTTTTCTCTTCCAATATCCTATAGACAGGAAGGCTTTCCTATCTATTCAGTCATTTGAGTTACTCAGTCATGTCTGACTCTTTGTGACCCCATGGACTGCAGCACGCCAAGCCTCCCTGTCCATCACCAACTCCTGGAGCTTGCTCAAACTCATGTCCATCGAGTCAGTGATGACATCTAACCATCTCATCCTCTGTTGTTCCCTTCTCCCGCCTTCAATCGTTCCCAGCATCAGGGTCTTTTCTAAGAAGTCAATTCTTCACATCAGGTGGCCAAAGTATTGGAGTTTCAGCTTCAGCATCAGTCCTTCCTGTCTATTAAGCAGGGGAAAGATTAAAGACATTTCTAATGATCTTATAAAGACATCTTATGTTATTAAAGATCTGTCCAACATGACATTTCTATGACCCATTGTACTTTTCTTTGCCTTTGTTTACGTCTTCCTTGGGTTTCTATAATTTCTGCACAAATTTCTACCATAACACTTTTTATAATTGCTTCATTTTATTTGCTGGCATATGAACTTCTTCAGAGTAGGGAAACATTTTGTCCATGTTTACATTTCCAGTGCATAGTAAAGTGTTTGACATATTGCAGTTGAGGAGTAAATATGTAATAAATGAATAAATACTGCTGGACGATAATAAATGGCCATTGCCCAGTAAGCTAGCATTGTACTTCATATATACTTCATATAGCTGAGCATTTTGTGTGAGTAGAGATAACTTTTTAAAAGGAAAAAGTGGATAAACTTATGGCACACTAATTCTACACTTGTCTTCACAACTGTTTTCTCCATAGTTCATGCTAATATGATACTTGGTCTTCTGGTAGTTTATCTTACATTTTTTGGACACAGAATTTAAAAGCAATCTGATCTTCACTATCAGATCCAATTCTTACTCATATCAGGATTGTTGTGGGGTTTTCTTTTCCCCTTAGTAAGAAATTATTGATTTTTCCCTTTGCCCTTATACACAGAAATTCTCAAATCATTTAAGCAGATTTTATTTCTAGGTTAAGTTGTAGATACCAATTCCAGTAGAAATGTTAAAACATTCATATTCTATTCAATAGGTTTGATTAGCTAAAGTCATATTTTTATTTGAAATTAATTAAAAGGTTTAGTTCTAGAGCTATGTGTCTATTTCTTGTGTATATGTATATATGCGTGTGTTTAAGATATATGTTTATAATATGTATTATATATACATACACGTGTATATGCATATATTTGAGACAACATGGATGAACCTGAAGACATTTTATTAATACTAAGTAAAAAGGTCTGGACAAAGAAGGCAAATGTTGTATGATATCACTTACATATGAAATCTAAAAAGAGAAACAAATAACAAAGCTTAACTTACAAAAACAGACTAGAAGGTTGATTATAAGAGTCTGGGGCTTTTGGAAAAGAGGAGATTACAATATATATATATATATAAAGCAGAATGGTGATTGCCAAGGGGAAAGGAGTCATGGTGAGTGATTATTTAATGGGTACAGAATTTCAGTTTTGCAAGATGAAAGAGTTCTGGAGATGGATGTTGATGATGGTTACACAACAATCAGTTCAATTCAGTTGCTCAGTCATGTCTGACTCTGTGACCCCATGGACTGTGGCATGCCAGGCTTCCCTGTTCGTCACCAACTCCCAGAGCTTGCTCAAACTCATGTCCATATGAATGTATTTAAAACTGAGCACTGAAGAATTGATGCTTTTGAACTGTGATGTTGGAGAAAACTCTTGAGAGTCCTTTGGACTGTAAGGAGATCCAACCAGTCCATTCTAAAGGAGATCAGTCCTGGGTGTTCATTGGAAGGACTGATGTTGAAGCTGAAACTCCAATACTTTGGCTACCTGATGTGAAGAGCTGACTCATTGGAAAAGACCCTGATGCTGGAAAAGATTGAGGGCAGGAGGAGAAGGGGACGACAGAGGATGAGATGGTTGGATGGCATCACCAACTCAATGGACATGAGTTTGGTGGACTTGGGAGTTGGTGATGGATAGGGAGGCCTGGCGTGATGCATTTCATGGGGTTACAGAGTTGGACATGACTGAGAGACTGAACTGATGCTGAATACCACAGAACTGTATACCTAAAATTGATTAACCCAGTGTAGGGAAAGAAAACTTGCCACCCTCAAATGTCTCCTTGGCATATCATTTTTTTTTGAGACGAAAACAGTCAAGGCCCAAAAGATTCAGGAAGAAATTTTGACCTTTCCTTCTACTGCCTGAAGAATGTAGCTAGTAGACCTGTTTCAGGAAGAGACCTATCACTACAAATAATCACAGTACTGAGAATTTGTTAAAATTTCTCTCTGGGTCCCATTGTCTTTGCAGGCCCAGCAAACATTTATCAAACATTTGCTTTTCCATTCCCATGTCAACTGCCTTCCTCCCCTTTGAGGTCCCAAACTGCTGCTTCCAACATCTTCTTTCAGATGTTGAAGATGTTATTTAAGGTAACAGTTTCATTTGGTGGATTACTCAGTTTTTCTGAGTCTTTGCCTTGTATACATGTTATTAAATATTTGTTTGATTTTCTCCTGTTATTCTGTTTCATGTCAACTTAATTCTTAGACCAACCAGAAGAAGGGTAAAGGAAAATTTTTCCTCCCCAGCAATAGCAAATTTTATGCTATATATATTTGTCACATAAAAAGGTGAGGGAAAAATGAGGTGACTTAAAAGGGTCATGGGTGTCCCTCCTCTAAACTCTTCTGAATTGCTTTTACCAATGCCCTTGCAGCATTTCCTGCTGGCTTTCCATCCAGATCCTATTGTTAGCAAATCCCTGGTGGCTCAGATGGTAAAGAATCTGACTACAATGCAGGAAACCTGGGTTTGATCTCTGGGTCAGGAAGATCCCCTGGAGAAGGAAATGACAACCCACTCCAGTATTCTTGCTGGAAAAATCCCATGGACAGTGATGCCTGACAGGGGTTACAAAGACCACGGGGTTACAAAAAGTTGGACACAACTGAACGACTAGCACACATAGGTGATGATGGATGCTGATCGATAATGAGGACTAAAATTATGATGGTGATGATGATAGTAATGACAAATATGACCAATAATTTAATAAGTTTTAGATAAAAAGAAAAAAGTTAAAAGGAAGAGGATGAGAATAAGGAATTTTAAGAAAAGAAGAGAAACTTCTCTGGTGGTCCAGTGGTTAAGAATTCACCTGCCAGAAATAAATGCAAAAGAAACAAAAGAGACCATAGCAAAAATCAACAAAGACAAAAGCTGGTTCTTTGAAAGGATAAATAAAATTGACAAACCATTAGCCAGACTCATCAAGAAACAAAGGGAGAAAAGTCAAATCAATAAAATTAGAAATGAAAATGGAGAGATCACAACAGACAACACAGAAATACAAAGGATCATAAGAGACTACTATCAACAATTATATGCCAATAACATGGACAACATGGAAGAAATGGACAAATTCTTAGAAAAGTACAACTTTCCAAAACTCGATCAGGAAGAAATAGAAAATCTTAACAGACCCATCACAAGAACGGAAATTGAAACTGTAATCAAATATCTTCCAGCAAACAAAAGCCCAGGTCCAGATGGCTTCACAGCTGAATTCTACCAGAAATTTAGAGAAGAGCTAACACCTATCCTGCTCAAACTCTTCCAGAAAATTGCAGAGGAAGGTAAACTTCCAAACTCATTCTATGAGGCCACCATCACCCTAATATCAAAACCTGACAAAGATGCCACAAAAAAGGAAGACTACAGGCCAATATCACTGATGAACATAGATGCAAAAATCCTTAACAAAATTCTAGCAATCAGAATCCAATAACACATTAAAAAGATCATACACCATGACCAAGTGGGCTTTATCCCAGGGATGCAAGGATTCTTCAATATCCACAAATCAATCAATGTAATATACCATGTTAACAAATTGAAAAATAAAAACCATATGATTATCTCAATACATGCAGAGAAAGCCTTTGACAAAATTCAACATCCATTTATGATAAAAACTCTCCAGAAAGCAGGAATAGAAGGAACATACCTCAACATAATAAAAGCTATCTATGACAAACCCACAGTAAACATTATCCTCAATGGTGAAAAATTGAAAGCATTTCATCTCTAAAGTCAGGAACAAGACAAGGGTGCCCACTTTCACCTTTACTATTCAGCATAGTTTTGGAAGTTTTGGCCACAGCAATCAGAGCAGAAAAAGAAATAAAAGGAATCCAAATCGGAAAAGAAGAAGTAAAACTCTCACTATTTGCAGATGACATGATCCTCTACATAGAAAACCCTAAAGACTTCACCAGAAAATTACTAGAACTAATCAATGATTATAGTAAAGTTGCAGGATATAAAATCAACACACAGAAATCCCTTGCATTCCTATACACTAATAATGAGAAAACAGAAAGAGAAATTAAGGAAACAATTCCATTCACCATTGCAACAGAAAGAATAAAATACTTAGGAATATATATACCTAAAGAAACTAAAGACCTATATATAGAAAACTATAAAACACTGGTGAAAGAAATCAAAGAGGACACTAATAGATGGAGAAATATACCATGTTCATGGATTGGAAGAATCAATATAGTGAATATGAGTATACTACCCAAAGCAATTTATAGATTCAATGCAATCCCCATCAAGCTACCAACGGTATTCTTCACAGAGCTAGAACAAACAATTTCACAATTTGTATGGAAATACAAAAAACCTCGAATAGCCAAAGCTATCTTGAGAAAGAAGAAGGGAACTGGAGGAATCAACCTACCTGACTTCAGGCTCTACTACAAAGCCACAGTTATCAAGACAGTATGGTACTGGCACAAAGACAGAAATATAGATCAATGGAACAAAATAGAAAGCCCAGAGATAAATCCACGCACATATGGACACCTTATTTTTGACAAAGGAGGCAAGAATATACAATGGATTAAAGACAATCTCTTTAACTAGTGGTGCTGGGAAAACTGGTCAACCACTTGTAAAAGAATGAAACTAGACCACTTTCTAACACCATACACAAAAATAAACTCAAAATGGATTAAAGATCTAAACGTAAGACCAGAAACTATAAAACTCCTAGAGGAGAACATAGGCAAAACACTCTCTGACATACATCACAGCAGGATCCTCTATGACCCACCTCCCAGAATATTGGAAATAAAAGCAAAAATAAACAAATGGGACCTAATTAAACTTAAAAGCTTCTGCACGACAAAGGAAACTATTAGCAAGGTGAAAAGGCAGCCTTCAGAATGGGAGAAAATAATAGCAAATGAAGCAACTGACAAACAACTAATCTCAAAAATATACAAGCAACTCCTACAGCTCAACTCCAGAAAAATAAATGACCCAATCAAAAAATGGGCCAAAGAACTAAATAGACATTTCTCCAAAGAAGACATACAGATGGCTAACAAACACATGAAAAGATGCTCAACATCACTCATTATCAGAGAAATGCAAATCAAAATCACTATGAGGTACCATTTCACACCAGTCAGAATGGCTGCGATCCAAAAGTCTACAAGCAATAAATGCTGGAGAGGGTGTGGAGGAAAGGGAACCCTCTTACACTGTTGGTGGGAATGCAAACTAGTACAGCCACTATGGAGAACAGTGTGGAGATTCCTTAAAAAACTGGAAATAGAACTGCCTTATGATCCAGCAATCCCACTGCTGGGCATACACACTGAGGAAACCAGAAGGGAAAGAGACACGTGTACCCCAATGTTCATCGTAGCACTGTTTATAACAGCCAGGACATGGAAGCAACCTAGATGCCCATCAGCAGATGAATGGATAAGAAAGTGGTGGTACATATACACAATGGAGTATTACTCAGCCATTAAAAAGAATTCATTTGAATCAGTTCTAATGAGGTGGATGAAACTGGAACCTATTATACAGAGTGAAGTAAGCCAGAAAGAAAAACACCAATACAGTATACTAACGCATATATATGGAATTTAGAAAGATGGTAACAATAACCCTGTGTACGAGACAGCAAAAGAGACACTGATGTATAGATCAGTCTTATGGACTCTGTGGGAGAGGGAGAGGGAGAGGGTGGGGAGATTTGGGAGAATGGCATTGAAACATGTATAATATCATGTATGGAACGAGTCGCCAGTCCAGGTTCGATGCACCATACTGGATGCTTGGGGTTGGTCCACTGGGACGACCCAGAGGGAGAGTATGGGGAGGGAGGAGGGAGGAGGGTTCAGGATGGGGAGCACGGGTATACCTGTGGTGGATTCATTTTGATGTTTGGCAAAACTAATACAATATTGTAAAGTTTAAAAATAAAATAAAATTAAAGAAAAAAAAATCCACCTGCCAATGCAGGGGACACAGGTTCAATTTTTGATCTGGGAATATTCCACAAGCCACAGAGGAGCTAAAGCTATGAGCCACAACTACTGAGCTCACATGTTGCAGCTACTGAAACCCAGGCACCCTAGAGCCTGTGCTCTGCAGCAAGAGAAGCCACTGCAGAAGCCTGTGCACAGAAACTCTAGTAGCCCCGGCTCACTGAAATTAGAGAGAAGCCCACATGCAGCAACAAAGACCCAGCACAACCATAAATAATTAAAGAAAATTTAAAAATAATAAAAGGAGAAGAATGACTATGTAATTCTGTAGCTGTGCTAGTTGCTTTGTCCTTTCTTTCACTAGCTACTTGTGGCATAAATAGTAAGAAAGACAAAGTGGAAAGCCTTATGTTAAGGTCAATAATATAATTTTTAGAATAGATTTTTATAGATCTGAGCATTACAATATTTGATACATATTAGACCATTTTGAATTTTCTGAAGGATTTATGAATTTAAGATAAATGTCTGCTAATTTTTCTTTCACTCAAGTCTCTCCAGTCTAGTTTAAAATCTAAAAAAGACTAAAGACCAAGTGTATTCATTTTTTTTTGTCCCAAGCATGTACCAACGTGTCTGATATCCATTAAAAATTTAAATATTTATTGAATTTGACTGAATAAAGTGGCATTATATTAAAATGATTTATTATGGGAACATAGAAAAGATGAAGCGATAATATTAATTGGCAGAAAACAATTTCTAGTTAATTGGAATGATAAGGGGAAAGACAGTAGTTATATGAGGTTTAGATGTAACTGATAATTAAGTAGGCAAAGGTAGGGTTGTTTTGAAAAATGAGAGTTTGCTTTGGGGGTCTGTGGATAATGTGAACTGATAAAGTCAGTAAATAGTTTTTTTTAGATTAAGGTCTTGAGAATCATTTTTATTTTGCTGTGCTTAATTCGTGTGGAACTGTTTAACTATCCCTAAAGCTATATAACCATCAGTTCAGTTCAGTTCAGTTCAGTCACTCAGTCATGTCCGAATCTTTGTGACCCCAGGGACTGGAGCATGCCAGGCTTCCCTGTCCATCACCAACTCTTAGAGTTTACTCAAACTCATGTCCATTGAGTTGGTGATGCCATCCAGCCATCTCATCCTCTATCATCCCCTTCTCCTCCCACCTCCAATCTTTCCCAGCATCAGGATCTTTTCCAGTGAGTCAGTTCTTTATATTAGGTGGCCAAAGTATTGGAGTTTCAGCTTCAGCATCAGTCCTTCCAATGAATTTTCAGGCTCATATCCTTTAGGATTGACTGGTTGGATCTCCTTGCAGTCTAAGAGACTCTCAAGAGTTTTTTTCCAACACCACAGTTCAAAAGCATCAATTCTTTGGCACTCAGCTTTCTTTATTGTCCAACTCTCACATCCATACATGACTACTGGAAAAACCATAGCTTTGATTTGACAGACCTCTGTTGGTAAAGTAATGTCTCTGCTTTTTAATATGCTGTCTAGGTTGGTCATAGCTTTTCTTCCAAGGAGCAAGCGTCTTTTAATTTCATGGTGGCAGTCACCATCTACAGTGATTTTGGATCCCAAGAAAATAAAGTCTCTCATTGTTTCCATTATTTCCCCATCTATTTGCCATGAAGTGGTGGGACCAGATGCCATAATTTTTTCTGAATGTTGAGTTTTAAACCAACTTTTTCACTCTCCTCTTTCACTTTCATCAAGAGGCTCTTTAGTTCTTTTTGTTTTCTGCCGTAAGTGTGGTGTCATCAGTATATCTGAGGTTATTGATATTTCTCCCAACAATCTTGATTCCAGCTTGCGCTTCATCCAGTCTGGCATTTCTCATGATGTGCTCTGCATATACGTTAAATAAGCAGAGTGTCAATATACAGCCTTGATGTACTCCTTTCCTTATTTGGAACCAGACTATTGTTCCATGTTGGAACAATTCTAGCTGTTGCTTCTTGTGCATACAGATTTCTCAGGAGGCAGGTCAGGTGGTCTGCTATTCCCATCTCTTGAAGAATTTTCCAGTTTGTTGTGACCTACACAGTCAAAAGCTTTGGCGTAGTCAATAAAATATATGTAGATGTTTTTCTGGAACTAATATTGCCATATTAGTCTGTTATTCTCTTAAAAGCAAGTCCTTAACTTGAATACTTCTCCAATATGAGAGTAAAGCTATATTTTATTTTATTTTATTTTTACCTAATCCCTCAGTAACTTCCTGTGGTTTCACAATCTTTTGTAAGCAAACAGATAGTCTTTACACTGTGGTGTTCACTGTTCTAAGCTCTTAAAACACATTCATTCTTTTCATTTTTGTAACAATTCTTCGATGTAGGTACTATCATTATCCCCACTTTACAAACAAGGTATTTGAAACATCAAGGAGAGATTAAAAGAATCAGTTAGCAAGCAGAAAAGCCAGGATTTGGACTCAGTTAGTCTGGTTCAGGAGCCTTGCCTCTTCAGCTCTGCTACCTGTTGTTGTTCAGTTGTTAAGTCGTGCCTGACACTTCGCGAACCCATGAACTATAGCACTCCAGGCTTCCCTGTCATTCACTATCTCCCTCTCATTATCTCTCACTTGGCTGAAACTCATGTCTATTGAGTCAGTGAGACAATCCAACCATCTCATCCCCTGTTGTTCCCTTTTCCTCTTGCTCTCAACCTTTTCCAGCTTCAGGGGCTTTTCCAGTGAGTCTTCCTCTTCACATCAGGTGGTCAAAGTATTGGAGCTTCAGCTTCAACATTGGTCCTTCCAATGAATATTCAGGGTGGATTTCCTTGTCATGCTACAGCAGCCTTTCCCAGAGGTCATTCCTCGAAATATTCTATCATGGGGCACTGTGATAAAACCTCTGTATCCAAAGTAGTTTAGCAAGTATTTAAGACCATATAAACTTTGTATTATTTTCTGTTGCTGCTGTAACAGTTGCCTCCAATTTAGTGATTAAAGGGCTTCCCAGGTGGCTCAGTAGTGGTAGAGAACCCACCTGCAATGCAGGAGATGCAGGTTTGATTCCTGGGTTGGGAAGATCCCCTGGAGAGGGAAATGGCAACCCACTCCAGTGTTCTTGCCTGGAAATCCCATGGACAGAGGAGCCTGGCAATCTAGAGTCCATAGGGTTACAAAAAATTTGGACATGATTTAGCAACTAAGCAACAACAACAGTAGTGATTAAAACATGAAAATTTATTTTCTTAGAGTTCTTCTGATTAGAAGTCCTCAAATCAAGGTATGAGTAGGACTGTATTCTTTCCAGAGGCTGAAGCAAAAATTTGTTTTCTTACCTTTGTCACTTCTAGAGGTCTCCTACATTCATTGGGTCCTGGACTCTTCATCTGTCTTCAAAACCTGTAGTTTAGCATCCAGATCCACCCAGATAATTCAGGAGGAAGTTTTTATTTCAGGCTCTTTAATCACATTTACATAATCCTTTTTACCATGGAAAGTAATATATTAACAGGTTCTGGAGATTAAAACACAGATATCATTGGGGAACATTATTCTGTTTACCATACACATTAAGGACCTTCAACATGTAGTGAAAACTATGAGAATTTTTCAGTAAAGAAGCTTTCCTTTCTTTAAAACACATATGCAAACAAGACCAGCATTAGCCTAATATTAAACCCAGACAAAGACACCTCACAAAAAGAAAATTGCAGCCCAGTATCTTTGATGAATATAGATACAAAAGTACTTAACAAAATATTAGCAAATCAAATTCAACTGTATATGAAAAGGATCACACATCATTATCAAGTGAGATTTATTCCAGGGATGCAAAGATGGTTCAGTATTCACAAACCAACCAATGTAATGCATTACATTAACAAAAGGAAAGATAAAAATCACATGATCATCTCAATTGATGCACAAAATATATTTAACAAAATTAAGCATCCGTTTATAAAAAAAAAAATGTTGATCAAAGTTGATATAGAGGGAATATATCTCAACATAATAAATGGCGTTTATGACAAATCTACAGCTAACCTTATCTCAGTGGTGAAAATCTAAAAAATTTTCTCTAAAATTAGGAATAAGACAAAGTTGCCCTATTTCACTTTTCCTGTTTAACATATTATTTAAAGTCCTAGCCATAGCAACCAGACAAGAAAAAGAAAGAAAGAAAGGCATTCAAATTGAAGGAAAGAAGTAAAATGGTCTCTATTTGCAGATGACATGATACTATATATAGAACTCTAATATTAATGTATCTCTTGCCATGCTTAGTCACTCAGTCATGTCTGACTCTTTGTGACCCTTTGGTCTGTAACCCACCAGGTTTCCTAGTCCATGGGATTTTTCAGGCAAGAATACTGGAATGGGTTGCCATTTTCCTTCTTCAGGGAATCTTTCTACCCAAGGATTGAGCCCCTGTCTCCTGTGTTGCCAGCAGATTCTTCACCCACTGAGCTATTGGGTATATTTTTATATTTCTATCTATAGAAAATGAGATGATCAATACCAAAATCAGATTAATTATATTCTTTGCAGCCAAAGATGGAGAAGCTCTATATAGGCAGCAAAAGTAAGACCAGAAGCTGTGGCTCAGATCATGAACTCCTTATTGCAAAATTAAGACTTAAATTGTAGAAAGTAGGGAAAACCAGTAGATCATTCAGTTCAGTTCAGTAGCTCAGTCATGCCGACTCTGCGACCCCATCAACTGCAGCATGCCAGGCCTCCCTCTCCATCACCAACTCCCGGAATCAACTCAAACCTATGTCCATTGAGTCGGTGATGCCATCCAACCATCTCATCATCTGTTGTCCCCTTCTCCTCCTGCCCTCAATCTTTCCCAGCATCAGGGTGTGTTTCCACTGTTTCCCCATCTATTTGCCATGAAGTGATGGGACCAGATGCCATGATCTTGGTTTTCTGAATGTTGAGCTTTAAGCCAACTTTTTCACTCTCCTCTTTCACTTTCATCAAGAGGTTCTTTAGTTCTTCTTTACTTTCTGCCATAAGGATGGTATCATCTGCATATCTGAGGTTATTCAGGTATGACCGAAATCATTGACCTAAGTGCTGCACTCAAAGATCATTCAGGTATGACCTAAATCAAATCCCTTACGATTATACAGTGGAAGTGACAAGGAATTATATTCAAGGGATTAGCTCTGATAGACAGAGTGCCTTAAGAAGTATGAATGGAGGTGTGTAACATTGTACAGGAGATGGTGATCAAAGCCATCCCCGAGAAAAAGAAATGCAAAAAGGCAAAATGGTTGTCTGTGGAGGCCTTACAAACAGCTGAGAAAACAAGAGAAGTGAAAAGCAGAAGAGAAAAGGAAGGATATACCCCCTTGAATGCAGATTTCCAAAGAATAGCAAGGAGAGATAAGGAAGACTTCCTAAGAGATCAATGCAAAGAAATAGAGGAAAACAATAGAATTGGAAAGACTAGAGATCTCTTCAAGAAAATTAGAGATACCAAGGCAACACTTCATACGAAGATGGGCACAATAAAGGAAAGAAATGATATGGACCTAACAGAAGCAGAAGATATTAAGAAGAGGTGGCAAGAATACACAGAAGAACTATACAAAAAATATCTTCATGAACCAGATAACCACCATGGTGTGATCACTCACCTAGAGCCAAACATCCTGGAATGAGAAGTCAAGTGGGCCTTAGGAAGCATCACTATGAACAAAGCTAGTGGAGGTGATGGAATTCCAGTTGAGCTATTTCAAATCCTAAAAGATGATGCTATGAAAGTGCTGCACTCAATATGCCAGAAAATCTGGAAAACTCAGCAGTGGCCACAGGACTGGAAAAGGTCAGTTTTCATCTCAATTCCAAAGAAGGACAATGCCAAAGAATGGTATACACTGAACAGTTGCACTCTTTTCACATGCTAGCAAGGTAATGATCAAAGTCCTTCAAGCTAGGCTTCAACAGTACTTGAATCAAGAAATTCCAGATGTAGAAGCTGGATTTAGAAAAGGCAGAGGAACCGGAGATCAAATTGCCAACATCCATTGAATCATAGAAAAAGCAAGAGAATTCCAGAAAAATATCTACTTCTGCTTCATTGATTACACTGAAGCCTTTGACTGTGTGGATCACAACAAACTGTGGAAGATCATTTAAGAAATGGGAATACCAGACAGTATGGAGATTCCTTGTACAACTAAAAATAAAACTACCATATGATCCAGCAATTCCACTCTGGGTATATACCCCAAAATGAAAACAGTAACTCAAAAAGATACTTGTATCCCAATGTTCATATCAGCATTACTTATAATAGCCAAATTATGGAAGCAAACTGTGTCCATCATCAAGTTGAATGGATAAAAAAGATGTT
The DNA here is from genome assembly GCF_002263795.3 of Bos taurus. NCBI lineage: Eukaryota > Metazoa > Chordata > Mammalia > Artiodactyla > Bovidae > Bos > Bos taurus. The sequence continues at coordinate 82,734,641 of NC_037333.1, read as the reverse complement.
ATATAAATATATTTGAAAACCTCTAGGTTATATAACATATATGTTGTTGTTTAGCAGCTAAGTCATATCGGACTTATGTGACCCCATGGACTGTAATCCACAAGGTTCCTCTGGTCTTGGTATTTTTCAGTCAAGAATCACTTCAGTTCAGTCACTCAGTTCTGTCCAATTCCTTGCAACCCCATGAACGACAGCACGCTGGGCCTCCCTGTCCATCACCAACTCCTGGAGTCCACCCAAACCCATGTCCATTGAGTTGGTGATGCCGTCCAATGATCTCATCCTCTGTTGTCCCCTTCTCCTCCTGCCCTCGATCTTTGCCAGCATCAGGGTCTTTTCAAATGAGTCTGCTCTTCGCATGAGGTGGCCAAAGTATTGGAGTTTCAGCTTCAACATCAGTCCTTCCAGTGAACACCCAGGACTGATCTCCTTTAGGATGGACTGGTTGGATCTCCTTGCAGTCCAAGGGACTCGCCAAGAGTCTTCTCCAACACCATGGTTCAAAAGCATCAATTCTTTGGTGCTCAGCTGTCTTTATGGTCCAACTCTCACATCCATACATGACTATTGGAAAAACCATAACCTTGACTAGATGGGCCTTTGTTTTTTGTTTTTTTTAAATTTTATTTTTTATTTATTTTATTTTTTTAATTAATTTTATTTTATTTTTAAACTTTACATAATTGTATTAGTTTTGCCAAATATCAAAATGAATCCACCACAGGTATACATGTGTTCCCCATCCTGAACCCTCCTCCCTCCTCCCTCCCCATACCATCCCTCTGGGTCGTCCCAGTGCACCAGCCCCAAGCATCCAGCATCGTGCATTGAACCTGGACTGGCATCTCATTTCATACATGATATTTTACATGTTTCAATGCCATTCTCCCAAATCTTCCCACCCTCTCCCTCTCCCACAGAGTCCATAAGACTGTTCTATACATCAGTGTCTCTTTTGCTGTCTCGTATACAGGGTTATCGTTACCATCTTTCTAAATTCCATATATATGCGTTAGTATACTGTATTGGTGTTTTTCCTTCTGGCTTACTTCACTCTGAATAATAGGCTCCAGTTTCATCCACCTCATTAGAACTGATTCAAATGTATAATGGAGTATTACTGGGCCTTTGTTGATAAATAATGTCTCTGCTTTTTAACATGCTGTCTAGTTTGGTCATAACTTTCCTTCCAAAGAGAAAGCATCTTTTAATTTTATGGCTGAAATCACTATCTGCAGTGATTTTGGAGCCCCCCAAAAGAAAGTCAGCCACTGTTTCCCCATCTATTTTCCATGAAATGATGGGACTGGATGCCATGATCTTAGTTTTCTGAAAGTTGAGCTTTAAGCCAACTTTTCACTCTCCTCTTTCACTTTCATCAAGAGGCTGTTTAGTTCTTCTTCACTTTCTGCCATAAGGGTGGTGTCATCTGCATATCTGAGGTTATTGATATTTCTCCCAGTAATCTTGATTCCAGCTTGTGCTTCATCCAGCCCAGCATTTCTCATGATGTACTCTGCATAAGAATACTGGAATGGATTAGCATTTTCTTCTCCAGGGGATCTTCCTGAACCAGGGATCTAACCTACTTCTCCTACTGTGTCTCCTGCATTGTAGATGGATTCTTTACTGCTGAGTCACCAGGGAAGCCCATATCTATGTGTGTGTATATACATATATATACACACACATACATATGTATATATATGTGTATACCTCTGTATATTATATAATATATATATATATATAATCAAATATTAACCATAATAAAGAATTAAATTCTGCCATTCGCACCAATGTGGATGGATCTAGAGAGTATTATATTCAGTGAAAGAAGTCAGAGAAAGGCAAATCCTCTATGTTATCACTTATGGATGAAACATAAAAAAGAGATGGATGTTTGTAAAAAGACAGAAATGGACTAACAGATATAGAGAACAATCTAGTGGTTACTATAAAGAGGGGAGGTGTGAGATGCAGGTATGAGATTAGGAAGCACAAATTACTATATATAAGATAAATAAGCAACAAGGATATATTACAGAGCACAGGGAAATATAGCAATTATTTTATAATAACTTTAAATGGGAGTTTAATCTATAGAAATATTGGATCAGTATGTTGTATACCTGAAAACAATATTGTAAATCAACTCTACGGCAATAAAAAATAAAATGCATATGGAAGATACATAATTTATTGCACTGAAAAAGAAAAAAAACTACTAATTCAGTGGCAATATATTTTCCAACTAATTTTATTTGTTCTATATTTTAATTCTCTTTTATTTTTAGACATACATTTTATCATATGACACTCCTGTATATAAATAAAATAAAGTGAGAAAGTGAGTTAAAGTATTCTTAGAAGTTCACGTTTAGAGTCTCATTCTTCTAAATCACTTCTCATTCATGGTTATTGACGTTTGTGCTGTTTTAAAACAGTACTGTTCTTTGTGCGATATAAAGTATTGGTGACACAGTATTGAAAAAAATCTAAAATACAATAAAACAAATCAAAGCAGAATATTCAATAAAAACTAAAACATGTAGTCTTAATTGACTTTGAAATTTTGTAGAGCTAATATTTGAAAAGTTGTTAAATACCTCTGATTCACCACTTGCTTCAGCCAGTCCCACAATGGTTTATCTTATAGAGGTTAAAGAATGCTTAACTATTGATTCTGGCATTTTCTTTCAAGATATTGGCACTGATTGTGCAATATTTGATAGTGATATTTTTGTAATTATAGTATAGATATGCAATGACATAATTTGTTACATGTCTAATTGCAATGTTAGAAGTTAAGAGATTTTTAAATTTTGAAAAAAAAACTTAAAATACACAGAATATACAGTTGGATTATACTAAGATTTTGGTGAAATGGTCACTTAGTATAATGGGAAAGCAAAAGTACCAGAGATACATGCATATATCAAATGATCATATTGTTCTCTTGAAACTGATGTAATATGTCTTTTGTATCTCAGTTAAAACTGTTCAGAGATGTCCATCAGTGTGAGGTGGAGAGGTCAGAGTATAGGGCTGCCTATTCCTCCAAGTGGTGAGATGAAGACCATCTGTCAACTATCGTGTAAAAATGGCTTTGTATTAGATGGGACATGGATCAAATGACCTCTTATATTATGTACCTGTCTACTAGCAAGTCTGTGAGGTTGAGCTAGCTTCACAAGGTGTAAGGGAGAAGGCATCTTGAAAGAGATAAATGTCTCAGAATGCTATGGAATGTTACTGTGCACTTCTGCTTTGCATACGAAATTTCCCAAAGATCCCTCTGCACTTTTCCCATGGCCTTCTCCAAAGAGTAAAGTAAAACATCTGACCATGATTTGTCAAAGTGTCCAAATTTGACTCTGTACCCCTATTTCTTGAATGATTTTATAGCTAGAAACTCAAGACTTAAAGAGGGAACTGGAGAAAATCTACACCACATAAACATTTTGAAAAGAAGACTCCTGTCAACACCATGGTAATGTGAGGGCAAGTTATAATAGCTAGAATCACAGTGACAGTGATGATGAGTTATACTGCTGTGTGTGTACATGAGAAGATGTAATTAGTGGTGCCCATCTCAGCCATGTAGCCAGAGATAACCAAAAAGAGGAAGCCTCTCTGAGGTCAAAGCCTCTATTGTTTCTTTTCCCCTGACCTCCACTCTACTATGCCAGTGTAACTCTCCAGTTTTTTTCCTTAGCTTTGTTTTCTCCACTTGCAGATGCTGTTGCAAGTCACTTCCACAAACCAATTTTGTCCAGGGGAGAGGACTCTGCAAAAGGATCAGGATCTAAATGGGGATCTGAATAGAAAGCTAATAAAGTGAGGCTTGTCTTCCTCAAACACATGATTGCTTTTCAACTGTATTTTACCTCTAAAATGAGGTTCTGATGTTTTGGTAGGCTGAATTATTAGCCCTGACTCCTCACACATCCTTTCATGCACACCATACTATGGTCTTATCCTGGCCAGTGTGTATTTACTTCTCAAACCTGAGCTTTGCTGCATGATTGTTTTCACCAATAAGAATGAGGTGGAAGTTACACATTATTAGTTTCAACCCTAGACCTTCAGATGCTTTATGTGTTTTGCTTGTTCTATGTCTGCCATGACTATGAGAAGAACCCTATCTGAGTGTGTTGCCCCTATACCAGAGGGAATTTATGTGATGCCAAAGCAACCCACCCCACCTCAGACCTGCAAAAGGAAGCAGAGCCTCTTGCCTGTCAAAGCCTGAGGAAGGGCTGTCCTGGCTGATGGACCTGCAGATCAGTCAGGATCAATACATACCATCACATATCATTGAGATTGTGTGCTTGTTTGCCTTATATCAGGAGCTAGTTGATATAATATTTTCACAATTCCAAGCTGTTAGTTTTTTCAGAGTTTTCTTGAAGAAAGTCTTTAAAGGTATGGAACAATTTTTCTTTAAATTCCCTGTCATTATATGAGGTGAGCACACCTAGAATTTCAACCTTTTAAATAGAATTGAGAAAAAAGAAATGTAAAAATGTGCATCAAGTTTGGATAGTGAATGGCTATACATTCTATAGCCATTATCTTAAATATCACAGTGTAGCCATTCCCTTCTCCAAGGGATCTTCCTAACCCAGGGATCACACTTGGGTCTCCTGTATTTCAGGCAGATTCTTTACTGTCTGAGCCACCAGGGAAGCCCAAAATATAACATCATCTATATTTCTCAGTTTTCATGTTAAAATGCATGAAATTGTACTTTTTAATAAGAATTATTATGTATTTTTATAGGAATATATGGTTTATGATATATTTTAATAAAGCTAAATGTAAGAATTAATGAATCACTGCTTAGGAATTAGAGTGGCATATGACAAAGTTCCTTTTAACAGAGTAAGAGCTAATAGACTTCTTAATAAGAGCAAAGAAATCTTTGTTCTTTAAACTATGTTGTATGACGTGTGTGTTTATTCTCCTATAAGCCTTATAAGAGCTTAATAGGTATTTTATGTTTATTCATATTCATTTTAAAAATGAAAAACTAATATTTAGAGTTTTTATGTGAGTTGTCCAAAGTTGCATAGCAGGTAAGCCAAAGAGGTAAGATTTGAATTACAGTCAATGCTATTAATCACTCTTCTGCACTGCAGTTTATAAACTATTTTAGTAAAGAGCTCAGATTCTGGAGCCAAACCATCTTATTTTGAGTTCTGTCTTTACAGTTATGCTTACTAGTTCTGTGCATTTTTTTCCTTCTTATAAAGTGGGGAAAACAATAAATATATCTTATAGACTTATTGCAATGGTTAAATCTCATAATTTATTTTTAATACATAGAACAGAGCCTGGTAGGTAGAAGGCATTCAAAAAATGTCAGCCACTATCATCATCATCACGGCCACTTAATAGAATTTAGTATTTGTGTGAGCAATCCAACCAACGTGAAAGAGGAAGGACATTTGTAACAGAACAAAAGAGTTGGTAATAAAGAGCATCTGGTGTTATTTTTCTCCTACTGGCCTGAAATTTCATCTTACAAATAGCTGGTGATAAGAGATTTCAAACTCTGTCTTCCAGTAAGTGTGGCGATTGTAATGAAATTGTTTAGAAGTTCTCTTTGTATGCTCTTCTCTCTGTAATGCTGATTTAATCATCAGCATGTAATGTCCTATTGGCAGGGTTCCCATGTGTACTTATAAGTGGAAGGTTATGTGCTAATGGATGCATGTTGCATAATGGGAGCAGGGGGATATTTATTTCTTATGGCAGAGCTTGCTACTCAGGTTATTGGTTCCTGTTTGTAGTCACTTTTTGCATATCTTACCTGATCATGTGAAGGCTAAGTAGAATGTATACAAACATACAAAACCTGGAACGTTCATGACTTACATACTTGTAAGCATGTGTGGCTCATGATTGAATCATGTGTCCTTGAGACCAATCTGAGGGGGGAAGAAAGCCATGAGGCTATGAGTGAGCCTCCTTACCCTCTCTGTTTCACTGTCAGTGTGACTCTGTTGTTCTTAGCTTGTCATCAGATATGCAGAAGCCCTCATTAGAGGTCTGAAGGGGTTATTTGAATGCATCATTACATTTAATAGGTTTATGTGAGAAAGTATATGCTATAGTGACATTTACACATTTGGGAATTTTCAAAGGTCTTTTGACATATCCCTTGTGCATGTTATATGTCTAAGGCATATGTTAGATTAAACTGACTGTGGCTTGGCCTCCCCCTATTGAAAGATGATCTCAAAGGGTACTAGTTTTAAAATAGAGTTCTGGGGAATTGGTGGTTGGCAAACTCATACTTATTGTCCTGTCTAGGTACCAAAATAAAGATCAAATTGTCAGTTCAACTATATCCAGATGTTTCCCTTAAAATCCTGAAAGGAATTCACAACTTGAAATGTTGGAAGATAAGGCATTAAGAAGAAGCAACAGTGCTATGTGTGACCAATTTGGAATATATTTGTATAACAGGTAGGCAGAAACTAGATGAAAACTATCATGAGCATCTACTTTATGTCAGGCATTGTACTTAAGGCTTTCACAGATTATTTCACTGAATTCTTAAAATCATCTTTAAAAAAAAGGTTAGTATAGATTGCAGAGCTGTTTGAAGGGTCTACCTGCATAATCAATTAGGCAAGATGAGTTAGTACTTGCTGGGGACCCCAAATCTAAATGTAGAATTTTAATTATTTGAACTGTAATTCACTGAGACTTCATTTCTAAGCTCTAAAACCAATTTACTTGTATACCCAATGTCCTTTTTTATTTCTACTTCAAACTTTATACCAGTCTTGGCTTTCAACATTTGGATGTGGTTAAAAGTTGCGTATACAATGCTCAATTGCATACACTTTAAAAATTATTCACTCTCTTTCTCCATTTTCACATGTTGTTGTTCACTCGCTAAATCATGTCCGACTCTTTGTGACCCCATCGACTGCAGCATGCCAGGGTTCCCTGTCCTTCACTATCGCTCTGAGTTTGCTCAGATTCATGCCCATTGAGTCAGTGATGCTATCTAACCATCTCATCCTCTGCCTCCCTCTTCTCCATTTGTCTTCAGTCTCTACTTCCATGGGGACAGTGTAATTTCTCTACCTTGGTTGTGGGTATAGCCAAATAACTTTTTGGCCAATAGGATGTTGACAGATTTGACACAAGCAAGGCCCTGAGTGTAATTAGGTGCGCTGTCTTGAGCTTTCACCTTTGCTATGAGATGAACAAGGCAGGGCCCACCTGCTTGCTCCAGGGGGAGGGTTACATGGAACAGAGCTGACCAGTCACAGCCCAAGTAAAGCTCCATCCAGGATACCCCAGGTATGGAATATAACCAGGTGAAAGCATCAGAGATTTGAGCCAGACCTACATCAGCATCAGTCTGCTCATAGATCTGTGAGGATAGAGGATTCTCGTTTCAAGTCACTGTATGTAGAGGAGGCTTACAACACAGCAATTTTTGGCAGTGGCTGACACAGACACAATTAAGAAGCAAAGGAAGATATAAGAGATACAGAAGCAATTTGTCTGGAAAATTCTTTTTTTCTTTTTAAAAATCCTGTGTAATGGAGTGAATTGTGTTCCCTTAAAATTCCTATGTTGAAATGCTAACCTAAACTAAGATCATGGCATCTGGTCCCATCACTTCATGGGAAATAGATGGGGAAACAGTGGAAACAGTGTCAGACTTTATTTTTTCTGGGCTCCAAAATCACTGCAGATGCTGAGTGCAGCCATGAAATTAAAAGATGCTTACTCCTTGAAAGGAAAGTTATGACCAACCTAGATAGCATATTCAAAAGCAGAGACGTTACTTTGCCAACAAAGGTCCACCTAGTCAAGGCTATGGTTTTTCCAGTGGTCATGTATGGATGTGAGAGTTGGACGGTGAAGAAAGCTGAACGCTGAAGAATTGATGCTTTTGAACTGTGGTGTTGGAGAAGACTCTTGAGAGTCGCTTGGACTGCAAGAAGATCCAACCAGTCCATTCTACAGGAGATCAGTCCTGGGTGTTCATTGGAAGGACTGATGCTAAAGCTGAAACTCCAATACTTTGGCCACCTCATCTGAAGAGTTGACTCATTGGAAAACACTCTGATGCTGAGAGAGGTTGGAGGCAGGAGGAGAAGGGGACGACAGAGGATGAGATGGCTGGATGGCATCATTGACTCGATGGACATGAGTTTGAGTAAATTCCGAGAGTTGGTGATGGACAGGGAGGCCTGGCGTGCTGCGATTCATGGGGTCACAAAGAGTCTGACATGACTGAGCAATTGAACGAAACTGTGTTTAGAGAAAGGGCCTTTAAAAAGATAAATGAGGCAAATTAGGTCATAATAGTGGGGCCCTAATCCTGGTGTCTCTGTAAGGAAAGTATTTTTCTCTTTACACACACACACACATACACACACACACACACACACACACAGAAGAGACCATGTGAGGACACAGCAAGAAGGAAGCCATCTATAATCTAAGAGGAGAGGTCTCACCTGAAATCTACTCTTAAAAAGGCCTTGGTCTTGGACTTCTATCCTCCAGAACTGTAAGAAAATAAATTTATGTTTAAGCAACTTAGTCTATGCTATTTTGTTATGACAGACTGAGAAAGCTAATTTACCTTGTTACAAATATCTACCCTCCTAGTAAATTTGACCTGAATGGTGTCCTCAAACTTAGATAAACTGATAACAACATAGCCTTGATGGTGAATTAAAATACTACTTGGATTTTGACATATACTTGGGGAAGACTAAGAGAGTGAATAAGTAGAAAAAGGAAAAGATATTTTATTTAAAATTTCTCTCTGAGACAGGCCAGTACCATTTAATTACAGGTCCAAGAAATTAAGGTACCAGATTCATTTCCAGAGTCCTTGCACTTTACACTGAAAATAGGCCAACTCCTTCTATCAGGTTGTGCTAAACGTGAGGTAGAAGGCAGAGATATGGAAAGAATAAAAAGATGCATGCCATAACGTGTATATTGAATATGAATCTCATATAGTACAGCCTTCCCAAATGAGGAATAACTCTAGCAACTTAGAGGTCAAATGGTTAGGGTGGATCCTGTTTTATAGATTATTATTTTTTTTGATTATCAATTATTTTCTCTGGAATGATACTTGGATACAGTTTCTCTAGAAGCATTCTAATCCTTGAAATGCCTCAGGCTCTTTTATCAAGTCCTAAATCTAATTTAGAAACCATTTCTGTTAATTTTGAAAATTCAGCTATACTGCCTTAATATCTTCTTTTATTCATCCATTTTCATCTTCATCATTGTGAGCAGGAAGTACTTTTATCCTTTTATAGCTCCTGTTCTTTACATTTGGAAGGTAGTGTTCAGTTTTCTTGGGCTTTGTTTTCCTGTAACATGCATTGCTGAGCTGAACTGAGCTAACTGGTATTTCATTTGTACGTCTGTGTTGCTCTTTTTCAGTTCAGCTCAGACACTCAGTCACGTCAGACTCTTTGCGACCCCACAGCACGCCAGGCCTCCCTGTCCATCACCAACTCCCGGAGTCCACCCAAACCCATGTCCATTGAGCCGGTGATGCCATCCAACCATCTCATCCTCTGTCATCCCCTTCTCCTCTTGCCCTCAATCTTTCCTAGCATCAGAGTCTTTTCCAATGAGTTAGCTCTTCACATGAGGTGGCCAAAGTATTGGAGTTTCAGCTTCAACATCAGTCCTTCCAGTGAACATCCAGGACTGATCTGCTTTAGGATGGACTGGTTTGATCTCCTTGCAGTCCAAGGGACTCTCGAGTCTTCTCCAACACCACAGTTCAAAAGCATTACTCTTCGGCGCTCAGCTTTCTCCACAGTCCAACTCTCACATCCATACATGACCACTGGAAAAACCATAGCCTTGACTAGACAGACCTTTGTTGGCAAAATAATGTCTCTGCTTTTTAACATGCTGTCTAGGTTGGTCATAACTTTCCTTCCAAGGAGTAAGTGTCTTTTAATTTCATGGTTGCAATCACCATCTGTGGTAATTTTGGAGCCCAGAAAACTAAAGTCAGCCACTGTTTCCCCATCTATTTGCTATGAAGTGATGTTGTTCTTTTTATCTTCTTTCTAATCTCTGAGTTATCTTCTGACAAATGCACCTTGAAGAAAGAACTCAGGGCTCCTTTTCTATTTTTGGAGAGGCCCCTATGTCTTTGGAAGGACAGGTTTTTACCGTTGCTGTTTTGCCTATACTCAGCACTCTAGCTGCAGTGTTTGTTATGATCTCTTTGATTGTCATACTTTTCCATTTTTTCTTCATTTTTGTTTTTGGCATGATCCTTCATTATCATACTGTATGAAATTTTAAATCATGGTCTTATGACTTCTGTAGGACAGAATAATTCCTTCTCAAAAATAGCCCGTTCCCTCAGATTTTCAAATGGCACTTACATGTGTTCTCCTGTCTTAGATGTTGTCTCACTTCCTCAGGCAGGCCTTCCTTACCTATCCTATCCAAGTATTTTCCTCCCTGCTCAAGGATTCCCTCTCCCTTCTCTTCATCTTATTAGCCCATTTTTATTATCTTCAAAATGCTTTCTTGCAATGATCTGTTTTTTTTTTTCTTTATTGTTCATTTTACTTGTATGAATGCAAAATTAATGAGAACATTAGTCTGTCTCATTTCTTTACCAGTGTACCCCCTGGAGGTGAAATAATTCCTCACTCAGTCTTATTTGCCATTATTTACTTGTTGACTGAATGAATGGACAGAAAGACTGTCCTTCACTGAAATAACGGAATGAATCCTCTGTGGATATTTTTCCAGTTGGTTATTTCTAAAATGTTCCCTTTTACACTTGTGCACTAAATGTATAAAAACCTGGGCTTAGATTGAAACTCATGTTATTATACCAGAGAATTTCACCAGTAAATTCTTAAGCATATACTGTCTTACTTATACATTCTATTAGAATATTGCAGTGTTTGGAAATGATGGTTTTTCATTCATCATGCCTGACATTCCAATAATTTCTTGGTCCATTATCTGCTTTACATATCATCAAGGGTTCTTTTTCTTGCTTTGGGGTTAAATGGCATCAGACGATTGATTTTTTTTTTTTTTTTTTTTTGAGGACTAATGACAGCCTTTTACTGGATATTTTTTTGAGACAACATATTAGAAAGGGAAATGCAGTAGTTGCCCAAAGTAAGTTCTGAAAACATAGAAAACAGGAATGATATTTATTACCAGTAACAATGCACTTTTTTTGTGTATTATTTTATGGCTTCATTTTTAAGCCTACTATTTTATCTTCTTAATTCTCTTATGATGTGGCTAAGGAAAGATGATCTCCATTTCCTGAGAATGAAATGAAGGCACTGGAGTTAACAGAGGTCACAACTGTTCTTAAGAGTCTCCAACTTTTTGTACAGGATATTTCCATTCCTAACATCAAGTATTAGATATTTGACATATAACTTGATTTAACATAATTCAGGCCATTTTTCTAGATGCAAGCTACATTTCTGTCTCAGGAAAGGTCTTTAATATTTAGAATGGTGGTATAGACAGTATCCTCGACTAGGAATCAGGAGACCAGTAACTTCTAGTACATTACTAATTAGTTGGTTTTTCTTGAGAAAAGCAATTTATTTTTTAGCCTAAATTTTGTCCTATGTATAATCCTCTAGATTGTGTTAGCATTTTTTCCTAAACCTTCTTTAGTAAAATCATTTGATAGGTGTACTGTTAGAAAAAAAAAAAAAAAATCTGGTCACAAAAGCTTGGAAAATAAAGTATTTGTTTTTTTCTTCTTTGAAATTTACAATATACTCTAGCATACTAAAGGTTCCAAGATATGCTGAAGTTTAAACAATAAAGAGAAAGACAGACAAAAAAAAATGTTGCTGAACTTTATAACCAAATGATTTCCAAGCTTGGTTAGTTATGGAATTTCTGCTTGGGAAAAATGCATCCTAGAAATAATTCTCTGACCAGTCAAGTTAGGAAAGTCTTAGTATTGTTTGGTTCTCAAAGCCTATATATCTTTTATGAGCTATAATTTAATAAACTTGCTGGGTCTATTTTATACAAAAGATTGATTTGTTAAGAAATATTGTATGCATTCTTATGAAAAGATTATATTATTTTTGAAAAATGTATTTGAGTATAGTATAAAATAACCAAAACCATACTAAATTTCCTACCTCTGCAGGGGATACTCAAACACTCAAAGACAGGTCCGACTCCATGTCTTTGGGGTCTCCTGGTGTCCATAAGGTTTTGTCTGAGCACTCCAAGTGTCTATGGTAGATATTGGGTTTGATTCTAAATGTGCTTTTGCCCCTCCCACTGTCTTGCTGGGGCTTCTCCTTTGCTCATGGATGTGGGGTATCTTTTTTTTGGTGGAATCCTACATTCTCCTGTCGATGGTTGTTCAACAGTATGTTTTAATTTTGGAGTTCTCTCAGGAGAAGATGAGGCACATCCTACTCTGCCAACTTGAGATAAACCTACTGTTTGAGATTAACCTACCAGGACGGCGTGGTCACTTACCTAGAGCCAGACATCCTGGAATGCAAAGTCCAGTGGGCCTTTGGAAGCATCACTATGAAAAAAGCTAGTGGAGGTGATGGAATTCCACTTGAGCTATTTCAAATCCTGAAAGATGATGCTGTGAAAGTACAGCACTCAATATGCCAGCAAATTTGGAAACCTCAGCAGTGGCCACAGGACTGGAAAAGCTCAGTTTTCATTCCAACCCCCAAAAAAGGCAAAGCAAAAGAATGCTCAAGCTGCCACACAATTGCACTCAACTCAAATGCTAGCAAAGTAATGCTTTAAATTGTCCAAGCCAGGCTTCAACAGTACATGAACTGTGGACTTCTAGATGTTCAAGCTGGTTTTAGAAAAGGCAGAAGAACCAGAGATCAAATTGCCAACATTGAAAAAGCCAGAGTTCCAGAAAAACATCTATTTCTGCTTTATTGACAATGGCAAAGCCTTTGACTGTGTGGATCACAATAAACTGTGGAAAATTCTTCAAGAGATGGGAATACCAGACCACCTGACCTGCGTCCTGAGAAATCTGTATGCAGGTCAGAAGCAACAGTTAGAACTGGACATGGATCAACAGGCTAGTTCCAAATTGGAAAAGGAGTACATCAAGGCTGTATATTGTCACCCTGCTTATTTAACTTATATGCAGAATACATCATGAGAAACCCTGGGCTGGATGAAGCACAAGCTCGAATCAAGATTGCTGGGAGAAATATCAATAACCTCAGATATGCAGATGACGCCACCGTTATGGTAGAAAGAGAGGAAGAACTAAAACCTCTTGATGAAAGTGGAAGAGGAGAGTGAAAATATTGTCTTAAAACTCAACATTCAGAAAACTAAGGTCATGGCATCCGGTCCCATCACTTCATGGAAAATAGATGGGGAAATAATGCTAACAGAGACTTTATTTTTTGGGTCTCTAAAATCACTGCAGATGTTGACTCCAGCCATGAAATTAAAAGATGCTTGCTCCTTGGAAGAAAAGCTAGGACCAACCTAGACAGCTTATTAAGAAGCAGAGACATTACTTTGCCAACAAAAGTCCATCTAGTCAAAGCTATGGTTTTTTCCAAAGGTCATGTATGGCTATAAGAGTTGAAGTATAAAGAAAGCTGAACACCAAAGAACTGATGCTTTTGAACTGTGGTGTTGGAGAGGACTCTTAAGAGTCTCTTAGAATGCAGGAAGATCCAACCAGTCAATCCTAAAGGAAATCAGTTCTAAATATTCATTGGAAGGACTGATGCTGAAGCAGAAACTCCAATACTTTGGCCACCTGATGCAAAGAACCAACTCATTGGAAAAGACCCTGGTGCTGGGAAAGATTGAAGTTGGGAGGAAAAGGGGATGACAGAGGATGAGATGGTTGGATGGAATCACTGATGTGATGGACATGAGTTTGAGTAGGGGCCAAGAGTTGGTGATGGACCGGGAAGCTTGGCTTGCTGCAGTCCATGGGTTGCAAAGAATCAGACACGACTGAGTGACTGAACTGAACTAAGTCAAAGTTATGGTTTTTCCATAGTCATGTATGGATGTGAGATTTGGACTATATAGAAAGCTGAGTGCTGAAGAATTGATGCTTCTGAACTGTGATGGAGAAGACTCTTGAGAGTCCCTTGGACTTCAAGGAGATCCAACCAGTCCATTCTAAAGGAGATCAGTCCTAGGTGTTCACTGGAAGGACTGATGTTGAAGCTGAAACTCCAATACTTTGGCCACCTGATGCGAAGAACTGACTCATTGGAAAAGACCAAGAGGCTGGGAAAGATTGAAGGCAGGAGGAGAAGGGGATGACTGAGGATGAGATGGTTAGATGGCATCACCTGCTCTATAGACATGAGTTTGAGCAAGCTCTGGGTTTTGGTGATAGACAGGAAAGCCTGGCATGTTGCAGTCCATGGGGCTGCAAAAAGTCGGACATGACTGAGCAACTGAACTGAACAGACTGATACTAGATTTTAACATTTTTGAGACTGTTAGAATAATTTCTTACTCTGTTGAAGGCTGTGCCCTTGGCCTAGCTTCAGGCCACTACATGGTCCCATTTCCCTTGACCCATCATAAAATCCTCTTTTCTTTTTATTTTCACTATTCAAATTTTGAGGCAACTTTGGGGCTTCAATCAATTGACAGGCTGTAAAATATTGTTGCCCTAGGGCAAGTCATAGGTTCTTATTGTGGTTTTCCCATTAGTGACTATAAAAAAAGGGAATCTTTCAATGTGAGCATGTTCTGGATGTTTGACACACTTTTGGAACTGAATAAACATTTTTTCTTTTCATTCCCCTAGCTATAAAAACTGTCCATTGATAACTAAGACAAAAGGAAGGAAGTAAGGGAGGGAAGAGGGAGAGAGGAAAGGAAAGAGGGAGGGATAAATTTATGTCTTAAATAATCCTTTAGCAATTTATTGTGAGAGATGAAGGTAAGGTTTTGTAGGATGAGTTGGAATTGCTGGGACCAGACTTCAGTTCTGCCACTTAAAGTGTTGCCAATAGAAAAAAAATAAGTTCTTGGGGGCTGGAAAAGTAAATGTAAAGAATGAAGTAAAATCCTCTGTTCAATGTTGTGTGGCATCCTGGATGGGAGGGGAGTTTGGAGGAGAATAGATACATGTATATATACGTCTGAGTCCCTTCATGTTCAACTGAAACTATCACAACTTTGTTAATTGGCTATATGTCAATAAAAACTAAAAAGTTTAAAATTAAGAAAAAGAATGAAATAAAATTTTAGTAATTAATTTTCTTATTAACTATGTGATTTTGGGAAAATAGCCTTGATACTTTACCTTTCATGGGGTTCTTGTGGCAAGAATACTGAAGTGATTTGCCATTCCTTTCTCCAGTGGACTACATTTTGTCAGAACTCTCCACCATGAACCATCTGTCTTGGGTGGCCCTACATGGCATGGCTCATAGTTTCATTGAGTTAGACAAGGCTGGGGTCCATGTGATCAGATTGGTTAGTTTTCTGTGATTGTGGTTTTCATTCTGTCTGCCCTCTGATGGAGAAAGATAAGAGGCTTATGGATACTTCCTGATGGGAGAGACTGACTGAGGGGGAAACTGGGTCTTGTACTGATGGGCGGGGCCATAGTCAGTAAAACTTTAATCCAATTTTCTGTTGAATGGCAGGGCTATGTTCCCTCCCTGTTGTTTGACCTGAGGCCAAAGTGTGGTGGAGGTAATGCAGATAATGGCAATCTTTTTCAAAAGGTCCCATATATGCCCTTCTGCATGCCCCGAACCCTGTAGCAGGCCACCACTGACTCATGCCTCCACCAGAGACCCCTGGACACTGACAGGCAAATCTGGGTCAGTCTCTTGTGGGGTCACTGCTCTTTTCTCCTGGGATCCTGGTGCACACAAGGTTTTGTTTATATCCTTCAAAAGTCTTCTTTCCCAGTCCTGTGTAAGTTCTGGCAGCTCTATGATGGAGTTAATGGTGACCTCCTCCAAGAGGGCTTTTGCCATACCCAGGTCTGCTGCACCCAGAGCCCCTGCCCCTGCAGCAGTCCACTGCTGACCTGTACCTCTGCAGCAGACACTCAGACACAGTTCTGTCTCAGTCTCTGTGGGGTCTCTGGGTCCTGGTGTGCACAAGGCTTGTTTGAGCCCTTTCAGCATCTCTGGCAGGTATGGGGTTTGATTTTAAATGCGATTTTGCCCCTTCTACCATCTTGCTAGGGCTTCTCCTTTGCCCTTGGACGTGGGGTATCTTTCAATATTCTCAGGTCAATGGTTTGTTCAGCAGTGAGCTGTCATTTTGGAGTTCTTGAGGGGAAGATGAGCGCACGTTCTTCTATTCTGCTATCTTAGGGTGACAAACCACTTAACTGCTCTTGCCATGAAAGCCCCATGAACAGTATGGAAAGGCAAAAAGATAGGACACTGAAAGATGAACTCCTCAGGTCAGTCGGTGTCTAATATGCAGATGGTGACTGCAGCCATGAAATTAAAAGACACTTATTCCTTGGAAAAAAAGTCATGACCAACCTAGATAACATTGAAAAGCAGAGACATTACTTTGCCGACAAAGGTCCACCTAGTCAAGGCTATGGTTTTTCCAGTGGTCATGTATGGATGTGAGAGTTGGACTGTGAAGAAAGCTGAATGCCGAAGAATTGATGCTTTTGAAGTGTGGTATTGGAGAAGACTCTTGAGAGTCCCTTGGACTGCAAGGAGATCCAACTAGTCCATTCTGAAGGAGATCAGCCCTGGGATTTCTTTGGAGGGACTGATGCTAAAGCTGAAACTCCAATACTTTGGCCACCTCATGTGAAGAGTTGACTCATTGGAAAAGGTTCTGATGCTGGGAGGGATTGGGGGCAGGAGGAGAAGGGGACGACAGAGGATGAGATGGCTGGATGGCATCACTGACTCGATGGACGTGAGTCTGAGTGAACTCTGGGAGTTGGTGATGGACAGGGAGGCCTGGCGTGCTGCGATTCATGGGGTCGCAAAGAGTCAGACACGACTGAGTGACTGAACTGAACTGAACTGACTGAATATGCTACTAGAGATCAGTTTAGAAGTAACTCCAGAAAGAATGAAGAGATAGAGCCAAGCAAAAACAACACCCAGTTGTGGATGTGACTGGTGATGGTAGTAAAGTCCGATGCTGTAAAGAGCAATATTGCATAGGAATCTGGAATGTTAGGTCCATGAATCAAGGCAAGTTGGAAGTGGTCAAACAGCAGAAGTCAAGAGTGAACATCAACATGTAGGGATCAGCGAACTGAAATGGACTTGAATGGGTGAATTTAACTCAGATGACCATTATATCTACTACTGTGGGCAGGAATCCCTTAGAAGAAATGGAGTAGCCATCATAGTAAACAAAGGAGTCTGAAATGCAGTACTTGGATGCAATGTCAAAAATGGCAGAATGATTTCTGTTTGTTTCCAAGGCAAACCATTCAGTATAACGATAATCCAAGTCTATGCCCCAACCAGTAATGATGAAGAAGCTGAAGTTGAACAGTTCTATGAAGACCTACAAGACCTTCTAGAAGTAACATCCCCAAAAGGTGTCCTTTTCATTATAGGGGACGGGAATACAAAAATAGGAAGTCAAGAGATACCTGGAATAACAGGCAAATTTGGCCTTGGAGTACAAAACAAAGCAGATCAAAGGCTAACAGAGTTTTGCCAAGAGAACACACTGGTCATAGCAAACACCTGCTTCCAAAAACACACAAGAAGACTCTACACATGACATCACAAGATGGTCAATACTAAAATCAGATTGATTATATTCTTTGCAACCAAAGATGAAGAAGCTCTATACAGTCAGCAAGAACAAGACCTGGAGCTGATTGTGGCTCAGATCATGAACTCCTTATTGCCAAATTCAGACTTAAATTGAAGAAAGTAGGGAAAACCACTAGACCATTCAGGTATGACCTAAATCAAATCCCTTATGATTACACAGTGGAAGTGACAAAAAGAGTCAATGGATTAGATATGATAGAGAGCCTGAAGAACTATGGATGGAGGTTTGTGATGTTATACAAGAGGTGGTAATGAAGACCATCCCCAAGAAAAATAAATGCAAAAAGGCAAAATGGTTGTCTTAGGAGTCCTTACAAATAGTTGTGAAAAGAAAAGATTCAAAAGGCAAAGGAGAAAAGGAAAGATATACCCATTTGAATGCAAAGTTCCAAAGTATAGCAAGGAGAGATAAGAAAGCCTTCCTCAGTGAACAATGAAAAGAAATAGAGGAAAAGGAGAGGATGGGAAAGACTAGAGACCTCTTCAAGAAAATTAGAGATACCAAGGGAAAATTTAATGCAAAGATGGGCATAATAAAGGACAGAAATGGTATGGATCTAACAGAAGCAGAAGATGTTAAGAAGAAGTGGCAAGAATACACTGAAGAACTGTACAAAAAAGATCTTCATGGCTCAGATAACCATGATGGTATGATCACTCACCTATAGCCAGACATCCTGGAACATGAAGTCATGTGAGCCTTAGGAAGCATCACTATGAACAAAGCTAGTGGAGGTGATGGAATTCCAGTTGAGCTATTAAATCCTAAAAGATGATTCTGTGAAAGTGCTGCACTCAATATACCAGCAAATTTGGAAAACTCAGCAGTGGCCCCAGGACTGGAAAAGGTCAGTTTTCATTCCAATCCCAAAGAAAGGCAATGCCAAAGAATGTTCAAACTACCACACAGTTGCAGTCATCTCACATGCTAGGTAAGTAATGCTCAAAATTCTCCAAGCCAGGCTTCAATAGTATGTGAACCATGAACTTCCAGATGTTCTGGCTGGATTTTGAAAAGGCAACCAGAGATCAAATTGCCAACATCCGCTCAATCATTGAAAAAGCAAGAGTTCCAGAAAAATATCTACTTTTGCTTATTGACTACGCCAAAGCCTTTGACTGTGTATGTTGCAATAAACTGTGGAAAGTTCTGAAAGAGATGGGAATACCAGACCATGTGACCTGCCTCCTGAGAAATCTGTATGCAGGTCAAGAAGCAGCAGTTAGAACTGGACAGGGATTCTCCAGCAACACAGGAACACAGCCCTGAGTTCCAAGATACAGGCTGCCGAAAGTCACCCCAAAACCATAGACATCCCATAACTCATTACTGGACACTTCATTGCACTCCAGAGAGAAGAAATACAGCTCCACCCACAAGAACACTGACACAAGCTTCCCTAACCAAGAAACCTTGACAACCCACCTGTACAAACCCACACACAGCAAGGAAACGCCACAATAAAGAGAACTCCACAAACTGCCAGAATACAGAAAGGACACCCCAAACTCAGCAATTTAAACAAGATGAAGAGACAGAGGAATACCCAGCAGATAAAGGAACAGGATAAATGCCCACCAAACCAAACAAAAGAGGAAGAGATAGGGAATCTACCTGATAAAGAATTCCGAATAATGATAGTGAAATTGATCCAAAATCTTGAAATCAAAATGGAATCACAGATAAATAGCCTGGAGACAAATATTGAGAAGATGCAAGAAAGGTTTAACAAGGACTTAGAAGAAATAAAAAAGAGTCAATATATAATGAATAATGCAATAAACGAAAAAAAAAAAAAAAAAACCACTTCGGAGGCAACAAATAGTAGAATAACAGAGGCAGAAGATAGGATTAGTGAATTAGAAGATAGAATAGTAGAAATAAATGAATCAGAGAGGATAAAAGAAAAACGAATTAAAAGAAATGAGGACAATCTCAGAGACATCCAGGACAATATTAAATGCTACAACATTCGAATCATAGGGGTCCCAGAAGAAGAAGACAAAAAGAAAGACCATGAGAAAATACTTGAGGAGATAATAGTTGAAAACTTCCCTAAAATGGGGAAGGAAATAATCACTCAAGTCCAAGAAACCCAGAGAGTCCCAAACAGGATGAACCCAAGGAGAAACACCCCAAGACACATGTTAATCAAATTAACAAAGACCAAACACAAAGAACAAATATTAAAAGCAGCAAGGGAAAAACAACAAATAAAACACAAGGGAATTCCCATAAGGATAACAGCTGATCTTTCAATAGAAACTCTTCAAGCCAGGAGGGAATGGCAAGACATACTTAAAGTGATGAAAGAAAATAACCTACAGCCCAGATTATTGTACCCAGCAAGGATCTCATTCAAATATGAAGGAGAAATCAAAAGCTTCTCAGACAAGCAAAAGCTGAGAGAATTCAGCACCACCAAACCAGCTCTCCAACAAATACTAAAGGATATTCTCTAGACAGCAAAACACAAAAACGGTGTATAAATTCGAACCCAAAACAATAAAGTAAATGGCAACGGGATCACACTTATCAATAATTACCTTAAACATAAATGGGTTGAATGCCCCAACCAAAAGACAAAGACTGGCTGAATGGATACAAAAACAAGACCCCTACATATGCTGTCTACAAGAGACCCACCTCAAAACAGGGGACACATACAGACTGAAAGTGACGGGCTGGAAAAAGATTTTCCATGCAAATAGGGACCAAAAGAAAGCAGGAGTAGCAATACTCATATTAGATAAATAGACTTTAAAACAAAGGCTGTGAAAAGAGGCAAAGATGGTCAGTGCATAATGATCAAAGGATCAATCCAAGAAGAAGATATAACAATTATAAACATATATGCACCCAACACGGGAGCACCGCAATATATAAGACAACTGCTAACAAGTATGAAAGGAGAAATTAACAATAACACAATAATAGTGGGAGACTTTAATACCCCACTCACACCTATGGACAGATCAACTAAACAGAAAATTAACAAGGAAACACAAACTTTAAATGATACAATAGACCAGTTAGACCTAATTGATATCTATAGGACATTTCATCCCAGAACAATGAATTTCACCTTTTTCTCAAGTGCACATGGAACCTTCGCCAGGATAGATCACATTCTGGGCCATAAATCTAGTCTTGGTAAATTCAAAAAAAATGAAATCATTCCAAACATCTTTTC
Source organism: Bos taurus (assembly GCF_002263795.3). Lineage (NCBI taxonomy): Eukaryota > Metazoa > Chordata > Mammalia > Artiodactyla > Bovidae > Bos > Bos taurus. The sequence continues at coordinate 82,713,643 of NC_037333.1, read as the reverse complement.
TGACCACAATGCAGTAAGATTAGATCTCAATTATAGGAGAAAAACTATTAAAAATTCCAACATATGGAGGCTGAACAACACGCTGCTGAATAACCAACAAATCACAGAAGAAATCAAAAAAGAAATCAAAATTTGCATAGAAATGAATGAAAATGAAAACACAACAAACCAATGCCTGTGGGACACTGTAAAAGCAGTCCTAAGAGGAAAGTTCATAGCAATACAGGCGTACCTCAAGAAACAAGAAAAAAATCAAATAAATAACCTAACTCTACACCTAAAGCAACTAGAAAAGGAAGAAATGAAGAGCCCTAGGGTTAGTAGAAGGAAAGAAATCTTAAAAATTAGGGCAGAAATAAATGCAAAAGAAACAGAAGAGACCACAGCAAAAATCAACAAAGCCAAAAGCTGGTTCTTTGAAAAGATAAATAAAATTGACAAACCATTAGCCAGACTCATCAAGAAACAAAGGGAGAAAAATCAAATCAGTAAAGTTCGAAATGAAAATGGAGAGATCACAACAGACAACACAGAAATACAAAGGATCATAAGAGACTACTATCAACAATTATATGCCAATAACATGGAAAACGTGGAAGAAATGGACAAATTCTTAGAAAAGTACAACTTTCCAAAACTGGACCAGGAAGAAATAGAAAATCTTAACAGACCCATCACAAGCACGAAATTGAAACCATAATAAAAAATCTTCCAGCAAACAAAAGCCCAGGTCCAGACGGCTTCACAGCTGAATTCTACCAAAAATTTAGAGAAGAGCTAACACCTATCCTGCTCAAACTCTTCCAGAAAATTGCAGAGGAAGGTAAACTTCCAAACTCATTCTATGAGGCCACCATCACCCTAATACCAAAACCTGACAAAGATCCCACAAAAAAAGAAAACTACAGGCCAATATCACTGATGAACATAGATGCAAAAATCCTTAACAAAATTCTAGCAATCAGAATCCAATAACACATTAAAAAGATCATACACCATGACCAAGTGGGCTTTATCCCAGGGATGCAAGGATTCTTCAATATCCACAAATCAATCAATGTAATACACCACATTAACAAATTGAAAAATAAAAACCATATGATTTTCTCAATAGATGCAGAGAAAGCCTTTGACAAAATTCAACATCCATTTATGATAAAAACTCTCCAGAAAGCAGGAATAGAAGGAACATACCTCAACATATTAAAAGCTATATATGACAAACCCACAGTAAACATTATCCTCAATGGTGAAAAATTGAAAGCATTTCCTCTAAAGTCAGGAACAAGACAAGGGTGCCCACTTTCACCATTACTATTTAACATAGTTTTGGAAGTTTTGGCCACAGCAATCAGAGCAGAAAAAGAAATAAAAGGAATCCAAATCGGAAAAGAAGAAGTAAAACTCACTATTTGCAGATGACATGATCCTCTACATATAAAACCCTAAAGACTCCACCAGAAAATTACTAGAACTAATCAATGATTATAGTAAAGTTGCAGGATATAAAATCAACACACATAACAGAAAGAGAAATTAAGGAAACATTTCTATTCACCATTGCAACAGAAAGAATAAAATACTTAGGAATATATCTACCTAAAGAAACTAAAGACCTATATATAGAAAACTATAAAACACTGGTGAAAGAAATCAAAGAGGACACTAATAGATGGAGAAATATACCATGCTCATGGATTGGAAGAATCAATATAGTGAAAATGAGTATACTACCCAAAGCAATTTATAGATTCAATGCAATCCCTATCAAGCTACCAACGGTATTCTTCACAGAGCTAGAACAAATAACTTCACTATTTGTATGGAAATACAAAAAACCTGGAATAGCCAAAGCTATCTTGAGAAAGAAGAATGGAACTGGAGGAATCAACCTGCCTGACTTCAGGCTCTACTACAAAGCCATAGTCATCAAGACAGTATGGTACTGGCACAAAGACAGAAATATAGATCAATGGAACAAAATAGAAAGCCCAGAGATAAATCCACGCACATATGGACACCTTATCTTTGACAAAGGAGGCAAGAATATACAATGGATTAAAGACAATCTCTTTAACAAATGGTGCTGGGAAATCTGGTCAACCACTTGTAAAAGAATGAAACTAGAACACTTTCTAACACCATATACAAAAATAAACTCAAAATGGATTAAAGATCTAAACGTAAGACCAGAAACTATAAAACTTCAAGAGGAGAACATAGGCAAAACACTCTCCAACATACATCACAGCAGGATCCTCTATAACCCACCTCCCAGAATATTGGAAATAAAAGCAAAAATAAACAAATGGGACCTAATTAAACTTAAAAGCTTCTGCACAACAAAGGAAACTATAAGCAAGGTGAAAAGACAGCCTTCAGAATGGGAGAAAATAATAGCAAATGAAGCAACTGACAAACAACTAATCTAAAAATATACAAGCAAATCCTACATCTCAATTCCAGAAAAATAAATGACCCAATCAAAAAATGGGTCAAAGAACTAAATAGACATTTCTCCAAAGAAGACATACAGATGTCTAACAAACACATGAAAAGATGCTCAACATCACTCATTATCAGAGAAATGCAAATCAAAACCACTATGAGGGACCATTTCACACCAGTCAGAATGGCTGCAATCCAAAAGTCTACAAGCAATAAATGCTGGAGAGGGTGTGGAGAAAAGGGAACCCTCTTACACTGTTGGTGGGAATGCAAACTAGTACAGCCACTATGGAGAACAGTGTGGAGATTCCTTAAAAACTGGAAATAGAACTGCCTTATGATCCAGCGATCCCACTGCTGGGCATACACACTGAGGAAACCAGAAGTGAAAGAGACACGTGTACCCCAATGTTCATTGCAGCACTTTTTATAATAGCCAGGACATGGAAGCAACCTGGATGTCCATCAGCAGATGAATGGATAAGAAAGTGGTGGTACATATACACAATGGAGTATTACTCAGCCATTAAAAAGAATACATTTGAATCAGTTCTAATGAGATGGATAAAACTGGAGCCTATTATACAGAGTGAAGTACGCCAGAAAGAAAAACATCAATACAGTATACTAACACATAAATATGGAATTTAGAAAGATGGTAACAATAACCCTGTATATGAGACAGCAAAAGAGACACTGAAGTATAGAACAGTCTTTTGGTCTCTGTGGGAGAGGGAGAGGGTGGGATGATTTGGGAGAATGGCATTGAAATACATATAATACCATATATGAAACGAGTCACCAGTCCAGGTTCGATGCATGATACTGGATGCTTGGGGCTGGTGCACTGGGACGACCCAGAGGGATGGTATGGGGAGGGAGGAGGGAGGAGGGTTCAGGATGGGGAACACATGTATACCTGTGGCGGATTCATTTTGATATTGGCAAAACTAATACAATATTGTAAAGTTTAAAAATAAAATAAAATTAAAAAAAAAAAGAACTGGACAGGGAACAACAGACTGTTTCCAAATTAGGAAAGGAGTACATCAAGGCTGTATACTGTCACTCTGCTTATTTAACTCTTATGCAGAGTACATCAAGTGAAATGGATGAACATATCATCTGCATATGATTTAGCTGATGGCCTGTGTGCTGGAGTCCATGGGGTGCTGTGTGCTGCATCCATGGGGTTGCAAAGAGTCGGGCATGACTGAGCCACTGAACTGACTTTACCTTTCTATTTAGAAATATGTTTTAGTATTTTTAAAATTTTTATTTATTTTTGGCAGTGCAGGGTGAAGCACAGCTGGAATCAAGATTGCCTGGAGAAATATCAGTAACCTCAGATACACAGATGACACCACCCTTATGGAAGAAAGAGAAGAAGAGCTAAAGAGCCTCTTGATAAAAATGAAAGATGAGAGTGAAAAAGTTGGCTTAAAACTCAACATTCAGAAAACTAAGATCATGGCATCTGGTCCCATCACTTCATGGCAAATAGATGGGGAAATAATGGAAACATAAACTTTATTTTTGGGGGCCCTGAAGTCACTGCAGATGTCAACTCCAGCCATGAAATTAAAAGATGCTTGCTCCTTGGAAGAAAAGCTATGTCCAACCTAGACAGCATACTAAAAAGCAGAGATATTACTTTACCAAGAGAGGTCCATCTAGTCAAAGGTATGGTTTTTCCAGTAGTCATATATGGATGTGAGGGTTGGACTATAAAGAAAGCTGAGTGCTAAAGAATGATGCTTTTGAAGTGTGGTGTTGGAGAAGACTCTTGAGAGTCCCTTGGACTGCAAGGAGATCCAACCAATCCATCCTAAAGGAGATCAGTCCTGAATATTCATTGGAAGGACTGGTGCTGAAGCTGAAACTCCAATACTTTGGCCGCCTGACACAAAGAACCAGCTCATTGGAAAAGATCCTAATGCTGGGAAAGATTAAATGCAGGAGGAAAAGGGGACGACAGAGGATGAGATGGTTGGATGTCATCATTGACTCCATCCATATAAGTTTGAGTAAGCCCCGAGAGTTGATGATTGACAGGGAAGTCTGGTGTGCTGCAGTCCAGGGGATAGCAAAGAGTATATATGACTGGGTGACTTTACCTTTCTCTTTAGAAATATGCTTTTATATTTTTAAAATTTTTATTTATTTATTTTTGGCAGTGCTGTGTCTTTGTTGCTGTGTTGGCTTTTCTCTATTTGGGGCAAGTGGGGCTACTCTCTAGTTGCGATGTGCATGCTTCTCATTGTGGTGGCTTCTCTTGTTGCAGATTATGGGCCTTATGGCACATGGACTTCAGGAGTTGTGGTTCGCGGGCTCTGGAGTGCAAGCTCAGTGACTGTGTCACAGGGGTTTAGTTGCTTTGCAGCAGGTGGGATCTTTCCCCATCAGGGATTGAACATGTGTCTCTTGCACGGACCTGCGGATTCTTTACCTCTGAACCACCAGGGAAGTCCAGGACTTTACCTTTAAAATGATAATTATGCAATTAATAATCTGTTGAATAGGACCTATATTAAGTGCTTTAAAAAACATTATCTTAATATATGTATACAACAGATAGCTAAGTTCTACAGAGCTTAGAAGTATTACACAGCTTCTCAAGATCCCAAAAGTGAGTTTTACCCACAATCCATAATGATTCTGTGTCAAAAATACATTGCATGTATCTGTTTCACGAGACAAAATTTTAATTCTTTCTTTTTTTTTACTTTTTTTTTTCTTTTTGTTTTATTTTTTAACTTTACAATATTGTATTGGTTTTGCCATATATCAAAATGAATCCGCCATAGTATACATGTGTTCCCCATCCTGAACCTTCCTCCCTCCTCCCTCCCCATACCATCCCTCTGGGTTGTCCCAGTGCACCAGCCCCAAGCATCCAGTATCGTGCGTCGAACCTGGGCTGGCGACTTGTTTCATATATGATACTATACATGTTTCAATGCCATTCTCCCAAATCATCCCACCCTCTCCCTCTCCCACACAGTCCAAAAGACTGTTCTATACATCAGTGTCTCTTTTGCTATCTCGTATACAGGGTTATTGTTACCATCTTTCTAAATTCCATATTTATGTGTTAGTATACTGTATTGGTGTTTTTCTTTCTGGCTTACTTCATTAAGAACAGTTGGACACTAGTTTTATCATAATATCTGAGAACACAAGTTGGTATCTAACCAGTTGGAGATATTGATTTTAATGCTATGATTTAGCTGATGGCCTTAAGTATCTTCAACTCTTTGAAAGAAAATGGCAAATTGTGCAGTTATCTATTTTCTGTACATAGAAAGTCCCAAGTCAAATTCCAAAAAATAATCATTTCCTGAAGAGTGTTTCCAAGGAGACATTTCCCTATAGTTAACTTTAAAGGATAAATAATCAGTCTTCAGACAAACCAGAACATTCCTAGGCCACAGGAAACAGACTCTTTAGACTTGGTTAAGCTAAATTATGATAAATTGATTTTAATTTTAAAAAATATCTTTTACAGATTCTAGTTCTTTAGCTTCTGATCTTGTCAGTGTTTAAGCAACTATCATCTAAGCTTCATCATGATACATATTCATATTTCAGAATGTGCTACATTTGGACAGGTGACCTGAAATATAGATTGGAGGGGGACTGGAGGGGGTTATACAGTGGTGCTAGTGGTAAAGAACCTGCCTGCTAATGCAGGAGACATAAGAAACCCCGGTTCAATCACTAAGTCAGGAAGATCCCCCGGAGAAGGAAATGGCAATCCACTCTAGTATTCTTGCCTGGAGAATCCCATGATCAGAGGAGCCTGGTGGGCTACAGTTCATAGGGTCACAAAGAGTTGGACACAATTGAAATAACTTAGCAGGCAGCATAAGAAATAATTGGAGCCACTGGGCCTACCTGGCTCTTACTTTTCCTACTGCCTAGACAATGCACAGTCCAGGTACCCATGATGGCTTTACTTTTCTGCATCTAACATTTAAGCAAGTTTTCTTGATTTAAAGAGCAATAATAGTAATGAGTTAAATGATACCAGTGTGTACATAAATGCAAATATAAATATTAGATTTATGGATGTCTTATTATTTTCTAAGCAGGATTTTAAGTATTTTATACTTAATGTCTTTCTTAATTTCATGTATTTTTATGAGGTAGGTGCTATTATTATGAACATTTTATTGCTAAGGAAATGGGGCTTTTAGAGAACTAAGGTGTGTGTCCCAGGCATATGCTTTTACCATCTCTAGGTAATGTGGTTCTGCCTGAGTATTCAGTTAGATAAACCTATGGTGTTAATCAAACTTCTTCCTCACTTTGCTTTGTGTACCTTTGAAAGTCCTTTCTAGTAGGTAGAAGCAGCATTGCCTGGGACCTGAAGACATTTGAGAATGAATACAATGAGAGCTTTAAGAACTCTTCAGTTTCTTCCTAGTTGAGAATTTCTCCAATTTGTGAAATAGGTTAAAAGATGGTAACATTTTCTATCAGGTTTGCAGAAATCTGACATTTCTAGGTATTTTCCTATTAAGCAGAAGTAGCCAAATTAGTTCACACACATAAATATAGACATGTAAATATTTTAAATCTTTCATTTTTTCTTTTATTAACTCTATCTCTAGTGGTATAAAGGGATCTATCTAAATTCACACCTTGAACATGATATTCAGTCTTCTCTTGCCTCCTTTTTATATTGATATTCTGTAACAAAGGAATTTTTCCCTGAGACAGATTTCTATTTCTATAGAAATGATCCTCAGGGCAAATGTTAGTTTAGCCAGAAGCATCTTGTACGATCCAAAAGTAGTGAAGTACTTTGAAAATGGAAGGATGGAGTTGTGTCAGAGAGACAGGGGAGACTACCCAAAGGATCATCTAATGGCCAAAGCTGGAGCACTTTGAGTAGTACTGGATCATAATCTAAAGAAAAATATAAATATAACTAAATTTATAGGCTGATATAAATTATTAAATAAGTAAATAAGTGGGAGAGAAGTGAAACATTGTCTTTATAGAAAAATTCAAATAATATACATAGATAATACCCGCTTCAGGAGATGAAGTTTAACTTTGGTTTAATGATGAGAAGAACATAAGAGAAATCCAGATACCTGGCTAGCACTCCTCAAAACTATCACACAAAAAACGAAGTCAGAGAAACCGTCAAAATCATGCAGAGACTAGGGAGGCATAACACTTCCATGCAGTGTGGCAGCCTGGACTGAATCCTGGATGAGCTAGGAGATACTAAAAGAAAAAATGGTGAAATCTAGTAAAGTCTTGATTTCATTTTTTTGGTAAAGAACTAATGTCATTTTCTTAGTTTTGGCAAATATACCATGGCAATTTGAGATATTAACCATGGGGAAACTAAGTGAGGAATATACAGGAAATCTATGTACTATGTTGGCAAACTTTTCTGTCAATTCAAAATTATTCCTAAATATAATATAAAGTTAGTTAAAAAAAAAAAATGGTTCTCACTGAGGACAGACATATTAGGCAATCTACCAGTAGCTTTTTCCTTTCATTTAGAGACATTTTTCTGGTGCCCTTCGTGTCTCTGGCCCAATGGAAGATGCTTGCTGTCTTGATCTTTCCTAGAGTCTTAAACATGGCATTTTCTCCTCCTATCATCCTGGGGATTCCCTTTACTCTCCATAACATATAATCATTATTTTCTTCTTTTCATATGCTTCCAACCACCATTTTTGGAATAGTTTAGTACAAAGCATTTCCCTGTTGGCTCAGATGGTAAAGTGTCTGGCTGCAATGCGAGAGACCCCAGTTCGATCTCTGGGTTGGGAAGATCCCCTGGAGAAGGAAATGGCGAGCCACTCCAGTACTCTTGCTTGGAAAATCCCATGGACAGAGGAGCCTGGTGGGCTACAGTCCCTGGGGTTGCAAAGAGTCGGACATGACTGAGTGACTTCAGTTTCACTTCACAGGTAAAGAATCTGTGTGCAGTACCTGAGACACAGGTTTGATCCTTGGGTCAGGAAGACCCGCTGGAAGAGGAAATGGTAACCCACCCTAGTATTCTTGCCTGGAAAATCCCATGGACAGAGGAGCCTGGTGGGCTACAGTCCATGGAGTCACAGAAGTAGACATGACTATACCACAAAATAACAATGTTAAAATGGAGAACTTCTGAGAAAATCAATACCAACCTTAGTCCTATACCTTTCTTGAAACTTTATCTTTTTCTCTCTTGTCCTTATACTCCTTTCTTCCTCCTCTCAGCATCTTTATCTCTGGAAGCTTTTAGGGTATCTTTATCTCTAGAGCTCAGAAACCTAAAGTTGATGTGCTCTGATGCAAGTCATTTTTCACTAGTTACGGTGATAACTAACACATGTCTTTCAGTTTAGAGAAATGTCATTTTATTTTTTTTTATTATATCCACATTTATTGTATATAGAAATTCTCAAAGATTTTGTTGGGAGAATTAATTGATGTAACACATGTATAGTATTTATTTATCTGTTGCCTGTGTCATGTCTTAGTTGTGGCACATGTATCTTCCTTCCAATGCACAGACCCTCTAGTTGTGGTGTATAGGCTTAGTTGCTCCATAACATGTGGTATCTTAGTTCCCAGATAACAGATGGAACCCATGTCCCCTGCATTGCAAGGCAGATTTCTTAACCACTGGACCTCCAGAGAAATCCCTATTTAATGTTCATAATACATTTCTGTTTCATTTTAGTTTTTTACCTTTTCTCCCTGGAACCTTTCTTGATCAGCAGGTGAACTTCCTAGATCATCTAATTATCTGTCTTTAATTTTCTTTCTTCGGTACTAGTTTTTGAAAGATTTCTTCAACTTTGTCTTCCAAAATTTCAAATGAAGGTTTAACTGTTGTATGTCTATATCTAAAAGGTCTCCTTTTTTCTGTAATTATAAAAAATAATATTCTGTCCTTTTTTCACAGAGAAATATCTTTCAGGATATTAACGATATAAACACATTTTGATATTGATTCTTGTACTATGCCCATTTCTCTGCATTAGTTTTCTGTTTTTTAAAAATTTTTCTAACAGTTATGTTGAAAGCTTTCCTCAGTTCGATGATCTTTGACAATCTGTTCATATTTAAATTTGAAGCCCTAAAAACTGGAGTCTCTGGTGTTTGAGAAGAACATGTTGGCTGTTGGACTTCACTGTAAGATGATCTGGCAGAATCATCAATTTGTTGAGGATGTCCAAATTTCACTTTCATTATATATTTCCTTTTGGGATGAGTTATTTGTCCAAGAAAAATCCTTAAGTTGCAGCTCTGGGGAGTATAATCTGGCTGCCAGAGTCCTAAATTGTATAGGAGAAATAATAAACTTGTATTTATAAAGTCTTTAGTTCTTCATCATTAAATTATGTCCTAGCCCCAGCTGTTAGGGTGGTATTTATCCTTGTGTCTAAAGCCTAATTTTTTTAAGTTCTCCAAATATTATACCAAATTTGAGAGTAGTCTTGTGAATGATTACAGTTAGGAAGGAAATTGGAAGATCTAACTGCTCCTTTAAACTGATTTTCAAATATTCCTTTTATTTTTATTCTTAACATGATCTCTTCATTCTGATATGTCTGGTGTTTATAATTTCTAAGTCTTTCTGGGTTTCTAATGCATAAATTGGCAAATTCCTATGGACATTCTCTCTTGCATTTTCTCTTTTCCTAGCTTTTTTTTTTCTCCTGTTTTAATAATTACTTACCTCTCATCCACCTGGTTTTCATCTTTCCAAAACTTGTTGATATCTTTTGGCCATTGTATGTATAACTGCTTCTGTTCCTTAGTCCTCTTGGAGTTATTCCTTTCTTCTTCTTCCCTTTTCTCCCTGTCATTTTAATAGGCTTAAATGAGCATTTAATGTATAATTTAATCTGGAAACCTTTACAAAGTCAATTCCAATAGAGAATGTGCTAATGACAAAGTGTTGACAAATATAATTAATTTGGGGCTTGTTCTTACTTTTTTGACCATCTGAATCATGAAAGAACAAAAAACAGTATTTCAGCTATTTTATTACGATAAACAAATGTTTTAATGAAAATACCAAAGTTCAGTTTGTTCCCAGTTTTCAAGGAAGAGTATTTATACCAGATTACTGGGTTTTTGAGAGAAGACTACTGAAAATGATTTTGACAAGGCTAAGTGTGTGATTTGTACTGACATTTTTGAGATGTTCAGATTCTTGCATGTGAAATATAAAATGAGCCTCAGCAGGGGTATGAGACTTACAAATTCGAGCCAACTAGTTTGTTTGCAAAAAAGTCTATGGATTAAAAAAAATTAGATAGCTCCAATGCCAACTGAATTAAGTTGTCATTGTCTTAAATCAGAAACTCTGAAGCATCCTATAATAAGAAATGCTATACCACTACTTGAGCTTGCCCAAATAGTCTTATGAAAATGGAAATTAAAATACACAGTGCTTTTGGAGGCTCAGTGGAATCAAACTATGGCATAGTACTGTTAAGAAATGACTGAATAGATCATGGGTCTTCCCTGGTGACTCAGATGGTAAGGATCTGTCTGCAATGCAGGGAATCAGGGTTCAATCCTAGTTCAGGAAGATCCCCTGATGAAGGGAATGGCTATCCACTCCAGTATTGTTGCCATGGACAGAGGAGCCTGGCAGGCTACAGTCCATGGGGTCACAAAGAATGAGACTCGACTGAATGACTAACAGTTTCATTTTTTTCACTTCCTGTAGAGTATACACTCAGTAAAAACGGATAGAGTACAGGGCACATGATGGCCTTGGAATTGCAGGCAGGCCTATCAAGCTTTGTCTCCATCTTTTAAAGCATTGCACACATGTACTTTTGGATGTGGAAGAATGAAGATACAATCTTTGTATCTTTGAAAGGAGTTCTCTTCCTTTTATTTGGCCCTTCTCTTCCTGTGTCAGGTAGGATCTGGCCATGGAGACTTCCATGTTTTCTAGGAGAGAAAGAGAATGCATAAACCTGGGGTGCTTCTTTAAAGCTATTCACTTGGAGTTTCTGCTGTGTTCAGAAAGAAAAGATGGAAGTGAGTGAAGAAGACTTCATTTATTTCTAATTTTTATAAAGAGGTAAATGACAGTTTCCCATTGTCACAGTGGCATTTGGATTTATAATTTTTCTAAGTGAACCAATTTGTTAGTACATGCTATCACCAAATATGACACTCCATTCTGCGAATTTAGCTTCATGCAATGGGAGAAGACTCTTGAGAGTCCCTTGGACTACAAGGAGATCCAACCAGTCCATTCTAAAGGAGATCGGTCCTGGGTATTCTTTGGAAGGAATGCTGCTAAAGCTGAAACTCCAGTACTTTGGCCACCTCATGTGAAGAGTTGACTCATTGGAAAAGACTCTGATGCTGGGAGGGATTGGGAGCAGGAGGAGAAGGGGAGAGAGAGGATGAGATGGCTGGATGGCATCACCAACTCGATGGACGTGAGTTTGAGTGAACTCCGGGAGTTGGTGATGGACAGGGAGGCCTGGTGTGCTGTAATTCATGGGGTCGTAAAGAGTCGGACACGACTGAGTGATGGAACTGAACTGAATGGGAACAATACTGAAGAAATTCCATAAGTATTATAAATTTTAATATTTAATACTTATAAATTGTATAAGTATTATCAGAAAAATACTGGCATGATATAATTTCATCTAAAGATTAGACTTGCATCAGTTCTGTCACTCAGTCGTGTCCGACTCTTTGCGACCCCGTGAATCGCAGCACGCCAGGCCTCCCTGTCCATCACCAAAGTTCACTCAGACTCACGTCAGTCGAGTCGGTGATGCCAGCCAGCCATCTCATCCTCTGTTGCCCCCTTCTCCTCCTGCCCCTAATCCCTTCCAGCATCAGGGTCTTTTCCAATGAGTCAACTCTTAGCATGAGGTGGCCAAAATACTAGAGTTTCAGCTTTAGCATCATTCCTTCTGAAGAACACCCAGGACTGATCTCCTTTAGGATGGACTGGTTGGATCTCTGTGCAGTCCAAGGGACTCTCAAGAGTCTTCTCCACCACCACACTTCAAAAGCATCAATTCTTTGGCACTCACTCAGCTTTCTTCGCAGTCCAACTCTCACATCCATACATGACCACTGGAAAAACCATAGCCTTGACTAGACGGACCTTTGTTGGCAAAGTAATGTCTCTGCTTTTGAATATGCTATCTAGGTTGGTCATAACTTTCCTTCCAAAGAGTAAGCGTCTTTTAATTTCATGGCTGCACTCACCATCTGCAGTGATTTTGGAGCCCTGAAAAATAAAGTCTGACACTGTTTCCACTGTTTCCCCATCTATTTCCCATGAAGTGATGGGACCAGATGCCATGATCTTTGTTTACTGAATGTTGAGCTTTAAGCCAACTTTTTCACTCTCCTCTTTCACTTTCATCAAGAGGCTTTTTAGTTCCTCTTCACTTTCTGCCATAAGGGTGGTGTCATCTGCATATCTGAGGTTATTGATATTTCTCCTGGCAATCTTGATTCCAGCTTGTGTTTCTTCCAGTCCAGCGTTTCTCATGATGTACTCTGCATATAAGTTAAATAAGCAGGGTGACAATATACAGCCTTGACACACTCCTTTTCCTATTTGGAACCAGTTTGTTGTTCCATGTCCAGTTCTAACTGTTGCTTCCTGATCTACATGTAGGTTTCTCAAGAGGCAGGTCAGGTGGTCTGGTATTCTCATCTCTTTCAGAATTTTCCACAGTTTATTGTGATCCACACAGTCAAAGGCCATGGCATAGTCAATAAAGCAGAAATAGATATTTTTCTGGAACTCTCTTATTTTTTCCGTGATCCAGCGGATATTGGCAATTTGATCTCTGGTTCCTCTGCCTTTCCTAAAACCAGCTTGACCATCTGGGAAGTTCACGGTTTACATATTGCTGAAGCCTGCTTGGAGAATTTTGAACATTACTTTACTAGCGTGTGAGATGAGTGTATTTGTGTGGTAGTTTGAGCATTCTTTGGCATTGCCTTTCTTTGGGATTGGAATGAAAACTCCTTTTCCAGTCCTGTGGCCCCTGCTGAGTTTTCCAAATTTGCTGGCATATTAAGTGCAGCACTTTCACCGTGTCATCTTTCAGGACGACTTGCAGAATACATGCTAATTAGGGTACTTTAATGAGAATTCAGCGTATATCTTTTAGTGGAGTTAGTGTTTTCCATATGATAAAAAGATATGCAAATATTATTTTACTTTGTCTATGGTTCAGATTGTTGCTGTTATTGTTCTGTCACTAAGTCTTTTTTGACTCTTTGCAACCAGACCTCCCTGTCCTTCAGTATCTCCTGGAGTTTGCCCAACTTCCTGTCCATTGAATTGGTGATGGTATCCAACCATTTCATCCTCTGCTGCTCTCTTCTCCTCTTGCCCTCAATCTTTCCTAGCGTCAGGGACTTTTCCAACGAGTCAGCTGTTTGCATCAGGTGGCCAAAGAACAGGAACTTCAGCATCAGTCCTTCCAATGAATATTCAGGATTAAGGCTTCAGATAATATGTGTGATAACAATTCCCAAATGACAATACTTAAAGCTATGATAAATTCAGTGATTCCTCTGTGGCCAAATGTAGCTTATCACTATTAATAGACTTTACCTGCATCAAAAATAGAATATACATTTTAAAAACCCATTTAATGTCTAGTTTGATACTCACAAAACTATTTTCTTCCATTTCACTTTAGGACTACTAAGAATAATCACAAGAATAGAATAGAAGAATAATAAGAATAGAGATGTATCTCAAACTAAAAATAGAAAGGAAAAGAATTTCAGATAGGAAAAATATTTAGCACTTTTGCTACTTTGATATACATTTTTATTTTTTATGCCTCACAGTAAAATTTTCTCTAACTTTAGAGCTGATTTGATAGCTAGATACATGAAGAATATCAATCTTTCCTGATTAATCCTGTATTGATGCAGTTTATTCTGAATGTGGTGGTATTCTTTATGTCAACCTGAATTCATAGCAGTTTTTCATCAGCACATTATATTACAGCCTGGGTATCATGGTGACCTCATTGATAGTACCAAACCAGAATATTGAGATGGAAAGAGTAGTCGAGGAAGTGCAGTCATTACCAACATCATTCAGTTTGGGGATAAATGTCCTTTATATGGCTTAAGGGAATCTCAGGCCAAAGCCTTTTTTGAAAGTGCTATTGTTTATTTTTCTCTAGGGCACAAAATCAATGTGCTATTTCTCCATTTCAGAACTGCTACATTAAAATGTCATGACATATGTGTTTAAAATGTAAAATCTATAAAAAGGAAAAAAAAATCCACTTAATGCTGATGGTATTTTACTTTTACCCTTTCTTCATGGTATAAAAGTTGTCCTTTTTTTTATTCATGACCAAGTTTATATGTCATTTATTTACAGATGTGTGTGGAGAACTCCCTGCTTTCTACTTGAAGGGAGAAGAGAGAGGCTGATCCTTTAGCAGACAGTCTTGGTTTCAGGTTTGAAAAGTTGATTTTTCTTCCTCTAGCTCCTATTGAGAGGTGGCTTGATTTTTGTGCTTGATCATTTGCTTTTTAGCTATCCAGATGCTTGCGGTCCTATGTATACAGGAATATAAAGACTCTACATGATATATATTATACATTAATATTCTCCATAAAAATCTATAAATAATAAGGAATATATATATACATTGTAATGAATTTGGAAGGGTTAAAACTTGTAAAAAACAGGTATCTTTACCCAGATTCTTATTAATTTGAAAGTATCTTGAGAAAAGGGTAGAAATTCATTTTAATATTTATTTTATATTTTCTACAATGTCTGCTGCTGCTGCTGCTAAGTCACTTCAGTCGTGTCCGACTCTGTGCAACCCCATACATGGCAGCCCACCAGGCTCCACCATCCCTGGGATTCTCCAGGCAAGAACACTGGAGTGGGTTGCCATTTCCTTCTCCAATGCATGAAAGTGAAAAGTCAAAGTGAAGTCGCTCAGTCGTGTCTGACTCTTAGCGACCCCATGGACTGCAGCCTACCAGGCTCCTCCTTCCATGGGATTTTCTTTTTCCAGGTGAGAATACTGGAGTGGGGTGCCATTGCCTTCTCTGCTACAATGTGTATAATATAATAATTTTCTTATTTTGAAAACAACCATTCAGAATGACTGGGAGAAATCATCATTTACTAATGGATATTATGTACGTGCTCCGTTACTCAGTTATATCCAAGTCTTTGTGATCCCATGGACTGGAGGCCTCTAGGATCCTCTGTCTGTGGAATTATTCAGGCAAGAATACTGGAGTGGGTTGCCATTTCCTCCACTAGGGAGTCTTCCTGATCCAGGGAGTGAACCCACATCTCCTGTGTCTCCTGCTTTGGCAGATGGATTCTTTACCACTGTGCCACCTGGGAAGCCAATGAATATCAACCTGTTTTAAAATAATCAGACTTAGTGATGCTACCTTAAATGAAATATTCAAATAGATATATAACAGCCAGACTGAAATTAATATTTAATTTCTGTTTTTCAGCTGGTGTTAGTCAAAAGAAATGAGTTAGTTAAATTGAGTAATATATATCTTTGAACATAAATGTGCCACCATGATGATTAACAGACAATTTGTAGTTTTTGTCTTTTATATCTTCTCAATATTTCTTTTGTTTTGGTAGGCAAAGTTTCAGTTTAATTTCCTTGGATTTAGTTCTCTTCTTCAAGTGCAAAGGATGAATTATTGGAATGACATCATACACTGAAATTTAAATCATTAAATCTAGGCTAGAGCTGGTCTGATGTCTAGAAGTAGATTTTGGTTAACCGAACTTTCCAGAGTTCTGAGTCTGAAAGTATATGTCTGTAGTTAGGCTAAGCTGTTCTTATAGACCTGGACTGCTTTAAGGTAATGTCATATTTACAAATATGATACACAACTTGAGGGTTCAGAACTATACTTTGTTGCCAAGATTACTTTAAGAAATTTGCTGAGTCCGAAGAGGAATTGCTTACAGAGAAGTTCCAGGATAAGTGAACTTGAGATTAGCCTTGGCAATAATGTCAGTTGTCACAGTTTTGTTCATTAGATCCATCAGCTGACCAATAGTAGTTGTCCACAGAGAGGTCATCTAGACTTCCTCTTGTCCCAGCTCAGGGAAGTCAGTCCTAGATCGATGACTTAGAAGGACTTAGTATACAACAATACTGACCACCCACCATTCACATATTTGTTCAACACCATAGAGATGTGTTTAAAATGTCGCATTTTGTTTTCATACCAATAAGTCCCTTAAACTTATTAAATATCCAGTCAGTGTCACTAGTAGAGTGAATAATGACTAAACTTGAAGAGTTTGTTATTAAGATATTGAGTCAAATAATCAGATCAAAATCAAGTCAGTGATAGACTGCTAGGGTCAGGGAAAAAGGGGAAAAAATGAGTTTTAAGGTGAGCTCAGCATGGAAAGCATAAAAGCTGTCCCAAGATAGGTTCAAAATACAGAGAAGATTAAAAAATATCCGTGGGTGAGGGTGGGTTTCTCTCAGCACCGAAATACAAAATAGAATTGTATAGGAAATGGAAAAGAGGGGAGATTAAAAGGAATAGATATAAGCTAGTCGTTAAGAAATGCAGGCACACAATAAGAGAGGCAAGAAAGCAAAGTGAAATAATGTAGGCAGGGGACTCAGAGAAAATAAGAAAAGTTTCTATAAATACATCCAAGAGAAAGAACAAAACAGAGAGGAAAACACTGTAAAGTAGAAATGTTGAGCAGACGAAGACCCAAGAAATGTTCATAAGCGTATCTCATCTTTTGTTGTTCTCAGTTGTCAGTGAAATCTGGATAAAAAAGAATAAAAAAGGAAATGAAGTTTTATTTATTTTTTTTGCATGTGTATGAAAATGGAGGAAGCTATTAATGACTATAATAGGCAAAGCTATTGTTGAGGAAAAATGGTGGTTGTAAAATAAAATTTTGTGATGTACTCCTGCAGGTTAAAGCTAAATGCTTTTGAACAGTTTGAAAGAATTACAGAGAGTATTATAATTCCTAAAACCTTACAGTTATATATATATATATATATACACACACACACACACATATATACATACACATATTTAAGAAGAAGAGAAAAGTAATGCCATTTTACCTGAATTCCCTCTCTAGGAACAATAAGAATGAAATCAAGGAAAATGTGTATTATCAATTAAATTTTTCTTCCCAGAATTTATGATGCACTTGGAACTATCAGTTAAGTATGTTTTGCATCACAGTTATGTTTCGTTTCATCCCAAGGCTTGTTAAGAATTTTTAGGATTCAGATTTTGTTGAGGGTAAAGATATGAAAATTTATTTTGTAAATGTGTGTGTGTATGTGTGTGTGTGTAGAGGTGATGTTTGTAAATTCAAATAGTGTGGTTGAGGAATATATAGACACAATGAGATATACTTCAGTTTAAAACACAAAGAAGATATCTCTAGCATTATGATCTAGCATTAAATTTGAAATTAATGAATTTTCCTTTTTGTATCATGTTGCTTCTGAGTGTGTTCAGTTACTCTCATGGATCACACAGGGGACCATTCCCTATGTGTGGGGCCTCTACAACCACTTGAATATGTCTCACTCCACCCCTGAGTCTGTTCTTTGCCTCACTATCCTTCCATCGTGCCTACCCTAGATTTTATTCTTTCCCTTTAAGGTTAACTTTTCCTTACAGTGGTTACATGGTTAAATCATTAGAATGTAGAACAAGCATTCCTACAGGCCTTGAAAATAACTGCTTATGTGGTATTATGCTGTCAGTTTCTTAGCACTAGAGGGACTAATTGGTAATGGTATATTAATAAACTGAATCTGCAGGCTTCTCTGCTATCTGGAGGTGCCTGTTCCATTACTGGCAATAGAGAAAGAGATAACGCTAACACAGATGGGGTTAATAATTATATCAGAAATAAATCTAGTTGCAACACAGGTAACTTCAAACCAGATAATTTAGAAATAGTTTGGATAATTACTAATTAGATCTACTGACAGCAGAATTTGAATTATTCATGAAAATCTGAAAGCAGAGGATAATTCATTCCTGAATACCTCTAAAACTAATTGGAAAGTTGTTTATTATATTTTCACTGGGTGATGTGCTGCTATTTATTTCATGCTTTATTTTTGACAATTTTATTTTAGAAATATATTCTAGTGACAAACAAAAAGGTTGTTAAGAATGATCTTACTGCCTCAAAATTAGCTCAAAATTCTAAATAAAAATCTACTTTTAGTTGATTATTAAGATCAGATTTATAACCTTTCTGAATTCTCTTTACAAAATGTTAGGGAGATTTCTTTGGCAAGTACTTTTTCCTCTAATTTATTTTATGGTATTGATTTTTACTGTTTAAAATATTGCTGTTAGTTTATTTAATATTTACTATTTAGAGTGCTACTTAGATTCATTTTCCTTTTTTTTTGCAAGGAGAGAGATATTCAATATTAGCCTTTAGAATGATGCCTTATATCCACAGGTTATATGTTTTTATTTCATTTTAAACAAAAATTTGCTTGAGAAAATTTTTAGGAATAGAAAGGAACAGTTTTAGTGGTTCTGAGTTTTCAGATAATAGAGCCATTCAAACATATATCGATATAATCATTCAACCATTGTTTTTAATTTTTTTGGAGCAGCTGATATGTAGCATTATATCACTATAATGCAAATCATTGCTTTGATTTGCAAAGCAGTGGAAACATGTGGTATTTCCTTTCACAACTCAAACTCTTGTGAGGATGTGTGGTGAAGATGGTAGCTAGGAGTTGTTCATCCAAAATTTGTGTTCTCTTTCCATAGTATGAAGGAGTACTGGGATAACTAGATTTTTGCCTATGAAACATGAACAGAAGTGATGATTATTAGTTTCTGGGAGGGAGATGTAAGAAGTATAGTTCCATTTTCCTCATCTGCTCATTGATCCTTGAGGATGGCAGGGCAGGGCCATTAAAGAAAGGAGCCTAAATCTTAAGGTCACCACATAGAAGAAAGTCACCAACTACTAGACAAACTGTAGAAGGAAATGGCAGTTTCTTTCCCTGGAGAAGGAAACGGCAACCCACTCCAGTACTCTTGCCTTGAAAATCCCACGGACGGAGGAGCTTGGTGCAGGCTACTGTCCATGGGGTTGCAAAGAGTCGGGCATGACTGAGTGACTTCACTTCACTTTCACTAGACAAACTGTACTTGGACTGAAAACCTTCCTACCATGGCGGCCACCCCACTGAGGACCATGGCAAGTGTACCACCACAAAAAGCACCCCATCAACCTCTACTTGTTACTAGGAGTGGCCAGACACAAAACTCCATCAGGTTTAACACTGAATAACCATTTCTCTTTTGAAATACTCAAGAACTACTCTTTTTCCCCTCCAGCCATCCATAGGGTGCCAAATATATCTGGAGACCATTTAGAGATGCTCCCCTACTTCCAAAGAAGTGATTTTAATAGAATGCTTGCCAATCAGATTTTCTCAGTATTCTTTATACTGTTTAAAACTTACTTTTCTTTCTAACACCTTTGGTCCTCTAAAGAAATGAAAGTAACAGCAGATGGTGTCACTTGTCAAATTTATGTATAAACAGTCATTGTTAACTTTGTCCTATACTTTGTCTTTGACAGAAATTTTATGAGTAAGAAATAAACGTTTATTGTGTTAAAATTATGAGCTAGTTTGTCTTGGCAACTAGCATTACCTTACTGATATCAAATGACAGGCAAGTAAATCATAATTATGCTAATTTGAGTACAAAGGATCTATGCTATGAAGAGAAGGAAACTGTGGAAACACTGGAGTGCCACCTAAGGTAGTTGTGGGTGTTGGGGATAAGTGGCAGATAACAGAAAATGATGGGAGAAAACAGAAAGAGTAGAAGCTACCATGTAAAGGCACAAAGATGGATGAAAGCACTGGATATCACTCAACATCAATTCAGGTGAAGCATAAGGAACATAAAATAGTAGGCTTTTTATATTATGCTATATTGAATTTTTAAATTGTCACTCTACTAACCAATATGGCAAGTTGATTAGGAGTTCAGGCATGACTAAAGGCAAAGAGGCCAGTTAGAAGTCTGTGGCAAGAATCCAGGTGAGAAATAATGAGAGCCTGACTCTAGCCACTTCAGTAGGGACACAGACAAATGAACACATTTAGGAGGTGTTGTGGAGGTAGAATTGAAAACACAGAATGCCTGAAGTTCAAGCAGGAGTAAAGGAGTGGGTGGTAGTATGGATTAGGAATTAGTAAGTATAAATTAAAGGCACAGGGCATACCTGGGAGAGGAGAAGAGAGAAGATGCATCATTTAGTTTCAGAGTTTGTCATGAGGAGGCATCAGTAACCACTTGAGACATTTGTTGAAATTCAGGAGAGAGGTCTGAATAAATACATATACTTTGAAGTTGTCCTGGAACGTGCAGTAACTGAAGTCAAGGAAGCAAAGGAGACTACATAGTAGGAACATAGTAAAAAGGTAAAGAAAGTCAATAAGTAATAGGACTGGGTCCAAATTGTACTGCTGCTGCTGCTGCTAAGTCGCTTCAGTCGTGTCCGACTCTGTGCGACCCCACAGACGGCAGCCCACCAGGCTCCCCTGTCCCTGGGATTCTTCAGGCAAGAACACTGGAGTGGGTTGCCATTTCCTTCTCCAATGCATGAAAGTGAATTGTGAAAGTGAAGTCGCTCAGTCGTGTCCGACTCTTTGTGATCCCATGGACTGCAGCCCACCAGGCTCCTCCATCCATGGGATTTTCCAGGCAAGAGTACTGGAGTGGGGTGCCATCGCCTTCTCCGAAATTGTACTGAGGACTATTAAAAAAGAGACTTCTTTGCACTGAGATGGGAAGGATGAGGCAAAGTTGAAGGAGAAAAAGCATTAAAGTAGAATATAGCTGAAATTATGGGAGAAGCACATTTTAAAAAGTGGATTATTTGTAGCAAAGTATGTAAAAACTGCAGAGTTTAAACTGGATAGTAAAAATAATTAAATACTTGGTGAGCCTCTGCTGGTCCACGTATAGCTCTGCAGCTTGGGATACAGATAAGAGCAGCAAAGTGCCTGCTCTCCTTGGATGTAAAATTCTGGTAGGGAACCAGACTACCAAGTAGTGAAAGTGAAGTGAAAGTCATTCAGTTGTGTTTGACTCTTTGCAACCCCATGGACTCTACAGTCCATGGAATTCTCCAGGCCAGAATACTGTAGTTGGTAGCCTTTCCCTTCTCCAAGGGATCATCCCAACCCAGGGATTGAACCCAGGTTTCCTGCATTGCAGACTGCTTTTTTAGCAGCCAAGCCACAAGGGAAGCCCAAGTAACCAATTGTATAAATTTGGGGGGTGGTCTTTGAGGAAGATTTAAGTAGCATAGTTACTGTCCGTAAATATTCACTGGAAGGACTGATGCTGAAGCTGAAGCCCCAATACTTTGGCCACCTGATGTGAAGAGCCAACTCATTGGAAAAGACTGATAAAGATTGAGGGCAAGAAGGGAAGGGGATGACAGAGAATGAGATGGTTGGATGGCATCACTCATGAATGGACATGAGTTTGAGCAAACTCTGGGAGATAATGAAGGACAGGGAAGCCTATCGTGCTGCAGTTCATGGGGTCACAAAGAGTTGGACACAACTCAGTGATTGACAACAATGACAAAGTAGTATAAGGGAACAAAATGAATAAAACAAGGGAGGCCTCTGTGAGGAGGTTATTTCAAGTAGAGACTGAATAAGGTGAGGTAAGTGAGAACTAATGGAAGGAACTGAGATTACTGCACCTTTGCCAAGAACAGTTTCTTTGGAAGCAAATGAAAAAGTCACAGTGCAGCAAATGCAGGGCTAAATGAGAAGTGAGCATTACTTTTAAAAATGCTTGCCTGAGGAAGGAAGAAGAGGAACTAGACAGTCGGGAGAGGGGGACCCAGACAATATTTAACTTCATTTTGTTTTGTAAATAAAATTAGAGAGTTGAATGCCTTAAAATGCTAGAGGGAAATGAGTAGGAGAGAGGGTAGAATTAATAGTGAATTGTTGGTAGGAAAATGCTGATAATTTTGCTGGCAGCAAATAGGAAGCTGATGCTTCAGCTACATTTTTCTTTCTGAATAAGAAAAGAAAGATTAATTATCAGATGACTTGAAGAATCACCCTAGGAAGCAAAGGATGATTCATATGCTTTGTAGGTTTAATATCAATATGTCCCTTAATTACACTAATTCCCTTAAGTTTTTCAGAACTTTCTACAGTGGTTTCTCTAGCAAAAGTTGCTTCTTTGAATTTCTGTGGTCATCATATTGGATCCACACAAAACAGCACATGTTGTTGCTGTTTGGTGTATGTACATTAATGGGAGAAGAGAGTTTTGGTGAAAATTTTAAAGGATGAACAAAATCAAAGTCATAAATATTCTCTTTTGTATGAAGTTATGGAATTCAGTATTTTTTAAACCTTATAACATGTTCTTCTCTTACACATTTGTAGACAATTTTTGAAAGTTCAATTGCCTTAATGCCTTCTTTCTGTTTTCATTTATTCTTCTTAACCTTTTGAAGATTTTTGTCATAATAAAGTCTCCATCCCATTCAAAGTAGCAGTATCTTTTCATGGTTTCTTCAACAGCCATATTCTCATTGTGATTTCTAACAGTTCCTCTCCATATTTTCATTCTATGCTATTCTTCCATAATCTTCAAAATCCATCTTCTTTCTCTGCCTGTTTCAGTTGCATTTTGAACTAAGATTATTTCAGGTATTCAGCTAAGATTATAACAGGTATTTTGGCCTTTAATTGCATTCTCTTTTATTTTGTATGTAAATTCTGTCTTCCCCATAAGATAGCAAGAGTCTTGAAGGTGTCCCTTTTTACTGGTAATACAACCTACAACTCCCTTTGTAAACCATTCCTCTTCCTCTGGATGGCCTTTCAATTTCATGAGTCTGTCTCCCTAGGCATGAATATTTGAAGCTAGCAATGCCAGATCTTGCCCTCATGTCACATCTCTCTGACCCGTTTTTCATTGCTAATTTCTCTCTGACTCTAATTGAGAAAAGTTCTATGATAGTAATATATGTGACTACAATTGGCCCATCTGGATAATCTCCCCATCTCAAGGTCCTGTTAATAACTGCAAGCATATCTGTAAACCTTGTTCTTTTTCTTTTTGGCCAAGTCAGGAAATATATTCACAGATCATGAGGACCAGGGTAAGAATATATTTGAAAGTGATTATTCTGCCTGTCACATCATCAGATAAGAAAGTTCATCTAAGAGAGAGAGAGATTGATTATTCATTTACTCAACAAGTATTTGTTGAGGATTTACTATATGACAAGCACTGATATAGGAACTTGGGATACATCATTAAACAAAACAGACAAATATCCCTGATTTTGTTGAGTATTCCTTCTAGTGCTGTGTGTTGAAGACAAGATCAAATCTTATTTCAAGCCAGTTCTAGTCTTTCCAATTTTGTGTTGATAAATTCGAAATTTTGATTAAATGAGTTTGCATTGAGTTTTATCATTTGGGCTTCTCTGGTGGCTCAGTCGGTAAAGAATCCACCTGCAATGCAGGAGACCCTGGTTCAGTCCCTGGGTTGGGAAGATCCAATACAGAAGGAAATGGCAACCCACTCTAGAATTCTTGCCTGGGAAATTCCATGGGCAGAGGAGCCTGGTGAGCTACAGCCCAGGGGATTGCAATGAGTCAGACATGACTTAGCAATTAAAACCATTAACATTTGGACCTAAAATGATCCTGCCTAACACAAACAGTTCAGTTCAGTTGCTCAGTCATTTAGGATACTAATTAATTAGGTGTTATTAAGGAGTTCTCCAAAAAAGTAGGGGAAAATTGAAAGGCTTTAGAAAAGACCCTAATGCTGGGAAAGATTGAGGGCAAGAGGAGAAGGGAATGACAGAGGATAAGATGGTTGGATGGCATCACCGACTCAATGGACATGGGTTTGGGTGGACTCCGGGAGTTGGTGATGCACAGGGAGGCCTGGTGTGCTGCGGTTCATGGCATTGCAAAGAGTCAGACACGACTGAGCGACTGAACTGAACTGAAAATTGTTCATTCAAGATTATTTTATATGAAATTTGAAACCAAAAGAACATTTAGGGACACAAAATCTTAAATCAATTAGTAACGTGTTTTGAATAATGTCTCTTCATTTTACTCTCTTGCTTCCCTCTTTCTTGAACACGTTTAATACCAGATGGCTTTAGGATCTTTTTAGGCTGTCAAGCAGCCTGGACCACAGTCTGTTTCTGGAGGCTGTTACCCACATTGTAGGTGGTTCATGAAACAGAAGAGTAGAGTAATACATTGTGGTAAAACAATTTTATATTCAAGGGAAAATACAAGTCTTAATTTACTTGAATTCATTAAATTAGCATTTTTCTAAGGTGACACATTTCAGTTGAAGGATTGGGCTGTGGATCTTGTCAATGTTTCTTCCTATGCACACCCAGACTCCTCTAGAAATGCTTCCATTTTGGTGAAATAGGGGAAGAGAGAATTAGCATTGCTTGCATTCAGTGCAAGCATTTCGTACAGACTATGGCATATTTTTATAGGTGGAAAGCTCAAATATATGTATATATCAAACTGACTGTTCTCACTATCTTAAGGGAAAAAAAGGCAATTATTTTTAAAGTCACAGTTCCATGTAAAATATTGCTTCAAGAAGTTCTTTGGCTTTGAAGTGGTGTCTAAACCTTTGCATCTTTATGAGGTCATATTTTTCAAACTGAGCTTTAAAATATATCTAATATATGCATGTACACATGTCAAGGTAGAGGGATGCTTTGTATATGAATTTAATTAAGCAATAGGCCACTTTGGGACTTGTTTTATAGGGCCATTTGTTTCATGTGAGTTCAACTGCCCAAGCTACCGTGCAATAATGGTCTCATAAAATTATTCTCTGGAGGGTCTTATTTCTACTATAATGTGCTTTTACTTAAAATTTAGCTTAATAGCAACATTTTTCCTTATATATCAACTGTATACAAGTAAAACCATCAGAAAATTTAATGGTTAAAGAGTTCTTGGCTTTCTATGTTTACTATTGGGAATTGTTCACTCAAAAAAGAAAAAAATGAAGAAAAAGAGAAAAACAATATATTTCATGAGTAACCATTGCATTTGCTATTTGTATCTGATTATCTTTTGAAATACTCTCATTTAAATCCCTTGGGGGCATTTTGGCCCTCAGCTTACCCACCGCATACATATGTTTGATCCGAGTTTAACCTTCTGAGAAACAATGAACCATTTACAGCAGTGTTTCCTAGTATGTATCAGAAGATAGGCTCATTTTTAAGACCACAGTAATCAATTGAGATCTAATTCCAGTTTTTAGTGAGCTTCCAATTTAGTAAGAAAGCATATTTGTCAATAAAGGTTTATAAAGTCTGTGAAATTTATAGCAGTATGTACTGGACATATTTTCAGGCCATGAATTTTGGTATGCACAAAACATATCTCTCCTCATTTTCTACAGCTGAACTTCATTTCTATTTTGGGCAAGACTGCCTGGGATCCAGGCCAGGGTGGCTCTTGCTTAGAGACCTGTACTCCAGAAGAGCTTAAATATCTTAAATACATGTACCCCCTAGTTTTAAAGAATGTATAGGTTTTTCTATCATGTGGAATCTAGCACTCAGTGCTTATATACCTACAATCCCAAACATCAGCTCTCCTGGTGAATATCACTGTCATCCCAAAGTACTATTTTTCTTCATCTCACAAAGGCAACTGTGTCCAAATGCTGTGAAAGCTATGGGCTGTGCTACTGTTGACATTGGAGATTGGTGTTGCTTCGGAGTAAAGGGAGGATCAGAACAGGAAAAGGTTTTAGATAAAAGATAGATTAATTGAACTGTCAAATACTATTTCTCAAATAGCATGAACACAATAGATTTTTGAAAAATATAGCATCATTTCTCAGTAGTGCTGAGCATCTCTTTTATTGTATGTAGCATTCTTCATGTTCCAAATTGTTTTTCCAAAGATACTTACAAATAGCGGATATTTACAATATGGTACAGAGCTTAAAATATTTTATAACCCTAAATGATTCATATTTCTTTAAAATTTGTATTTACCTGGGTTTAGATATAATTCTCATGAAGCATGATGCTGATGCATACTTTGGCAACTAGACAGATATTAAATGTAAGATTGTGGTAAGTTATAGTTTTATAAAATACTTAATAAGATTTAATTAACTTTTTAATACTAAAAAATTCAGATTTATTTAAATATATTACTTTAAAATTGATATTACTATTTACTTTTTAATAGTTCATCTTAAATATTAAAAATATCTTTGGGGATAACACATTGAAACTAATACTTTTTATATTTTTTATTGAGTAAAAATATATTTATATTTTATATACTTTGAATTTAATTACAGCTTATTTTTTAACAATGTTAAGTAATTGAGAATGAATACAAATTGAGATGGGACTACCCAAGGGGCTCAGTGGTAAAGAACCTGCCTGCCAGTGCAAGAGACATGGGTTCAATCGTGGTTCGGGAAGATTCCCTGGAGAAGGAAATGGCAACCCGCTCCAGTATTCTTGCCTAGGAAATCCCGTAGACAGAAGACCCTGGCAGGCTAGAGTCCATGGGGTCTCAAAGAGTCGGACACAACTTAGCAACTGAGCATGTATGATTGAGATTGTGATAGAAAATATGATAATAGTGCTCAGAAAAATCTAAAAAGAAAGAAATGGAAAAGACATTTTAAAAGTTCCCCAAAGAGGTGAGATGATCTGCTTGCTTAAATTCTTTATGCCTAGTCATTTGATTAAAAAGTCAGCAACTGATTGCCCCTTTTGATTTTTGTAAACTTTATTAGCAAGTCAAAGTCATAATAGGAAATACCTTTGTATGACTCTGGACAGTACACTTGAACTTGTTGTGACTAAAATTTTCTTTTATAAAATGAGGACAATGAAAATGCTTATCTATAGGGTTGTTTTGAGGATTATGTGAGTTAACACATGTAAAGTTCTCAGAACCTAACACAGAGAGTACAAACATTAATATCTTGGGAAGGGTAGATGTGATGTGTAGAGTTAAATGACAGATGAAAGAAAATAGGGATATATAGGAGGTGTTCTGTTGATTTATTGTTATTTATGCCTCAATGCTTGGCTCTATTTTGGCTAATATATACAAGAAGGAACCATTAGTTCCCATTAGAATGAAAAACATTGCCCATACAGAAAAATTTGATAATAGTTGGAGCAAAATTCTGTACTGAGCAAGGGAGGATGACATATAAAGCATTTATGAAAAGAATGCCTTGGAAAATAGAGGCAGTGTTCTTGCCTCTGAAATGGAGATGAAGATGATAGGGAGGTAAGGAAGCAGATGAAGTCCTTCACTCCTCTCTTGTCATGTGAGGTTGAAATTGAGTCATACAGAGTCTAGCTCATGTCTTAATGAGAAAAGATAAGGATAAAGGGAGCCAATCTGATCCATTTAAAAAGACTGATGCTTGTAGCATCATCAGTCCATAAAATTGTACTGTTTATATGGCTGGGGCTTCAGAAGTCTGGCTGGAGGAGAAGATCCAGATGTTTGGATTTATTTTTAGTGATCATTTTCTGGGATGTTGAACCTGAAGCGCTCAAATGTAGAGACATTGAGGGTACTGGTAAGAGGATCATTAAATTGATACTGACAGGCTTAGGATGGACAGGTAAGGAGATAAGATTGGAAATAAGGTGATGGTAGGGCAAAAAAGAAGAGTCAAGGGAATCAAGATATTTTGAGGTCAAAGAACATGTTTAGTGGGACTGAGAGAAAGAATTGGCTTGTCAGAAATGGGATGCTGATGTGCAACAATTTTCAGATGCTGTTTTCTGGACTTTTTAGAGGAGAACTGTGCAAAGGAGTCAGGATACTAGATAGGAATCCTGTCCTCTAAATTTAAACAAAAGATAGTAATTAATTCTTAACTAGTAATACCTATTATTTAAAAGATTAATTTTTTTGACTAGGTGCTTATAGCGAATGAGGTTTAAAGAAAAGGAATAATGGAAAACACACTGCCAGTTCAGCTTGCTTGTAGACCCTTTATGTGGGAAATACCCAAAGTCCCAAAGAGGGCCTACATTAATTAGTCGGAGAGTTGTTCTTCACTTGGCTTGAATCTCTCATCCAGAAGTTGGGTGAAGTGCTTTCCACATAGCAGTATAACAGCCCTCATTTGCAAACAAGCGCTTAAATGAAACAGAAACTTAATGCAGAATTTGAAGTCAAGACCTCACAAAGCAGACTGCTTTCCTTACCAAATTCTCTGTGTCTCAGTTTGTAAAATAAAGATAATAATACTATGCACCTTACGAGAGTATGTTGTTTTTCAGTTGCCAAGTCATTTCTGACTCATTGCGACCCTGTGGGCTGCAGCACACTAAGCCTCCCTGTCCCTCACCATCTTCTGAAGTTTTCCCAAGTTCATGTCCATTGATTTGGTGATGCCATACAGCATCTCATTTTCTGATGCCCTCTTCCCCTTCTAGTGAAGATTAAATGAATTAATATTTACAAATATTAATATTTGTATTCATATTACAAATAATGACAAATATTAAGTAATATTTGTAAATTACTTAGCACAGTGTCAGGCACCTGGTGAGACTGTGCAAATAGTATCAGATAAAGAAGTTTAAAGATGACAGTAATAATAATAGTAGTAACAATAAGCAAATTAGTAGCAAAGTAGTAACATTAGCAAATGTCAGCAGAAATACTGTAGTAACTGCAGGTCTTACACATAGTTCTCTCATCTCTCAAAGTCCTATAATGTTTCACACAATATTTGACTGCCCCCAAAGAATATGGGGCCTGGCATGCTGCAGTCCATGGGGTCACAAAGAGTTGGACACTACTGGGCGACTGAAGAAAAACAAAGAATATGACACAAAGTTACCTTGGGTTATGAGAGGATATTTTCCCAGCCCAGAACCCTGAAGGCTGTAATGCTGTCTTCTGCCAGTAGATTTAACTTATTGTTTCTTCTGGCCATGGCTCCACAGTGTGCTTGTATTTGCTTGGCCAACACTGACTAATAGGGTCAGTTCAGTTTGCTGGCCACTGCTGTGTATTCTCTGCTCACCTTGTGGTAAATTACTTTAAATCACTTCCTTGACTTCCACATCCTTTCAGCTACTGCTGCATTTCTCTGCTCATTTGAACATCCAAATTTTTGGCAGGCATCTTCCATATAAGGTATCTTTACTCTCATTACCTAATCACTCCCTAGTTCAGTTCAGTTCACTTCAGTCACTCAGTTGTGTCTGACTCTTTGCAACTCCATGAACTGCAGCACGCCAGGCCTCCCCGTCCATCACCAACTCCTGCAGCCTACCCAAACTCATGTCCATTGAGTCAGTGATGCCATCCAATCATCTCATCCTCTGTTGTCCCCTTCTCCTCCTGCCCTCAATCTTTCCCAGCTTCAGGGTCTTTTCAAATGAGTCAACTCTTTGCATCAAGTGGCCAAAGTATTGGTTTTAGCTTCAACATCAGTCCTTCCAATGAACAGCCAGGACTGATCTCCATTAGGGTGGACTGGTTGGATCTCCTTGCAGTCCAAGGAACTCTCAAGAGTCTTCTCCAACACCACAGTTCAAAAGCATCAATTCTTGCTCAGCTTTCTTTATGGTCCAACTCTCACATCCATACCTGACTAATGGAAAAACTATAGCCTTGACTAGATGGACCTTTGTTGGCAAAGTAATGTCTCTGCTTTTAATATGCTATCTAGGTTGGTCATAACTTTCCTTCCAAGGAGTGTCTTTTAATTTCATGACTACAATCACCATCCACAGTGATTTTGGAGCCCCCCCAAAATAAAGACAGCTGCTGTTTCCACTGTTTCCCCATCTATTTGCCATGAAGTGATGGGACCAGATGCCATGATCTTTGTTTTCTGAATGTTGAGCTTTAAGCCAAGTTTTTCACTCTCCACTTTCACTTTCACCAAGAGGTTTTTAGCTACTCTTCACTTTCTGCCATAAGGGTGGTGTCATCTGCATATCTGAGGTTATTTATATTTCTCCCAGCAATCTTGATTCCAGCTTGTGCTTCCTACAGCCCAGTGTTTCTCATGATGTAGTCTGCATATAAGTTAAACAAGCAGGGTGACAGTATACAGCCTTGAAGTACTCCCTTTCCTATTTGGAACCAGTCTGTTGTTCCATGTTCAGTTCTAACTGTTGCTTCCTGACCTGCATACAGGTTTCTGAAGAAACAGGTCAGGTGGTCTGGTATTCCCATCTCTTGAAGAATTTTCCATAGTTTATTGTGATCCACACAGTCAAAGGCTTTGGCATAGTCACTAAAGCAGAAATATATGTTTTTCTAGAACTCTTTTGCTTTTTCAAGCCATTGTAATCCCTACCCACCCCCACCATGTCACTACCTCTGTATGTTCCATGATCCCTAAAATTGCCACAGACGATTCTATCATTTTATCTAATCTCTCAGCAAAATTGGTATAAAGGCCTACTTCCTCTTTATTAAAAAATACTAGCTCCTCTTAGTATCCATCACACTATTCTGATTTTCATTTTTTGTTCAACTTTTTCTTCTCAGCCTAACAGAATTCTTTTTTTTACCCAAATCCCATGTACCATGCAGTCCAGAGCTCTCCCTGTGAGCCTTTCTCCTTTATACATATCCTTTCTAGGCAATTGATTTCTTCCCAGGCCATAAATGCTTTCTTTGAGCTCATAATTTTCAAATTTATTTCTCAAGCCCAAACCAGTTTTTTGGAACCTCAGACAGCTTGCAGCTGGCAATTTGAGGGTTAGAGTAAAAAGACTGGAGATTGAGAACTTTCTACTTTGTAACTAAGGAACAGACCCTCATCTGCCTAATTATGGCTGTTCTATGCACTTTCATCATTTTCCCTCTATATAAAAAGGGGGAATGCAATTTCTTAGTGGCCTTTGAAGGCTATTTGACGTAGGGGAGGCAATAAATATGAATTTCATGACAGTCTTTTGGTTTCAGGCCATAATGCCTGCTAAGACATCACCTCCTGTCAAAGGAGGGATGAGGGCTAAGTCATGGAGAGCTGCTTCACATTTGAATTCAGTTACAAAGTCTACATAAGACTGTATTGAATTCCTGTTGTACTGGGTTCTAGAATCTTCAAATAAGGGCAGCCTGAAAAATCCTAAAACTTAGAGATCTTGTGCTTCATTCCTTGTAAGTTGCTTGGCAGAGAGTAGGGTGCCTACAAAGTTTTCTGAGGTTGTGTTTACTTTTACAGAGGAGAATAATGAAGCAAGGTTCCATGGATGGAGACAGTCTTTTTTTTTTTAATTTAAATTTTAATTGGAGGCTAATTACTTTACAATATTGTAGTGGTTTTTGCCATACATTGACATGAATCAGCCATGAGTGTACATGAGTTCCCCATCCTGAACCCTGCCCCATCCCGCACCTCCCTCCCCATCCCATCCCTTAGGGTCATACCAGTGCACCAGCTCTGAGCACCCTGTCTCATGCATCAAACATGGACTGGCAATTGGCTTCACATATGATAGTATGCTATTCTCTCAAATCATCCCACCCTTGCCTTCTCCCACAGAGTCTAAAAGACTGTTCTATACACCTGTGTCTCTTTTGCTGTCTCACATATAGGGTCATCATTGCCATCTTTCTAAATTCCATATATATGTGTTAGCATGCTGTATTGGTGTTTTTCTTTCTGACTTAACTTCATTCTGTATAATAAGTTCTGCTCCAGTTTCATCCATCTCATTAGAACGGATTCAAATATTTTTTTTAACAGCTGAGTAATATTCCATTGTGTCTGTGTTCCACAGCTTTCTTATCCATTTGTCTGCCAGTGGACATCTTGGTTGCTTCCATGTCCTGGCTATTGTAAACAGTGCTGTGATGAACACTGGGGTACACATCTCTCTTTCAATTCTGGTTTCCTTGGTGTGTATGCCCAGCAGTGGGATTGCTGGGTCATATGGCAGTTCTATTTCCAGCTTTTTAAGGAATCTCCACACTCTTCTCCATAGTGGCTGTACTAGTTTGCGTTCCCACCAACAGTGTAAGAGGGTTCACTTTTCTCCACACACTCTCCATGGAGAGACTCTTAAACCATGCAAAGTGCCTCACACTTAATACATCCAAACCAAATTCTTGATTTCTGCTCACAGAAACCTTTTTTGCTCTAGTTTTTCCCATTTTGATCTTGAGCACCACAGTCCAAATTATCCCAAAATTCCTCTCCCTCACTTAATACAAGCGAATAATTGGTAAGTCTCATCATTTCTACTTATAAAATATTAATATATTCCAAATTTATCTTTACTCTCCAACTGTCACCATTCTTGTTCAAGAGACATCCTGTCTTACCCAAACTCTGGCAATGGCCTTATTGATAGCCTCTCTTCTTCTCTTGGCTCTACTTTATATTATATTTTACTCAATAGATCAAATAAAAATTTGGGAGAAAAAAGAACATGTTACTCCTTTGCTTAAACCTTTTAATGACTTGGCAGTTCCTTTAAAATAACATAAAAAATTCTTCACCTGTCATCCAAGTTCTAGGATGATCAGCCTGCACTTAACTCATCATTGGTCATCCCAAGGCCTTTTCTTTTCTTTTCTTTTCTTTTTTTTAATTCTTCTTGTTCATTTGGCCTGTCTTCCTTGGACTTCTATTGGGTTTAAATATATCCAGTTTTCCTTAACTCACTTTGGTTGAGATCATTTATGACCATATTTACTATTGTCTCATTATTCATTTTTTATCCTTTAATTCACTTATTCAACAAATGCTATGTTAGTTCCTACTGTGTGTGAGAAAGTTTTGTGACTGCTAGAGATAATAGCAGTTAACATAAAAAAAAAAAAAAAAATTGCTGGTAAGGATCTTACATTCCCGGTGTAGGGTTGTGAGGAAGAAAAAGCAAATGTGTAGAGTGTGGCAAGTGTTGGTAAGTGCTATTGGAGAACACTAAGCCTGGATGAAAGAGTAGGAGGAGGTACCTATTTTATAGCATGGAAAGTTTAAATTTCTCTAATAAGATTATGTTTGAGGATTCACTCCAAGAAAACACCATAGTGATCTGTGGGACTATCTGGTAAAAGAGTGTCCAAACAAAGAGAACAGCAAATAGAAATGCTCTTAGGTCAGAGAGGTCTTGAGATGTTTGTGTAACAGCAAGGAGGCCAGTGTGGCTAAAACGGGTTGAGAGAGTGAGTGAGTGATTATGAGTGAATGAGTGAGAGAGACAACTGGCTGGAGATGTAAAGAGAGAGGGAAATCTATATGTATGAATTCAGACCAACAAATAATGTTGGAGTTTTTGAACTTTCACGTATTTGTAGAATTTTTAGCAAAAGTATGACATGATCTGATTATGTGTTGAGTTGTTACTCAGTGCTTTGCAGAACATAGGGCTGACAGAAATATTACTGCACCATAGAGGAAGCTACAAGAATAATCCAGAATTGAGATGCTAGGAACCTGAGCCAGGTGGGCAGCTGTGGAAATAGTGAGAAATAGCTGGATTCTGAAAAGAGTTAGGAGCCAGTGTGTTAGTCACTCAGTCTTGTCCTACTCTTTGCGACCCCAGGGGGTACGCCACTAGACTCCTCCATCCATGGGATTCTCCAGGCAAGAATACAGGAGTGTGTTGCCATACCCTTCTCCAGAACTGAGATAATTTTCTGACCGGTTGGATGATAGATATAAAAGTATTCAGGAAATCCCAGAAATTTTGTCCTAAGCTCTGAAGGATGAGAAAAATGTGGGAGAAGAAAAATCAGTAGTATAGTGATATGGGATCAGGAATTTATTGTTGGACAGATTAGAAGGAAATGTTAATTAGAAATCAAGTAATGATTTGCATAAGCAATTTATTCTGATGCTGGAGTTAAGAAGAGGCATCCTGACTGGAGATATAAACTGAAGGGTCATTATTTGTATACAGATGATAGTTAATGTCATGAGATATGTTAGAGATTGAAATAAATAAATTATTCTCAAAATGAGTTGAAAATTAAAGAGGCACCCTTTGTTCTGTGGATAAACAAAAAACAAGCAACACAACTAATACTGGTGGATATTCTAACTTTTTTGGATATATTAATAGAATATTATTAATAATAATAAACTAATATTTTTGATATGTAAGACACAAGTATAAATTATTAAAAAAGAAAAATGAGGAGAAATAGATGATTTGGGGAACAAAAGAAAAGCTGAAAGATATTTTTAGTTAATAGATTTGATACTGTGTTTTAGTCTGTAAAACAAGAATAGAATGTTCTAAAAAAGGAGCTAGAAATGGTATATGAGCTGAAGTCTTGCTGAAGTGTACAGTGAGATGAGTAAAAAGAATCACAGGACACTGTTATTTTATAAAACTGAGAGTAAAGGAATGATCATAAAAGCTTGTGTAGATAAAAAAAAAACAGATTAAAATGAAACAGGAATCATTCTGGTACTAGGAAATGCTTCAAAAATCTAAAGAAAAATTATTTTATCCTAGAATTTTGTATCAGGAAAAATTTTACTTTTGGAATTCAAGGACTCAGAAAATAAACTTCTTCTTCACTTTTTATTAGAGTGTTACTTAAAGTTATAATCTAGTGGAAGGTAGATAGTGAAAAATGGGATTCCAAAGATTTGATATGTTTTCTTAAAATTCTAGAACAATTTAAGGAGGTGGTAAAGACAATTAATATATACACAAATAAAACCGCATTTGATAACCCTAGGAAAAAAAGTAGAATCACAAAAAAATCTATATGAGAGAAAAATATAACCCAGTACAATGAACAGCACTAACCACTCTTCATTGATTTTCAGACTTAGAACAATGCAGAAGTGATTTAATTGAGAACAAACTGTAAATAGTATCAACTTGAGACAGATAAAAGTAGAGGCTATCAAAATTAGAAGCTGAAGTTAAGGGTAGGGTAGAGACACTCACAATTTTGTGCAAAAGAAGTCTCTATTTCTTGGAATATGAAATAAGGTTAGAAATAAGGTTATACGCAGATTGTGTGTGTGTGCTAAGTCGCTCAGTCATGTCTGACTCTGCCACTCCATGGACTGTAGCCTGCCAGGTTTCTCTCTCCATGGAATTCCCCAGGCAAGAATACTTGAGTGGGTTGCCATGCCCTCCTCCAGGAGATCTTCCTGATACAGGGATCAAACTAGTGTCTCCAGTGTCTCATGCATTGGTAGGTGTGATCTTTACCACTTGCACCACCTGGTAAGCCCTATAAGCAGATTATTTTTAACCAAAGAGTAGAACTAATAATATTACCATATTAGGGAGGGAAAGGTAAGAGGTAATGAGCAAGATATAAATGAGTTATGTATGAGTTACAGAATGGTAAAAGCATAGTTTTTCCAGTAGTCATGTTAGAATGTGAGTTGGATCATAAAGAAGGCTAAGCACAGAAAAACTGATGCTTTCAAATTGTGGTGCTGGAGAAGATTCTTGAGAATCCCTTGGATTGCAAGGAGATCAAACCAGTCAATCGTAAATGGCATCAACCCTAAATATTCATTGGAAGGACTGATGATAAAGCTGGAGCTCCAATAATTTGGCCTCCTGATGTGAAGAGCCAACTCATTGGGAAAGACCTTGATGATGGGAAAGACTGAAGGCAATAGGAGTAGGGAGTGGCAGAGGATGAGATAGTTAGATAGCACCACCGACTCAATGGATATGAATTTGAGCAAACTCTGGGAGATAGTGGAGAATAGAGGAGCCTGGTGTGCTGCAAGGGGTTGCAAAGATTTGGTCATGACTTAGCAACTGAACAACAACAATGAGTTATGAATAGGAAGGCAATGGATAAAGTCTAAATCTGATAAGTCAAAAAAAAATCAAATAGTTGCATAGGTGCGTTACTTATAAATATGAATCATATGAAAAACAGAAGCCAGTAATAATGAACATTGTTAAAATTGCTATGAGCAGTAAAATTAAGCTTAGGATGGGGGAAGGAAGGAAAGAAGAAAATCATTTTAATCACAGGTCCTTTAGCATAGTTTGATTTTTATCTCTGTGTGTGTAGGAACTTAATTTTTTTTGTTTGTTTGTTTTAGATTAGAAATAAAACCCAAAGTTAAAAGCATCATAATGCTTTTATTAAACAACAACTTTTGAAATGAGTTGCTTTTAGATATATCTGATTGAGATTTTTTATACGGAACTTGTGTATTTGCATAATATGTACAAGCTTTCTTGTTTTTCATTTTTTACTTCCTATATGTGTTTGTCCTTTCTCTGGAACATTGTTGAGAGGTTTTGGTATGTTTGTGTGAATGGTATAAAGGTATGAAAATAGAACACCTTTCTGTTCTTGCTCCTCCTTCCTCTGAATTGTGAAGCTCTTCGTCTATAGTTCCCTTTTATGTTAGAGTGGATTTATTATTGAAAACACTGAAAGATTGCCTTTCCCACAGCCCATCATGTACACTTCCTGGGCAATGCTGAACACATGTAGTGGCACAATATATATTTTAGATTAGATTTAGACTCAAAATACCAGACTATTATTAGGTTTTGTACACAGTTATGCTGAGCCCCTTTTTGTTCAGAAGGGCTAAGGTCTTCCAATACACCGGAAGGAAATGGAAAAAACCTCAGATCTGCAGCAAATGTGGCTAGTGGTGTTGTCTATCAGGCTTGCCAGTTTTATTCCAGCCAAGATGTCACTGTGAAAAAGAGAATGCTTCAAGAGGGAATGGTTCTCAAGGTTACTGTTCTGTGCTAACTCCCTCTCCATTTTTCATGTTATGTTCAGGTTGGAGCAATTTAACCCACAGTGATGAGAAAGTAGAAGTCTCATTCCACCCCCGCCCCCATGCTTCTGGCAAAAGACCATGAACGCTTCTCTTTGCTGCTTTTGCTCTTTGGATTTCTGTCTATCTGAGATTTGTGAGAGTGTATTTGAAAGACTTTCTGTACTTCTAGTACTTAGGTGTGTAGATATTCCCTTAAAAATGTCACTGATATATCTTTGTGCAGGATATGATTAAGATATAATTTGACTGTCAGTACCCTAAAGAGGAAACAAGTTCTGTTTGTATTTTATTAGGCAGGGTCATTGATTAGGCACTTTCCTGAACCAAGATAATGATAGGTATATGTGCTTTTATTAATTAATATACATGCAAAACAAGATTACCAAGAGAAAAATTCACAGACCCTTACCTGAAGTTCTCACAAGTAATTGTGAACAATACTTATCTGTTTCACTTACACTTCTGGTTGCAATTCCTCTCTGGGTTTACCTGGAATCCTTGGCTTGAAGAACTCAAAAACATTAAATATTTAAATGTTATTCTTTTAAGGGTATAAGGAAGGACCCAAGGCTGATACCTCAAAGAACTTTGACAATTTTAACATTTAATCTTTGTGATCTCATGAGTCTCCTATGATTTCAATTCTCCTTGCATATTCTAGTCACCTGGGAGGTGGTTAATAAACCCTACTTGCTATCAAAGCTCTCTGTGGGAGCTTCCTTTTGGCTTAGCTGGGCTGGGTCTTCACCCATTCAGGATGCTATAACAAATTCCATAAGCTTATAAATAACAGAACTTTATTTCTCACAGTTCTAGATACAGAGCAGTCTAAGATCAAGGACCAGCAGATTTGATGTCTGGGGAGAACCTGTTTCCTGATGCATAGACTGCTCTCTTCTTGCTGTGACCTAACATAGGAGAGAGAGGGAGAGAGAGATAGCACAAGAGCAAGCAAGCACTCATCTTAAAAGGACACTCATCTATTATGGCAACCACATCCTTGTGGCCTCATATAAACCTAATTATTTCCTACAAGCTCCACCTACAAATACCATCACATTATGGGGTTAGGGCTTCAACATATGAATTTTAGGGGGATTCAAACTTTCAATCTGTAGAATTCTACTCCTGAACCCCCAGATTAATTTCTTCTCACATGTAAAAATTATCACATCCATCCCAGCAGCCCCCAAGGTCTTAACTTGTTCCAGCATCAACTCCAAAGTCTCATGTAAATATCACTAAATCAGATGCAGATGAGACTAGAGATATGCTTCAACTAGATAAGCTATCTGCTTTCCTAATTACTGGTGGGTTAGGTATGGGACAGATATCCTCATTCCAAAAGGGACAGACAGGAAAGAAGAAAGGGGAGATGTGTCCTGATTAAGTGCAAAACAGGGAAAATACCATTAGATACTAAGCCTTGAGAATGGTCCTCGTTGGTTTGATGCTTTGCTCTCCAGATCCATTGCACAGCAATCCCACCTTAACCCACTGGGGTAGTGGCATCAACCCCATGACTTAGTGGGGCACTCCATCTATGACCCAGTGGAACCCTGCCCATGTGGACCTGCTGAGATGCCTCTGCTGGGTAGCAGTCCTGTCCTTTGAGACAAAGGTGGATACAGCCTTGCTCTCTGGGGGAATAGTAGCCCTAATAAGCTCTGAATCACTTTTGGAGTCCTTTTCTTGAAGGATAGCGAATGTTTGTAGCATTTCTTCATTCCATGATATTTTTTGTTTCCTGTAATCCTAAAAGCTGATGTTAATGTTGTTGTGATCGTATCCCAATTCCTTGCTTCTTTGTGTTGGCTGTTTAAACCCATGGTTCACATTCACATTAATTTCTCTGTCAAATGATCTGTCAGCCATGCCTTTGTTATTCTCTTCTGAACACACTTCCTCATTCTTTGCAACATGGACAGGCTGAGAATTTTTCAAATCTTTAAGTTCTTGTTCCTTTTGTTAATAACTCCTTATTCATTTCTCTCTTGCATTTTACCATAAACTGACAGGAGAAACCAAGTCATTCTGTCAACACTTTGCTTAGAAATCTCTTCAGCAAAATATCCTGTCAACACTTTGCTTAGAAATCTCTTCAGCAAAATATCCAGTTGTAGAAAAGAAGCTGTAGAGTCAACCATGAAGGCTTCTATACCAGCCTTGACTGTAAGCTTCTTTACAATACTATGTCTGTTTTGGAAAAGTTGATATTATACCAATAGCTGTAGAAAACCAAGAATGTTTTAAGAGCCTTGTAAATACATCAACTTAATAATAACTATTAAGTCTTCTCAGGACTATTTTAGGATGGTTGCAGCACTCATTATCCTTTCTTTGAAAGCATCAAGCTCTGAAACAAGAGCATAATGGTTTTACAAAGATTTATTTCCAAGATTAAGTGGTGAGGGCTCTTCTCCCCTTGAGCATGTTTGGAAATTATTCCTTTGTAGCTTGTAACTATGTGTCCATATTGATATATCATACAAATCAAGGGAAAACCTATCTTTTTACTAAAGGAATAGCGGTAACAAATCACTGTCTTTGTATGTACCATCAAACAGAGAGGGTAGTATTTGGGTATATATTTGTATTTTATGTGACTTTTTTCTCCCAAATCACCACATGTGTTATGAAAAAATTAAAAGTTCACAATTTGAATAATTGTTTTGGACGAAGTAATGACATTAACATTTTACTTAACATAGTAATTTAGAGAAAGTAAAAAATCTAATCCCCAAAACCAAACAACAATGTACATGTAATAGGCATAGGGAATTTAAAATGTTTTTGATTTCCCACATAAATACTAGATATTTCGAAAGAAATGTCAGGCAAATCCTATGCCATATGCAATATGATTGTCCCAAATGTATTGTGCCACCCTTCTAAGGGCAATGAGCTCTTTTAAATATACTTCTTTGTCTCTGACCTTGATGCTTTGCTGTAAAGGCATTCAGCAATGGCTCCTACGTGACAGAAAAAACATCTGATTTGGCAAGTATGTACCTTATGAAATGTGATATGGCATCAATCATCATTAACCCAAATATCCCCGTCACATGCAGGGCCTGACCTCATCACATCTGGTTTCCTGTTTGAAAATTCTTCACTTTGTGGAGATTTTGCTGATAACAATGCTCAGGATGATCTCTAGGCAATGGAAACTGACAAAAGATGAATTATCTGTCACTCAAGAGGATGCCCTGACCATGGAAACAATCAAGTACAACTGTCCATTATTATTATTTTTTTCCCCTTGGCTTTCTTTATTTCTTAGATTAGTTTCCAGCTCAGCATCTGCTTTAAAAGCCTACTAAGAACCTCAAGAGAAAATATGAAGTAAAGGACTTCTAGTGAAATTATTCTTGGTTGTTAGCAAATGCCATCCTTTCCTCTGTGTTGTCTAAATTATATTTTGAATCATAACACATTAATTTTTCCAAAAGGGCACTTAAAAGTACACATATACCATGTGTGGATATCATAAGATGTTTCAACAGCTATTAAATGTCTGTGCAGATTGTAAGTTTGTGATTAGGAATCTCTGGTTTTATTCTCCTTCTAAAATGTCTTAGATAATTAGTAATTTGATATCAGTAGCTGAATGTGACTATATATTAGATGAAAAATATTTTATCATTTAAAATTGACCAGAAGAGTTATTTTAATATATATTTTTTCTCAGCAAGCACTAATTCTAGGCTGTTTTACAAAGGAACTGTGGTATATGAAACCACTTCCTCTTTGTCAAAGACATACAAAACAGCATCACAGCAGGCAGGTAACAGAAAATCATACTCTTCTTTTTGGCAGTTCAAGATATTTCTGGGAAGCGAGTTGATGATGGGTAAGAGGGTCAAATCAGTAAGTGACTATTGTAACTTTGTGTATAAGCATGAGAACTATCTGAAAATTTAATTACCAGGCAGGGAGTTAAATGGTTTGGGAAAGGCCAGTGGATTTTGAAGTGTTAAGAGAATTGTAAGACGAAAGATTTCTTTAAGATTTATGTCTAGATTATGGTGTCAAACTCAATTGCCACCACTAGGTGGGTGATATAAGTGGGGTATGGACAAGCTTTGTTTACACCTTAAAATGCAGCAGCGGAATTATAACTTCATGTAACCATATGACTGAATCTCACAAAGATTTAAGCAAAAGAAAACATGTATAAGGCAGTATATAAGCATGTATTTTAAATGATTCTCTTTCCATAAAGTTCAAAAAGACGAAGCAAATCTGTGGCATGAGAAGTTAAGATAGTAGTCTCCTTGGGGCAATAATGATGGGAAGGAGGCACGAGGGAGCTCCTGGGGTGTTGATAATACTGCCTATATAGATTAATTCAATTTATAAATGTTCATTGAGCTGTATACTTATGATTAGTGTCTTTTTCAGTTTATATATTCTACTTCAATACAAAGTTTAAAAAATATGTCCCAACAAGTCTTCAAATTTGCAAAAATGTTTGTCAGTTTTTTTTTTTTCTTTTTAAACTTGTGGCTTAAAAGTCTAACTTTCTTATTCTGGCATTTGATAGAGGCATAAGTACAGAAAACAGTTTTCTTGTCATAAGAAAAATAATTTTGTACATTATGACCATAAATGGTGACTGGTACTTGGCCTCTGTATCAAGAGAAATTAATGAGAGATAAAGATCCTGAGAACTATAGGGGCCTTGCCTTTCTACAGGGGGCATATGCTTTAATATTTCTGTTTGGTGCCACGTAGGTATGTGTGCTGAGGGCTACCAGGTTTTATAATTATAATTAAATTCAACCAGGAGTCTTGGTTTTATTTGAAAACTTCCAGTTTTCAGTTTTGGGTAATTTTATGCACTGTGACACTAGAGGAAGCTCTAGGTCAGGTCTGACCTCCAGTTTGATCCCTTTGGTGTAGAAGGGTAGATTGTTTGGTGGGGTCTCTGGGGCTATCTCTGGACAGGTGTTAAATAGTTGAAGAGAGGAACATGAAGATAAATAGAGACAGGAAGGAACATATTCTTTTTGAATTAAATTTTGTACGTGATTTTTGCTGGTGTTAACGATAGTTTCTTCATTTTAACCTTTGGGAGTTTAGAAAATGTAACATGGTGCGGTGCTGGAGAAGACTCTTGAGAGTCTCTTGGACTGCAAGGAGATCAAAGAAGTCAATCCTAAAGGAAATCAACCCTGAATAATCATTGGAAGGACTGATGCTGAAGCTGAAGCTCCAATACTTTGGCCCTGATATGAAGAGCTGACTCATTGGAAAAGGCCTTGATGCTGGGAAAAATTGCAGGCAGGAGGAGAAAGGGGTAACAGAGGATGAGATGGTTGCATGGTATCATTGACTCAATGGACATGAATTTGAGCAAACTCCAGGAGATAGTGAAGGACAGGGAAGCCTGGCATGTTGCAGTCCATGGGGTCACAAAGAGTTGGACACGACTGAGTGACTGAACAACAACAAATAGCATCTCAAATTTGAAGAATAGTGATGTTGCTGGCCATCATTTCCCAAGTACTTTGAACGTGTTTTCTCTTTGTGTGTGTGTGTTAGTTGTTCAGTCATGTCTGACTCTTTGCAACCCCATGGGCTGTAGCTTACTAGGCTTCTCTGTCCCTGGGATTCTCCAGGCAAAAATACTGGAGTGGGTTGCCATTCCCTTCTCCATGGGGTCTTCTCCACCCAGGGATCAAACCTGGGTCTCCTGTATTACAGGAAGATTCTTTATCATTTGAACCACCAGGGAAGCCCATATTTTCTCCTTGATTCTCCCCAAATGCATATTTATTGGTTGCTCAGATGGTAAAGCGTATGTCTACGATGCGGGAGACCCAGGTTCGATCCCTGGGTTGGGAAGATCCCCTGGAGAAGGAAATGGCAATCCACTCCAGTACTATTGCCTGGAAAATCCCACGGACAGAGGAGCCTGGTAGGCTAGTCCATGGGGTTGCAAAGAGTCGGACGTGACTAAGCGACTTCACTCACTTCACTATATTGTTCTCAGTACTGTACTAAGCATTCAAGATTCATCTTCTCACTTAACACCCAGATACAGTGATGGCCAACAATTTGTGGGTGAGCAAAACTGAAGTTTGCCTACATTTATAACATGTTAGTGATAATTGGGATTCAGACTGAGTCCATAGAGCTTGAACTCTTAACCACTAATCAATCACCAGTCAATAACCTTATTACTGTATTTAGAGATATGTGAGTCAAGAATTTTCAAGCCTATATTACACATAAGTAAGGGAAGCGTGAATCCTCTAAATGACATGACAGAAGTGACATGGCTATTTTGTGAGAGAGGTTTGATACAGGCTTCTTGATCTTAGAATTTCTCTCCTGTATCCTGAAAGTCAAGGTCATCCAGAGAGTTAATTTCATCTTAGTAGATTTCCCTAAGAATGGATTCTTTCCTATCAAATAGCAGTACCATTATGCTTTATTTGTGGGTATAATTGAAGTAAAATCAACTTTATCTTAGATGATAAGATGTACCTCAAACAAGAAGCTAACTGGTGTCTGATGTGCATACTGAATTATCACTCTTGAAGCTGAGGATAGCAACTCATGGTGCGTCTTCTCTCAGCTAGTGAATTTGAAAGCCAGGCGTTCATCCAAGTACACAGATGTTTAGCCTTGTGTAGACAAAACCTCTGAATGACTGATACAGTTTTCACTTTAAATTGCATTCTTTGGTACCCAACAGTGGCAGAGTATCAGGGAAATAAATGTGCCACTTTTAAAAGAATTCTTTCAATCTTGACCAATAGCAGAGACAGTTGATTGAGAAAATTTAAGTTTTGTGGTTCAATGTATTAATCTTATATTGTTTATTCAAATTTTAATTGGTACTTTTGGATTTTCTACTTTTCTTCCACTGACTAGTGATTAAAGTTCACAGTACTGTTTACTAGATGGAATTTAAGTAATCTCAACAATTAAAATAAAACTTA
The DNA here is from genome assembly GCF_002263795.3 of Bos taurus. Taxonomy (NCBI): domain Eukaryota; kingdom Metazoa; phylum Chordata; class Mammalia; order Artiodactyla; family Bovidae; genus Bos; species Bos taurus. The sequence goes on along the minus strand of NC_037333.1, from coordinate 82,669,412 downwards.
GTTTTACCCATTCTTTCTTTTCCTACTTAGTCTAGTCAGGAATTCTGCCATACTTGAAACTTGAGAGTCATAGAACTGTCTCTTGAAATAGGATGGAATGTATCAAACAAAGCATTTTATTTGTTTTCTTGTGTCCTAAATGTTTACAGTAAAAAGAAATGGGTTTATTGTATTTTTGCTAAATTCACTAGACCTTCTATTCAGTCTGTTAATTGTCCGCTCCTATCATGTGGTCTTAATGAAAAGAATCCATTTTTAACCAGCACCCTCCATTGTAGCCCTGACGTTACCATGGAAATGAAATAGCTTGTTTTGGCATTGTCTGCTGCACATATTTACAGCACATTAGGTAACACCTGGACATTAAAATCTCACAGTGCAATAGGTTTTTATTTTTAAAGATCACCAGCAATACCATTTCCCTTTACATTAATTTCTTACCATTTACAGTCTATGGTGGATGACCATGCAAGCAATAATTATCAGCTCTGGTCTTAGGTGGGCAGTTAGATGAGATTTTTCACTAACTTATATAATGTTATATAGTATATAATATACACATGTAACAATGTGTATTATATTGTTATATGTGTTATGTATTGTTATATGTGTTATACTATATAACACATATAACGTAGAATCTGTATAACATAAAAACAGAAAAGTTTGTCTTAGTCTATTTTAAAAGTCATAAACATACATTATTCTTCTAGAAGTTGTCTTAAATATGTAGTTATATTGTTATTCAATATTTGTGCATACTTATTAGTTTTTAGGACTTCCCAGGTGGCTCAGTAGTAAAGAATCCACCTGGCAATGCAGGAGATGTGGGTTCAATCCCTGGGTGGGGAAGATCACCTGGAGAAAGAAATGGCAGCCCACTCCAGTATTCTTGCCTGGGATATCCCATGAACAGTGGAACCTGGAAAGCTATAGTCCCTGGGGTCGCAAAAGAGTTGGACATGACTTAGTGACTTAACAACAACAACAATTAGTTGTCAATTTAAAACACACACATACAGCATAAAAACGGAGTTGTTTATTCAGTGTCTTACTGAAGACTATAGCCCAGGAGACAGCCTCTCAGTTTGTTCTGAGAAACTGTTCTGAAAAGGTAAGGATGGGGATCACTTTTTATATGATTTTGGTGAAGTGGGGACATTCAACCAAGCACACGTCTCACTAGAAGGTTACTGCTAGTCATAAGGAATAGATATCTTCAGTTCAAATGCTCAGTCATGTCTGACTCTTTGTGACCCCGTAGACTGCAGCACACCAGGCTTCCCTATCCATCACCAACTTACGGAGCTTACTCAAATTCAGGTCCATAGAGTTGGTGATGCCATCCAACCATCTCATTCTCTGTCATTCCCTTCTCCTTCTGCCCCCAATCCCTCCCAGCATCAGGGTCTTTTCCAATGAGTCAGTTCTTCGCATCAGGTGGCCAAAGTATTGGAGTTTCAGCTTCAGCATCAGTCCTTCCCATGAATATTCAGGGTTGATTTCCTTTAGGATGGACTGGTTGAATCTCCTTGCAGTTCAAGGGACTCTCAAGAGTCTTCTCCAACACCACAGTTCAAGAGCATCAGTTCTTCAGTGCTCAGCTTTCTTTATAACCCGCTCCAGTGTTCTTGCCTGGAGAATCCAGGGATGGGGGAGTCTGGTGGGCTGCCGTCTATGGGGTCACACAGAGTCAGACACGACTGAAGTGACTTAGCAGCAGCAGCAGCAGCAGCAGCTTTCTTTGTAGTCCAACTCTCACGTCCATATATGACTCCTGGAAAAAACATACTTATCTTAGTTAATGGATTTAGTGCTTTTCTAAGTAAGGGAGGATGCAATAATCTGAGTTCATTAAAAATTTGTCCTGAAAATCTTTCTCTCTCTCTCTGAATCTCTGTTCTTCTTTCTTTAGCAGATCCCACAATAGTTCCTAGATAGTTATTTAATCTCTCAAATTTATATTCAATTCCCACACAGTGATAGGCATTACTGACCACTGATTTTCTTTTTTTTTTTTTTTTGATTTTTTAAAAATTTTATTTTATTTTTAAACTTTACATAATTGTATTAGTTTTGCCAAATATCAAAATGAATCCGCCACAGAGGGAGGAGGGTTCAGGATGGGGAACACATGACCACTGCTTTTCTAAGACTGATTCTCAGTTAGAGATCTCAGTTCTTAATGTTAACATTTCCACACATTTTAAACTATTTACTTATTTCCTCCATTAGAAATAGAAATAACTTTCCTATTCAAGGCTGTTATTCTTCACCCATGGTCTTGACTCTGTCCTTTCTAAACTCCTTTAGGCCCTGAATCTCTACTTGGCTGTTCTAAGATTGCCCCTCAAACTGTCACCATGCCACTTATAGCAGGATTTAAGGGAATTGCAAAGAAACCCTTGTGTTTCTGGTAAGACTTTGATTCTTACCATGTGTTTGATTCAACACTGGCCAGACCATGAATTTAGGAAGCCCCAAAGTGCCACATGCTTTGGGGAAGACTCACCCTCGATCCCCATCACCTGCCACACCTCGTTTCTTAGTGTTACATGGTGTTGAGGAGACCAGTCCCAAGAAATAGCAAGTTGATTCCTCACATTCTTTGAGAAACCAGCAGAATTAATTTCATCATCACCCACCTTGGGCACAAATGCAAGTCCAAGCCATCATGATTTTGGCTCCATGGGGCTCTGTCTTACCCTTAATTTGAATGAATCTGTCTCCCTTTCCCATTTGTCCACACTGTTTCACTTCACCCTCTACCAAATTCCTTACATCTTTTGCTCCTACCAATTCATCACCTTTTCATTTAAATGAAGTCCAGATATCCCCTTAGAAAACAGCTCTCTGAATGGTGGCATCTTTTTCATCCATATTCCATGGGAGTCAGAGGTAGAATGGATGTTCCCATTTCTCATCGTCTCTTTCAGACCCCTGCCCATCTCTTTTTTGTCAAAACCGTCAAGTTAGTTTTAAGTGTATGACTAGCATCCTTTACACTTTGTGAACATTCATCTGTAAAACTATCAGTTATACCTTCTCATCTGTAGAGATTTTAGTAATTGATTTCACTTTGTCATTTTTCTTTGTATCTTAAACGTCCAGATGAGCACTCTGTATAACACCCTGTATAACAACACTCTGTATAACAACCCTCAGTTCCTTGACTGCTTTATCTTCCACTCCCGGAACTTACTCAAACTCATGTTCATAGAGTTAGTGATGCCATCCAACCATCTCATCCAGGGATTGCATCTTCCACTTATCCTCAACCACCCTCTCTTCATCATATTCCAAACATGTCATTACAAAAAACTTCAATTTCCACAAAATCTTGATTTTAGGAATTCCACTCCATGGCAGTCAAAAACTTCCAGCTTACTTATTCATCATGCCTCCTGCAGTTATTTTTACCCCATAAGTACTTCTAACATGCCAGCTTTTAAATCTATCAGTATAACCTCACACATCTCCACTTCTCTTCTTATCCAGATTACATTGCCACTGTTTATATTTATCATCACAGGAGTCTCTTGAATTCACTTCAACTTTCTTGTCTCTTATCTTTTTACATTGCCTGGTAGATGCAAACACTGGGTAACTCCCTTTTTCAGGCATACATGTATAATAGCAGCCAAACATAGGAGGAAAAATAAAAATAGACTCACTATTTCATTTTAAAATCATAATAACAAGTCTTGTGTGCTTTCTTAGGAACACTTAGCTCTCATACTCCATTTCCTTAATTAATTCACCTCATTCTTTGAAAATATTATTTCATGTCTTTCCTTCTTTCCTTAGAGTTTCAATATCTCTTTCACTTTCTCATTCTGAGTTGATGACTCTCCTCTTAAAGCACTAAAGAAAATATAAATAATCAGAAGATAAGTGCCTCATTTTCTTACCATGAAATCTACTCATACCATGCATCTGGGCATTTAGTTACTGCCTACCAACCTTTTACTATAGATGATCACTATGTTTCCACATTGGATTTTAGTCCTTCTAACATACTTGATACAATTAAGTCATAATTTTCTCCTTTCCTTTTCTCTTTTAAATACTGTTGGTGCATAACAAATCACTTCATACTGTCCTTTAAAAAAAGCATTTTGTGAACTCTTACAGGTTGTGGATGAGATTTCAGTAATTGATGAGCTGGGCGATTTTGGCCAAGCGTCCCTCATGGGTCTGTAGTCTTTGGGGCAATCAAACCCTTACTGGAAGTTTAGGGCTATGGTGGGAGTGTTTCACTGGTTGAGGAATACTTTTCATTTCCTTTTCTGTCCTAGCCTTAGAACAGCAAGATGCATCACACATCAACTATTCTGCTGATCCTTTTGATTTTAGTGAAGTGAAAGTTAAGTTGCTCAGTTGTGTCCGACTCTTTGGGACCCCATGGGCTGTAGCCTATCAGGCTCCTCGGTCCATGGAATTCTCCAGGCAAGAATACTGGAGTGGGTTGCCATTTCCTTTTGATTTTAAGCCAGACATAAAATACAGACTTGAGAAACAGGGACATAAACCCACTTTTTGATAAGAGGTGTGTTAAGCTCACATTGCAGAATAGTTGTGGGATGGGGAATACTGTTGTAGTCATTTTGGAAGATAAATCTGCCTCATAGGTTAGTGAATAATTTCTTTGCTGCTTAAGTATTACCATCCACATACATATGTATGGCAAAACTATCCATTAAAGAGAAGGAAGAAATCCTTATGTCCCTATGTCCCCCACCTAAACACCTTTACTCTGTTCTATTGTAAAAGTTTTCAAAAATTTTCCATTGCCTATCATTCCATTTGCTCCTTCACTAGAATCAGATTTTATCTCTACTTCCTAACTAAAATATTCTTGACTAAGTAATCCATTTATTTTTCAAATTTAGTGGTTAATTCTCATTTGATACATTTGACTACTCCCTCCTCTTCTTGGAATACTTGCTTTTTATGTTTTCCTAAGATTTACTGTTTCTGCGTTTTCTGATGGTTCCCATTTTTCTCCTATTTTTCTGATGGTTCCTATTCCTCTCCTTTGCTTTTCTGCTCTTTTAATGTTGGGATGCACCTAGATTTATCCCTCAGCCCTTTTCTGGTTCTCATCTAGACCCACAGCCTAGATTATCTTCTCCAGTCCCCTGATTTCGAATTACATCTCTCAGTGATGACCTTCCAATTTCAGTCCCAGACTTAAACTCTCTTTGTGCTGTAGACTTACATGTTTGATTTCCTCCTTGACATCTTCACTTGGTCATCAAATAAGCACATCAACTTCAGTATATCCAAAATAAAATTATATCACTGCTTTCGTCATCATCCCCACTCTCACATGCTATTTTCTCAGATTTCTGCATTTTAGAAAATAGCACCATCATTTACTCAGGGGAAAATATTTAGGAAACTTTCTTGAGTTCTCTCTTTACTCATCCTCCATTGTCTATTCATTCAAAATCTTTTCAGATATACTTTTAAAATATATCCAGATTTGTTACACTCTATCTTTACTGTTATTCTCCTAAGAAATACATGTTCAGCTAACAGTAATTTATGAAGTGGACAACATATTTTATCTATTCCACTTATTTCTACCAATAACAAAACTTATCTTTAAAAATTGTAATTAAAACAAATCTTTTGCTTATGTTCTTTAAATGACTTATCAACATATTCAGAATAAATGCAATGTCTTCATTATAACTGACATGTTTACTCCTACATATACTGGTCCCTATTCACCTTTGCTCCCTCATTTTCTGCTGTTCTCATTCTTGCTCACATCTTTCTAGCTCCTATGGCCTTTTTGCTGTTCTTTGATGATGAAAAACTCCTTCTTTCCTCTGGACCTTTGAACTTATTTTTTCTGCCTTGAACATCCCTATTCATTTCCAGTTTTTTAACACTTTCACTGTTTTCAAGAATCTCCAAAGATCACAGAGAGGTTTTGTTTTGTTTTCCTTTAGTTTCTAGGGACTATAGTAATTTAGTTTATGAGACTAAGTTTGTTTTGGGAGTACTTCCATCTTGCTGAACACTAAAATCATTCATGGAATTTTAAAAAATATGTAGAATTCTAGACTCTACCTTGTGTTGTTGTAACTGCTCAGTCACTAAGTCATGCCTGACTCTGCAACTCCATGGATTGCTTCATTATCTCCCCGAGTTTGCTCAAACTCATGTCCATTGAGTCAGTGATGCCATCCAACCATCTCATTCTCTATTGCTCCCTTCTCCTCCTGCCTTCAATCTTTCCCAGCATCAGAGTCTTTTCCAATGAGTTGGCTTTTCACGTCAGGAGACCAAAGTATTGGAGCTTCAGCTTTAGCATCAGTCCTTCCAATGAATATTCAGGTCTGATTTCCTTTAGGATTGGCTGGTTTGATTTCTTTGCTGACCAAGAGACTCTCAAGAGTCCTCTCTAGCACCACAGTTCAAAAGCATCAATTCTTTAGCACTCAGCCTTCTTTATGATCCAACTTTCACATCCATACATGACTACTGGAAAAACTGGAGTTTTTACTATAGAGACCTTTGTTGGCAAAGTGATATCTCTTCTTCTTCTTCTTCTTTTTTTTTTTTTACTATACTGTCTAGGATTGTCATAGCTTTTCTTTTAAGGAGTATCTTTTAATTTCAATTCTGCAGTCACTGTCCCCAGTGATTTTGGAGCCCAAGAAAATAAAATCTGCTACTGTTTCCATTTTTACCCCATGTATTTGCCATGAGTGATGGGACTGGATGCCATGATCTTTGTTTTTGGAATGTTGAGAGTTTTAAGCCAACTTTTTCACTCTCCTCCTTCATGTTCATCAAAAGGCTGTTTAGCTCATCTCCACTTACTGCCATAAGGGTAGTCTCATCTGCATATCTGAGGTTGTTGATACTTCTCCCAGCAGTCTTGATTCTAGCTTGTGTTTCATCCAGCCTAGCATTTCACATGATGTACTCTGCATATAAGTTAAATAAGCTACTTTGCTCATTTCACATACTAGCAAGGTAATACTCAAAATCATTCAAGCTAAGCTTCAACAGTACATGAACTGAGAACTTCAAGATATGCAAGCTGGATTTAGAAAAGAAAAAGGAACCAGAGATCAAGTTGCCAATAATCTTGGATCATAGGTAAAGCAAGAGAATTCCAGAAAAACATCTACTTCTACTTCATTGATTACATTCAAGCCTTTGACTGTGTGGATCACAACAAACTGTGGAACTTTCTTAAAGAGATGGGAATACCACATCACCTTACCTGCTTCCTGAGAAATGTGTATGCAGTTCAATAAACAACAGTTAGAACTGGACATGGAACAACAAACTTGTCAAAATTGTGAAAGTCTTTACCTTAGGCCCACTGATTCATTATCTTCAAAGACAGGTTCTTGAAGCAATACTTAAACTTTTCCTCAAGTATGTGTTTCTTCTTCACCCAATTTGTAGGCTAGCAATGTTTTAGGGAGTCTAAAACATTCTCTTATGATGGCATCACATGCTTTGCTTTTAAGTCCCTCTTACTATTGTTTTTCTTATACTTCTTATTTCAGCAAGTATTCTTGAAGTTAAAAAAGGGCAATAAAATAGAATGTAAGTAGCTTTTAATATTTGTTAACAATAAGCTATTCATTAATCAGCAAACACATCCTCTTTTATAGTAGCATGTGAACTGAAAAATATTGGTCATAACACATTTCAAAAATGTCAACTTTTGTGCACTGGGATGACCCAGAGGGATGGTATGGGGAGGGAGGTGGGAGGGAGGTTCAGGATTGGGAACACATGTACACCCGTGGCAGATTCATGTTGATGTATGGCAAAACCAATACAATATTGTAAAGTAATTAGCTTCCAATTAAAATAAATAAATTAAAAAAATAAAAAGTAACAGATGTGACACATCATTTGTGTGCATGAAATTTACATATTTTATACATTACTCTTAAACATTTAAGTTTGAACCCTGAATAGCCAAAGCAATCTTGAGAAAGAAGAATGGAGCTGGAGGACTCAGGCTTTTTGACTTCAGACTATGTTACAAAGCTACAGTAATTAAGACACAGTATGATACTGGCACAAAAGACAGAAATATAGACCAAATGGAACAGAAAGCCCAGAGATAAACCACATATGTATGGTTTCCTAGACAAAGTAGGCAAGAATATACAATGGAAAAAGACAGTCTTTTTCCATAACTGGTGCTTGGACAACTACACATAAAAGAATGAAATCGAACACTCCCTAACACCATACACAAAAGTAAACTCAAAACAGATGAAATACTTAAATGTAAGAGAAGACCCTATAAAACTCTCAGAGGAAAATATACACAGCATACTTTTTGACATAAATTGCCACAATATCTTTTTGAACCCACATCCAAGAATAACGAAAATAAAAACAAAAATGAGCAAAAGGGACTTAATTAAACTTAAAACCTTCTGCACAACAAATGAAATCACAAAGAAGATGAAAAGACAACCCTCTTTTGAATGGGAGACAATATTTGCAAATGAAGCAACTGACAAAGGATTAATCTCCAAAATATACAAACAGCTTGTGCAGCTCAATATCAAACAAACAATCCAACCAAAAAATGGGCAGAAGAGCTAAGTAGACATTCCTCTAAAGAAGACATATGCATGGCCAACCAACACATGAAAAGATGTTCAACATCACTAATTACTGCTTGTGCTCAGTCGCATGTGACTCTTTGGAACCCCATGGACTGTTATCCCACAAGGGTCCTCCATCCATAGAATTTTCCAGGCAAGAATACTGGAGTGGGTTGCCATTTCCTACTCCAGGGGATCTTCCTGATCCAGGGACTGAACGTGCATCTCTTGTATCTCTTGCATTGCAAGTAGATTTTTTTTTTTTTTTTTTTTTTACCACTGCGCCACTTGAGAAGCCTCCCTTCCCCACAACTAATCATTAGATAAATTCAAATCATTAATACAATGAAGTATGATACTCACAGTGGTCAGAATGACTATTATCAAAAAATCTACAAACAATAAATGCTGGAGAGGGTGTGGATAAAAGGAGCTCTTCCTACACTGTTGTTGGGATTTAAATTAGTACAGCCACTATGGAGAACAGTATGGAGGCTTCTTAAAAAGCTAAAAACAGAACTACAATATGACCCAGCAATCCCACTCCTCAGCAAATATTAATACCTGTAGAAAACCATAATTCCAAAAGATACATGCACCCCAATACTCACTGCAGCATTATTTACAATAGGCAGGACATGAAAGCAACCTAAATGTCCAATGATAGAAGAATGGATAAAGAAGATATAATAACATATATATATAATGGAATGCTACTCAGCCATAAACAGGAACAAAATTGTGCCACTTGCGGAGGTATGGATGAACCTAGAGTCTGTCATCCCATGGATGGAGGAGTCTGGTAGGCTGCAGTCCATGGGGTTGCTAAGTGTCAGACGCGACTGAGCAACTTCACTTTCACCTTTCACTTTCATGCATTGGAGAAGGAAATGGCAACCCACTCCAGTGTTCTTGCCTGGAGAATCCCAGGGACGGGGGAGCCTGGTGGGCTGCTGTCTGTGGGGTCGCACAGAGTTCGACATGACTGAAGCGACTTAGCAGCAGCAGCAGAGTCTGTCATACAGAGTGAAGTAAGTCAGAAAGAGAAAAAACAACCTTGTATACTATTGCTTATATGTGGAGTCAAGAAAAAATGATACAGATGAACTGATTTGCAAAACAGAAATAGAGACACAGATAGAGACACAGATGTAGAATAAGCCTATACATATTACTGACATATACATATTACTATATATAATATAGATAGTAAGGACAAGCTGGAATCAAGATTGCATGGAGAAATATCAATAACCTCAGATATGCAGATGACATCACTCTTATGACAGAAAGGAAAGAGGAACTGAAAAGCCTCTTGATGTAAGTGAAAGAGGAGAGTGAAAAAGTTGGCTTAAAACTCAACATTCAAAAGACAAAGATCACGGCATCCGGTCCCATCACTTCGTGGCAAATGGATAGGGGAACAATGGAAACAGTGAAATACTTTATTTTGGGGGGCTCCAAAATCACTGCAGGTGGTGACTGCAGCCATGAGATTAAAGACACTTACTCCATGGAAGAAAATCTATGACAAACCTAGACAGCATAGTAAAAAAGCAGAGACATTACTTTGCCAACAAAGGCCATCTAGTCAAAGCTATGGTTTTTCCAGTACTAATGTATGGATGTGAGAGTTGGACCATTAAGAAAGCTGAGCACTGAAGAATTGCTGCTTTGGTACTGTGGTGTTGGAGAAGACTCTTGAGAGTCCCTTGGACTGCAAGGAGATCAAACCAGTCAATCCTAAAGGAAATCAGTCCTGAATATTCATCAGAAGGATTAATGCTGAAGCTGAAACTCCAGTACTTTGGCCACCTGATGCAAAGAACTGACTCATTCAAAAAGACCCTGATGCTGGGGAAGATTGAAGGCAGGAGGAGGAGGGGACAACAGAGGATGAGAAGGTTGGATGGTATCTCTGACTTGATGGACATGAGTTTGAGCAAGTTCCAGGATTTGGTGATGGACAGGGAATCCTGGAGTGCTGCAGTTCATGGCATTGCATGGAGTCAGACATAAATGAGTGAACTGAATTGAGCCGATAAGAACCTACTGTATAGCACAGTGAACTCTACTCAGTACTCTTTGGTCACCTAAATGGGAAGGAAATTAATAAGGGGGGCAAATATGTATACATATAGCTACTTCATTTTGCTGTACAGCAGAAACTAACATAGCATTGTAAAAGCAGCTATACTCTAACAAAAGTTAATTAAAATTTTTAAGTTTGAATGTTTCCATGTTTTGCTACATGTTTTTTTTTCAGATAATTGTGTTTCTTCTTTTTTGCCTCACCAGTTTGGTTTGGTTTGCATAGTTCAGTTCAGTTCAGTTGCTCAGCAACCCCATTAACTGCAGCACACCAGGTCTCTCTGTCCATCACCAACTCCCAGAGTTTACCCAAACTCATGTCCATTGAGTCGGTGATGTCATCCAACCATCTCATCCTCTGTCATTGCGTTCTCCTCCTGCATAGTTAGTTTTGGTCTTATATGTCCCCTAATTCTCTAACACTTTAGAACCAGTTCAGTTCAGTCGCTCAGTCATGTCCAACTCTTTGCGACCCCGTGAATCGCAGCTCGCCAGGGCTCCCTGTCCATCACCAACTCCCGGAGTTCACTCAGACTCAGTCCATTGAGTCAGTGATGCCATCCAGCCATCTCATCCTCTGTCGTCCCCTTCTCCTCTTGCCGCCAATCCCTCCCAGCATCAGAGTCTTTTCCAATGCGTCAACTCTTTGCATGATATGGCCAAAGTACTGGATGGCCAAAGTACTGGAGTTTAAGCTTTAGCATCATTCCTTCCAAAGAAATCCCAGGGCTGATCTCCTTCAGAATGGACTGGTTGGATCTCCTTGCAGTCCAAGGGACTCTCAAGGGTCTTCTCCAACACCACAGTTCAAAAGCATCAATTCTTTGGCGCTCAGCTTTCTTCACAGTCCAAATCTCACATCCATACATGACCACTGGAAAAACCATAGCCTTGACTAGATGGACCTTTGTTGGCAAAGTAATGTCTCTGCTTTTGAATATGCTATCTAGGTTGGTCATAACTTTCCTTCCAAGGAGTAAGTGTCTTTTAATTTCATGGCTGCAGTCACCATCTGCAGTGATTTTGGAGCCCAAAAAACAAAGTCTGACACTGTTTCCACTGTTTCCCCATCTATTTCCCATGAAGTGATGGGACCGGATGCCATGATCTTTGTTTTCTGAATGTTGAGTTTTAAGCCAACTTTTTCACTCTCCCCGTTCACTTTCATCAAGAGGCTTTTTAGTTCCTCTTCACTTTCTGCCATAAGGGTGGTGTCACCTGCATATCTGAGGTTATTGATATTTCTCCCGGCAATCTTGATACCAGCTTGTGCTTCTTCCAGCCCAGGGTTTCTCATGATGTACCCTGCATATAAGTTAAGTAAGCAGGGTGGCAATATACAGCCTTGATGTACTCCTTTTCCTATTTGGAACCAGTCTGTTCCATGTCTAGTTCTAACTGTTGCTTCCTGACCTGTATACAAATTTCTCAAGAGGCAGGTCAGGTGGTCTGGTACTCCCATCTCTTGAAGAATTTTCCACAGTTTATTGTGATCCACACAGTCAAAGGCTTTGGCATAGCCAATAAAGCAGAAATAGATGTTTTTCTGGAACTCTCTTGCTTTTTCTATGATCCAGCGGATGTTGGCAATTTGGCCTCTGATTCCTCTGCCGTTTCTAAAATCAGCTTGAACAACTGGAAGTTCATGGTTCACATATTGCTGAAGCCTGGCTTGGAGAATTTTAAGCATTACTTCACTAGTGTGTGAGATGAGTGCAGTTGTACAGTAGAATGTCAGACCATAAAAATGTGCTTGCTGCTTTCATTTTTTAAAAATCTTTTTGCCTCAATTAATAAAATGTTTTAAACTGTTCTGCATTTACGAATCTCTTTAATTATCAACATACTTAATACAGTTCATGTTGTAATAGTTATATTTTTATTATCTGTTGGTTGAGAAAATCCAAATATATATGCCTTCATGGTTCCAATCACTGCATGTCCATCAGAGGTTTCTCAGAAACAAGGATATGAGAGACATTGCTGATATTAAAGAGAGAACACATAAAAATAATTGAAAGTTGCTAAGTTCCGTTTGCTGTTCATAGATTTTTGCAAAATCATAAAATGAAAATGGAATTACCACTTTCTATATATGATTTAGTATCTGTTGTTTGCAGTCAAAATGTTGGTAAAGAGAAAAAGAACCATGCTCAAGTTTAAGGGATTTCTTCTAGCATCCCTGATCCTCTTTAATGGGATTTTAAAACTGGTTCTCTGTGGCTATCTAGGTGGAAGAAATAAGGTGAAGATGGAACAGCTGGTAGGACATGTCAAAGCACAGGTCTTAAGTTTGCTTACCTACATAACTACACCAAATAAAGGAAGTAGAAGTAAGGAGAGGCATCAACCAATGGCTGAACTAGAGGAGGCTGTTCCTGGCTAAGTCTGCTTATCACATAGATGTAGGAGTCAAAAATTAGTATGGGTTTTAAAAATCATAATTAGTATGATTTTAAAACATGAAAATACTGCCCACAAATATTTGCAGTGCAAGAAATGTCCCACACAATGACTTACTAGCTTACTAAATGTGTCTGCCACATTTTCTGGCCAATACAATCCACTTCTTTCTAGCTTCTTCCATAAAGACATAGCCTTATGACTATTTTTATTTATTTATTTATTTATTTCTCTAGTGGGATGAAAGTGGCTGTCAGCTGAGTGGAGTTCCCTGGAATGCTTTTAAATTTCTGATAAAATATTCAGTTGGCATGCCTCTTTACCTCTGGTTCTTTCACCTCTTCCTCTCTGAAACTTAAATATGTGAAGTTTAGCAGTCACCTGGCAACTATGAGGCTCCAAACCAGTGAGCTAAGGATGAAAGAGCAAAAATAGGAAACTTCTGGGTTTTGGCTGAAAAGAAGAGCCAGTGGCAGCTATTTTTAACCTCCAGACTTCTAGTAATATATAAGTAATGAATCTCTATTAAATTACTCTTTGTTGGATTTTCTGTTACTTGGAGAACATACAACTAAAGCATGCAGTCCCCTCCCATGGAATTACTGAAGTCAGGAAGGAAAGAGAGGGGAAAAGAGTCTGGTAAAAGTTAGTCTGCCTCTAGAGAAACTCTGGCCCACAATTTGGGAATAAAGGTGTGATTGTATCTTATTTTTCCAAACTAAATTCTTAAGAATGAAAATAATCACTATATCTTTTTTTTTGTTCCCTGTAGTACGTAGTACAGCGTTCTAAAGGACTCTCTCCATTTCTCTTTGTTCTTCCTGTCTAGATTAGAAAAAAATTATTGATAATAGATTCTGCATGTCAGGTATTATAATAGAGATATAAATATGATAAAGGTAAACCTTACCTAGGGAAATTTCACAGCTTAGTAGGATAGTCAAACTAAAGGGTAAATATGCATTATATGTTATTATACATGTGTACACAGAGAAATATTGGAGAAGAAAGGAGTTTATATCTAATGATGACAGAGCAAGGGAAGAGGGGTATAATGATTTCCAGGGTTTTTTTTTTGCAATAAGTTACAAGACTAAGAAAAATTCTTTTGGTAAAGTATGTATAAGGTTATTTTTTGGTGTAATACATCTTCATAAATCTGGAGAAACTACTAAAAACTCAAGGTTAGAATCAAATCTATTTGACAAAAAGACAAAATGTACATAGCTCTTGTTAATATTTTTTCTGAAGCATTGTAATTTTTTTTGTATGTGTATATACGTGTTATAAAATTCATATCATACTGTATCATATAGTATGAATTATTCTATAAATTGCCTGTTCATTAAGCCACCTCTGATGAACATAATTTCATAATGAAGCATAGATATCTACCTATTGTAATTTATGACTGTAGACTATTCCATAATATAAACAAATGGTAAATTTATTTAAAGAAACTTCAGTCATCATATAATTAGATTGTTTATAATTATTTGAATGAAACATATTTGTATCTAAAAAATACACTTTTACCCAATTATTTCAACTGGAGTTTGGGAAGCTAAGGATTTACAGCAGTACTGTGACCAATTCACTCTTTCCTGGAGATATTCAGGGAGAGAGAATATCTGCATTAATTTTCCTGGTAAACATACAAATGACCTGAAAAACCCACTAATGCTGTTAACTAGCAAAGGATAATGATAACTTCTTATCTATAAATAGGAAAAAAAAACTATCCTGTTGAAGTTGCTTATTGTAAATACACTTGTAATTTATAGATTCATGGGAAATTGCTGGCTGGAGTTCAGTTCAGTTCAGTTCAGTCACTCAGTTGTGTCTGACTCTTTGAGATCCCATGAATCGCAGCACGCCAGGCCTCCCTGTCCGTCACAAACTCCTGGAGTTCACTCAAACTCACGTCCATCAAGTCAGTGATGCCATCCAGCCATCTCATCCTCTGTTGTCCCCTTCTCCTCCTGCCCCCAGTCCCTCCCAGCATCAGAGTCTTTTCCAATGAGTCAACTCTTTGCATGAGTTGGCCAAAGCATTGGAGTTTCAGCTTTAGCATCAGTCCTTCCAAAGAACACCCGGGACTGATCTCCTTTAGAATGGACTGGTTGGATCTCCTTGCAGTCCAAGTGACTCTCAAGAATCTTCTCCAACACCACAGTTCAAAAGCATCAATTCTTCGGTGCTCAGCCTTCTTCACAGTCCAATTGTGAGTCCAAACGGTGTAATTAATGTAAGATAGCCCACAGAGCTTCCTCTGTGTGAGTGAGTTGTCTGCATATATTGCTCAAATGCTTCTCTCTTAACCTGGAGCAAATGATGCCATATTGTGGGAGAAGAAAGTCCTTTTTTATTAAAAGCTGTATCAGAGGTTCTTGGACTCATCCAAGGGAAGGAATTCTTTGCTTGTATTGTTTAAATAATGGTGAAGCTTGATATTGGGTAAAGTCTATGACCTATGTAGTTGGATTTGATAATACAATCCTTTGTTTTCAGCACAGATACATTCCAGAAGTGGAATTTCTATATGAAGGGGAATGTACTATTTTAGGAACTGTGGAACATATAACTAGTCTATGGAGAAGTCTGAACTTGTAGGGACAAATTACCTTTCTCTGTTCTCTCAGATTTCCTTTTTCCATTCCTTTAGAGGTATCTTGGACAATTCCCTTAGCTTTCTTGTTACATTCAGCTATTTATAAATAAGCCACTGCATTCACGTCAAGTTTAACAATCACAGTCCGATTTACTGCATATCTTCCTCTTCCTAGTACCAGTGGGCTTGGGGGACTTGAAGTAGAGTTGGAACAAAGTCTGCTCCTAATGTAGCCTTTCCTCTTCTATTTTTCCCTGTTATGCCTCTCATCTGTTCCAGCTAATAGAATTGGAAGGTATGAAAATATTTTTCTTAAAAAACGTGTTTCTTAAAACTTTTTGTTTAGGCCATCTCTTGCATCTGCTGGCTAGTGCTTCTCCAGAGACAGATTGGTTCTCTTGGGGTGGTTATGTGATCCTAGTTGGTGATCTCCTCAGTGCACAGTTGCCTTGACATGGGAGATCTGCACCATTGATAGCTCTGTCAAACATGGTATTTCAAGCTTTGTTACTTTCTGTAATGTCCACTTTCTCCAAGACAAAAATGGTTGGCTTAGACTGCTCCATCCTGCCCATCATTCTGCCCTATTTTCTCTCTCAACTTCTCATTTCCTCTCCTACTCCTATGTGAGATCATTTAATTTGCTGCATAGTAAGTTCCCCAACTAATGAATAAGGTGACAGTTTCTTTAATTGATTGTCTCAGATCTTCATTATTTGGCTTTAGGGGAGGAGGACCTGCTTTATACACAGACTAAACACTCAAGATACCGTCTTTTTCTCTGGTTGCTGTACAGTATTTATTAACCAGGAAGAGAGTGAGGCTTATATGAAGGATAATATTTCCTTATTATTCTTTTAAAATTTTGTATTGGAGTATAGTTGAAATACAATGTTATGTTAGTTACAAGTATACGGAAAATTAAATAGTATATATATATATAAACATATATATATATATATATGTGTATATATCTCCATTCTTTTACAGATTCTTTTCTCATATAGGTTATTACAGAATATGGATACTAGAGCTGTTTTGTATTTGATACTTATTGCTCACAATTTTGTGTTCCACTCCAATTCTTCAGATATCAGAGTAATCTCATTTAAAGTCCTACTATATACCCATGAATGGCAACCCACTCCAGTGTTCTTGCCTGGAGAATCCCAGGGATGGGGAAGCCTGGTGGGCTGCCGTCTATGGGGTCACACAGAGTCAGACATGACTGAACTGACTTAGCAGTATATACCCATGAACAAAGCTAGTGGACATGATGGAATTCCAGCTGAACTATTTAAAATCCTAAAGAAAATGCTGCTAAAGTGCAGCTCCATGGACTATACACCCCATGGAATTCTCTAGGCCAGAATACTGGAGTAGGTAGCCTTTCCTTTCTCCAGGGCATCTTCCCAACCTAGGAATCAAACCCAGGTCTCCCACATTGCAGGCAGATTCTTTCCCAGCTGAGCCTCAAGGGAAGCTCAATACTAGCAAGGTTATACTCAAAATCCTTCAAACTAGGCTTCAGCAGTACGTGAACCAAGAACTTTCAGATATACAAGCTGGGTTTAGAAAAGGTAGAGGAACCAGGAATCAAATTGCCAATTTTTGTTGGATCATGGAGAAAGCAAGGGGATTCCAGAAAAATATCTACTTCTGCTTCATTGTAGTCAATGTGTGTGGATCACAATAAATTGTGAAAAATTCTTTGAGAGATGGGAATACCAGACCACCTTACCTGTCTCCTGTGAAACCTTTATGCAGGTCAAGAAGCAGCAGTTAGAACCAGGCATGGGACAATGATAGGGTTCAAAATTGGGAAAGGAGTACAACAAGGCTCCATATTGTCACCTTGTATATTTAACTTTCATGCAGAATACATCATGCAAAATGCTGTGCTGGATAAATCATAAACTGCAATCAAGATTGCTGGCAGAAATATCAACAAACTCAGATATGCTGATGATACCATTCTAATGGCAGAAAGTGAAGAGGAACTAAAGAGCCTCTTGATGGGGGTGAAAGAAGAGAGTGAAAAAATTGGCTTAAAACTCAACATTCACAAAACTAAGATCATGGCAGCTGATCCCATCACTTCATGGCAAATAGAAGGGAAAAAAGTGGAAGCAGTGACAGATTTTCTTTTCTTGGGCTGGAGTCATGAAATTTAAAGATACTTGTTCCTTGGAAGAAAAGGTATGACAAATCTAGGCAGTATATTAGAAAGTAGAAATTCCTTTGCTAACAAATGTCCATATAGTCAAAGCTATGGTTTTTCCAGGAATCAGGTACAGATGTGAGAGTTGGACTGTAGAGAAGGCTGGGCACCAAAGAACTGATGCTTTCAAACTGTGGTGCTGGAAAAGACTCTTGAGAGTCTCTTGGACTGCAAGGAGATCAAATCAGCCAATCCTAAAGCAAATCAACCTTGAATATTTATTGCAAGGACTGATGCTTTTAATATTTTGGGCCCTTACGTGAAGAGCTGGCTCATTGGAAAAGACCCTGATGCTGAGAAGGATTAAAGGCAGGAGGAGAAGGGGGTGGCAGAGGATGAGATGATTAGATAGCATTGCTGACTCAATGGACATGAATGTGAGCGAACTCTGGGAGATAGTGGAGGAGAGAGGAGCCTGGTGTGCTGCTGTCCATGGAGTTGCAATGAGTTGACATGACTTAGTGACTGAATAACAACAAACCATATTTCCAAAAGACTCTACCAAGTTACACATCTAACAGTCTTTATAAGAATTGCAGAACAATAGTAAATATTATATTTTATGTAAATTTTCTCATCATATGTTTAAGCTTACTTTATTACTGTTTCAATCAGAATTTCTTCATAGTTAAGCTGAATTTTTAAAAAAACTGTTTATTGATCTTTTATATTCTTATGGTTTTCGATTACTGACTTGAATACTTTTATTTATATTGAAGCTATTGAACATTTGATTTCTATATAGGTTGTGTGTTTTCTTTCAATGTTTGCTGCTTGCTTTTATTCATTACTTATTAATTAATACTAATTAATCATATTATTAATAATATTTTTGCTTTACTCATACCTTAAATTTTATATGAAAAAACTATCAAACTTTATGTTTTATTCTTTGAAATAATTAAATAGCATTTTTATTCTCATACATTTGTGATTTCCTTTTATCAAATATTTATTACATTTGTATTTATTTTTTTAAATTTTTAATAATTATTATTTTTTTTACTTTACAATATTGTATTGGTTTTGCCATACATCAACATGCATCTGCCATGGGTGTACACATGTTCCCCATCCTGAACCCTCCTCCCACCTCCCTCCCCATACCATCCTTCTGGATCATCCCAGTGCACCAGCCCCAAGCTTCCTGTATCCTGCATCGAACCTGGACTGGCGATTCGTTTCTTATATGATATTATACATGTTTTAAGGCTATTCTCCCAAATCATCCCCCCACCCTCTCTCCCACAGAGTCCAAAAGACTGTTCTATACATCTCTGTCTCTTTTGTTGTCTCACATACAGGGTTATCATTAGGATCTTTCTAGATTCCATATATATGTGTTAGTATACTGTATTGGTGTTTTTCTTTCTGGCTTACTTCACTCTGTATAATGATGAAAGAAATCAAAGAGGACACAAATAGATGGAGAAATATACCATGTTCATGGATTGGAAGAATCAATATAGTGAAAATGAGTATACTACCCAAAGCAATCTATAGATTCAATGCAATCCCTATCAAGCTACCAACGGTATTTTTCACAGAGCTAGAACAAATAATTTAACAATTTGTATGGAAATACAAAAAACCTTGAATAGCCAAAGCTATCTTGAGAAAGAAGATTGGAACTGGAGGAATCAACCTGCCTGACTTCAGGCTCTACTACAAAGCTACAGTCATCAAGACAGTATGGTACTGGCACAAAGACAGAAATATAGATCAATGGAACAAAATAAAAAGCCCAGAGATAAACCCACACACCTATGGACACTTTATCTTTGACAAAGGAGGCAAGAATATACAATGGAGAAAAGACAATCTCTTTAACAAGTGGTGCTGGGAAAACTGGTCAACCACTTGTAAAAGAATGAAACTAGAACACTTTCTAACACCATACACAAAAATAAACTCAAAATGGATTAAAGATCTAAACATAAGACCAGAAACTATAAAACTCTTAGAGGAGAACATAGGCAAAACACTCTCCGACATACATCACAGCAGGATCCTCTATAACCCACCTCCCAGAATATTGGAAATAAAAGCAAAAATAAACAAATAGGATCTAATTAAAATTAAATGCTTCTGCACAACAAAAGAAACTATAAGCAAGGTGAAAAGACAGCCTTCAGAATGGGAGAAAATAATAGCAAATGAAGCAACTGACAAACAACTAATCTCAAAAATATACAAACTATTCCTGCAGCTCAATTCCAGAAAAACAAATGACCCAATAAAAAAATGGGCCAAAGAACTAAATAGACATTTCTCCAAAGAAGGCATATAGGTGGCTAACAAACACACCAAAAGATGCTCAACATCACTCATTATCAGAGAAATGCAAATCAAAACCACAATGAGGTGCCATTTCACACCAGTCAGAATGGCTGCGATCCAAAAGTCTACAAGCAATAAATGCTGGAGAGGGTGTGGAGAAAAGGGAACCCTCTTACACTGTTGGTGGGAATGCAAACTAGTACAGCCACTATGGAGAACAGTGTGGAGATTCCTTAAAAAACTGGAAATAGAACTGCCTTATGATCCAGCAATCCCACTGCTGGGCATACACACCGAGGAAACCAGAAGTGAAAGAGACACGTGTACCCCAATGTTCATCGCAGCACTGTTTATAATAGCCAGGACAGGGAAGTAACCTAGATGTCTATCAGCAGATGAATGGATAAGAAAGCAGTGGTACATATACACAATGGAGTATTACTCAGCCATTAAAATGAATTTATTTTGGAATGAAGTGTGATATGAGAACCTACAATTATGTTTTTCAATGGTCTCAAAAACATTTATTATTTTAAATTTGCCTTTCCTCACTGACATAAGGAATTATTTTATGTATTTGTTTGCTTCATTTATTTCTTTATGTATGTTTTAATATATCATATGATATGGTTCTTGTGTTATTTTTACCTTCAAAGTTTATGTTAACTATTCTCAAGCATTTTCATTTCAGAATGAATGGTTTAATACCTTTTCTACTTTTATCCTTCCAAAAAAATCTCTTCTCTCCTTGTCATCCATTTTTTGCCTCTCTCACACCCTCTCCATCTCTCCCTCCCTACTCCTTCATTCTCTCTTTCTTACCTATGAACCCTATGCTACTGCTACTGCTAAGTCGCTTCAGTCATGTCCAACTCTGTGCGACCCCATAGACGACAGCCCACCAGGCTCTCCCATCCCTGGGATTCTCCAGGCTAGGGTCATGTTTCTTGAGTTGTTAATTTCTAATCTTTAATAAATAATCTTTCTTTACTTTTCATATGATTGTCACACTGTTCTTTTTCTAACACACTATATTAAATGCTTAGCTCAATTGTTTTTATTCCTTTCTTCTTTAAGTACAAAGCATACAACAGTAGCTTTGTCTGTAGTTTTAGTGATGAATAATCTTTCTATTGTTATTAATTTCTCAGTAGCCTATATTTTGCCTTTATTTTTTTCTTTACCAATGTATATAAAATTTTTAATTCCCTGGTCTTTAAAAAATTATTCATCTGATATTAGTATCACTTTGTTTAGAGTATGGCCTGTAATATGAGTTCTTGTTAGAGATTTTATTTTTTCAGCACCAGTTCTGCTTGATATTTTTTTCTGTTATGGTTGTTTATATTCTTTAATCACATATTTAACCTCCTTATAGTCTTTTTATATTTCATCCATTTCTATTTTATACTCATCTATTGACTTCTCAATTAAGCAAGTTCTTTTCTCATGATTTTCTCTCTGACATGTAGTTAGTTATATCTTGCAAAATCAGAAATTAGTTTTAGGAATTTTCCTCTAGTATATAGTAGCTTTTTCAAAGTTATACCTTTCTTCTAGGTTTTTAAATGCTGACTTTAAATATAGAGTTTAAATGCCTAGTTATTGGTTAGTTCAGGACTTGGATTTCATGGTCAGTGGTAAGTTGCTGTAATAGTAATAAATATTTTTCTACTCTCCCTCAGGTCATCTGTTTTATTTAGGAAACTGTAGTGTTCAATAAATTGAAAAAGAATTTCTTTTATCAGATACACATGCTCTAAAAACAATAATGATCCTTCCTATAGTTTGTTATTAGTTGTCTGAGAGTCTTAAGTTGTTGAGAAAATTTGTATTTTCTTGCTAAGTAAGCATAAGGATAAAATACTACTAGTAAAAAATTTGACAACTTCCATAACTATTATTATTATTATTAATCTGACACAAAGACTACTCATGTTTTCATTTTAGCAACTTGCAAAGTGCTCAAGATATAACATATTCTTAATAAACATTTAATGAATAAACCATCCTTAATTACAAAGAAATAAGTAAAAGGCAAATGGTATGTTAAATTGATTTGGTGAACTTAGAGTTTAATATTTTAAAATTATACTGCAGGTGATTTAAGAAATTAATCAGGTGGTCAAGAAGCAGTATATATTTAGAAATTTGTTTTTCAGGTGCCAGAATTACCCAAGGAAATAAAATTTCCAGTAATATTTATAATTTTATTTGTTTATAATGTAATATTTGTGCTGCTGCCTTCAAGATTTTTAGAGCTTGGATACAGTATGTGTCACTTTTTCTAGCATTTCTTTGTGCCATGGACTATTTAATAAACAGTGACATAGTTAAAAAAAAAAAAGTTAAACGAACAGATTTTTTTCACACACACACACACAAAATCTCCCTGCCCTCTTCAATTACTTTGTCCATTTCTGCTAAGGTACTAAATGAGCATTGATCTGGGTAGAGATTACGGCTCAGAATAAGGACAATGAAATCAGGAGCCAAGTCTCAAGCAGAATTACCAATTACAAAAAGACCAAAGCTGCTAGTGGTAAAGAACTCACTTGCCAAAGCAGGAGACATGAGACATGGGTTTGATCCCTGGGTCAGGAGGATCCCCTGGCTTAGGAAAAGCACCCTACTCTGGTATTCTTGCCTGGAAAATTCCGTGGGCAAAGAAGCCTGGTGGGCTGCAGTCCATGAGGCCACAAAGTGTTGGACACGACAGAGTGACTGAACACAAAAGATCTAAAAAAGGAATCAATAATTCAGACAAAGCTAACTACTATGGAAGTAGAAGGAGTAGGATGTTTTAAGTACATGGTCTATTTATTCCTTGGCCTGTTCTGGGCTTGAAGCTGAGCATTTCCTTAGTCAGGTAGTACTTTGCTTGTTGTCCTGAGAAAACATTATGCACCATACACTGTGCTGGGTACCATGGATTTCTGAAATGCAAACATTAACCTTGACTGGGAGACTCAGTAAATGAATTGGAGAGTGAAGATTTGTTATCATGAAATTCTAATAAAGTATTGCAAAAGTAACCAGAAGGATGAAACCATCATTATTTAGGACTCTAAATTCTTTTCACTCTTCTCATTAGTGGTACTTTCACAGCTTCTGCTGAGTACCTGAGTATGTGGAGGATTGACTGGAGTTTGAGGAAAGGAGTTATAAAAAATATTTACTTCCCTTTGTTTTTATTTTTCCCTTTCCTGGAAGAGCATAAGATAGAAAAAAGAGAAGAGGGAAGAAAAAATGAGAAAGGGGGTCAAGCATCACATAAAAATGACAATATGGACTTTTAAGATCAACACTATTTAATACTAAATTTTAATAATTATTTTATATTTCTTCTATGTAAATACCCTTTATCTCTCAATGCCTTTATACGTATGCTAGGCACATGAAAGTTTTCTTTGAGTTGTTTTTGTGGAAACACAATAAAAGAATAGTGTTTCAAGTTTGGGTCAATACTGGATAGAGATCAAAGAGAGTGAAAGAGCAGAGAACAAAAGTTCAGCACAGAAGTCAAAGACAAAAAAAGAAAACCAAAACTGACCTGGAGTTTATGAACCTGACAAATTGACAGAAATTTTATGGACAGCACTGTGCTTTCTGCAGCTCACAGAAGGTAAAATCTTATTTAGAGTTTAAATTAGAAAGAAAACCACAGCTGATATCTAGATTACACAACAAGAAATGGAACAAATTGTGTGGCACACAAAATAAATCAATTGGGAAAATAAAATGGACAAATAATTGGAAGTTTATGTAATGAGAGTGATGGGACCTTAGCTGGGGCTTAAATGATGGGTTGGGAAATAGTAGGCAGCACAAAATTGCACTCAAAATGTGAATAACATGAGGGCATCTCTAATTCCTATAGAAAATGTTGCAATTCAGACAAGTGATATGGGGTTGTCTTTTTGGCTAACCCAATATATCAGATGTGAAATATATAATAAAATGAAGACTTGATTTATAGGCATTTAAAGTCAGTTGCCTAGTTTGTTGTTGTTCCTGTTCAGTTACTAAGTTGTGTCCAGCTCTTGTGACCCCATGGACTGCAGCACTCCAGGCTCCTCTGTCCTCCACTATTCCCCAGAGCTTGCTAAAATTCATGTCTATTGAGTCAATGATGCTATCTCACCAACTCATCCTCTACTGCCCTGTTCCCATTTTGTCTTCAACCTTTCCCAGCATCAGGGTCTTTTCCTATGAGTTGGTTCTTCACATCAACTAGCCAAAATATTAGAGCTTCAGTATCAGTCCTTCCAATGAATACTCAGGGTTGATTTCCCTTAGGATTGACCGGTTTAATCTCCTTGCAGTCCAAGGGACTCTCAGGAGTCTTCACTAGCACCACAATTCAAAAGCATTAATTCTTTGGTTCTCAGTCTTCTTTATGGTTCTACTCTCACATTTATACATGATTACTGGAAAAACCATAGTTTTGATTATACGGACTCTGTTGTCACAGTGTTGTCTCTATGATGTCACAGTGATGTCTCAGCACTTTTAATATGCTGTCTAGGTTTGTATAGATTTCCTTCCAAGGAGCAAGCATCATTTAATTTCATACCTAGGGAATATGATTTGAAGAGTATCATAATCATTCTTGTCTTCCCGTCATGGAGTAGTCAGATTGTAGTTAGAGATTAAAAATTATTATCAGATCATGAATGACATCTCTATCTCCTGTCTTTAGAACCTATTGAGAAATGGATTTAAGAGTTATAAAGAGGAAGAGCAGAGTAGTTCTTACTGATATTATTGTGGCCTAGTATTGTTACCAAGTCGAAGCTCATAATGCTTGTCACAAAACAGGCCGGTAAATCAGAGATGTATTGTTGTGGCAAGGAATAGTGACTTTATTCAGAAACCCAGCAGGCCAACAAGATGGTGGACTAGAGTCCCAAAAGCCACCTTTCCAAAGTTAGCATTCAGGTTTCTGTGATTTGCTGGAGCAGCCGTGAAGAGATACCCCATGCCCAAGGTAAGAGAAACCCAAGTAAGATGTTAGGTGTTGCAAGAGGGCATCAGAGGGCAAACACACTGAAACCATACTCACAGAAAACTAGTCAATTTAATCACACTAGGACCACAGTCTTGTCTAACTCAATGAAACTAAGCCATGCCCGTGGGGCAACCCAAAACAGGCGGGTCATGGTGGAGAGATCTGACAGAATGTGGTCCACTGGAGAAGGGAATGGCACACCACTTTAGTATTCTTGCCTGGAGAACCCCACGAATAGTATGGAAAGGCAAAATGATAGGATACTGAAAGAGAAACTTCCCAGGTCAGTAGGTGCCCAATATGCTACTGGAGATCAGTGGAGAAATAACTCCAGAAAGAATGAAGGGATGGAGCCAAAGCAAAAACAATACCCAGCTGTGGATGTGACTGGTGATAGAAGCAAGGTCCGATGCTGTAAAGAGCAATATTGCATAGGAACGTGGAATGTCAGGTCCATGAATCAAAGCAAATTGGAAGTGGTCAAACAGGAGATGGCAAGAGTGAATGTCGACATTCTAGGAATCAGCAAACTGAAATGGACTGGAATAAGTGAATTTAACTCAGATGACCATTATATCTACTACTGCGGGCAGGAATCCCTCAGAAGAAATGGAGTGGCTATCATGGTCAACAAAAGAGTCCAAAATGCAGTACTTGGATGCAATCTGAAAAACGACAGAATGATCTCTGTTCGTTTCCAAGGCAAACCATTCAATATCACAGTAATCCAAGTCTATGCCCCAACCAGTAACGCTGAAGAAGCTGAAGCTGAAGGTTCTATGAAGACCTACAAGACCTTTTAGAACTAACACCCAAAAAAGATGTCCTTTTCATTATAGGGGACTTGAATGCAAAAGTAGAAAGTCAAGAAACACCTGGAGCAACAGGCAAATTTGGCCTTAGAATACAGAATGAAGCAGGGCAAAGACTAATAGAGTTCTGCCAAGAAAATGCATTGGTCAGAGCAAACACCCTCTTCCAACAACACAAGAGAAGACTCTACACATGGATATCACCAGATAGTCAACACCGAAATCAGATTGATTATATTCTTTGCAGCCAAAGATGGAGAAGCTCTATACAGTCAGCAAAAACAAGACCGGGAGCTGACTGTGGCTCAGACCATGAACTCCTTATTGCCAAATTCAGACTTAAATTGAAGAAAGTAAGGAAAACCACTAGACCATTCAGGTATGACCTAAATAAATCCCTTATGATTATACAGTGGAAGTGAGAAATAGATTTAAGGGCCTAGATCTGATATATAGAGTACTTGATGAACTATGGAATGAGGTTCATGACATTGTACAGGAGACAGGGATCAAGACCATCACCATGGAAAAGAAATGCAAAAAATCAAAATGGCTGTCTGGGGAGGCCTTCCAAGTAGCTATGAAAAGAAGAGAAGTGAAAAGCAAAGGAGAAGAGGAAAGATATAAGCATCTGAATGCAGAGTTCCAAAGAATAGCAAGAAGAGATAAGAAAGCCTTCCTCAGTGATCAGTGCAAAGAAATAGGGGGGAAAAACAGAATGGGAAAGACTAGGGATCTCGTCAAGAAAATCAGAGATACCAAAGGAACATTTCATGCAAAGATGGGCTCAATAAAGGACAGAAATTGTATGGACCTAACAGAAGCAGAAGATATTAAGAAGAGGTGGCAAGAATACACAGAAGAACTGTACAAAAAATGATCTTCACGACCAAGATAATCACGATGGTGTGATCACTGACCTAGAGCCAGACATCCTGGAATGTGAAGTCAAGTGGGCCTTAGAAAGCATCACTATGAACAAAGCTAGTGGAGGTGATGGAATTCCAGTTAAGCTATTTAAAATCCTGAAGGATGATGCTGTGAAAGTGCTGCACTCAATATGCCAGCAAATTTGGAAAACTCAGCAGTGGCCACAGGACTGGAAAGGTCAGTTTTCATTCCAATCCCAAACAAAGGCAATGCCAAAGAATGCTCCAACTACCACACAATTGCACTCATCTCACACGCTAATAAAGTAATGCTCAAAATTCTCCAAGCCAGGCTTCAGCAGTATGTGAACCGTGAACTTCCTGATGTTCAAGCTGGTTTTAAAAAAGGCAGAGGAACCAGAGATCAAATTGCCAACATCTGCTGGATCATGGAAAAAGCAAGAGAGTTCCAGAAAAACATCTATTTCTGCTTTATTGACTATGCCAAAGCCTTTGACTGTGTGGATCACAATAAACTGTGGAAAATTCTGAAAGAGATGGGAATACCAGATCACCTGACCTTCCTCATGAGAAACCTACATGCAGGTCAGGAAGCAACAGTTAGAACTGGACATGGAACAACAGACTGGTTCCAAATAGGAAAAGAAGTTCGTCAAGGCTGTATATTGTCACCCTGCTTATTTAACTTCTATGCAGAGTACATCATGAGAAACGCTGGACTGGAAGAAACACAAGCTGGAATCAAGATTGCCGGGAGAAATGTCAATAACCTCAGATATGCAGATGACACCACCCTTATGGCAGAAAGTGAAAAGGAACTCAAAAGCCTCTTGATGAAAGTGAAAGTGGAGAGTGAAAAAGCTGGCTTAAAGCTCAACATTCAGAAAATGAAGATCATGGCATCCGGTCCCACCACTTCATGGGAAATAGATGGGGAAACAGTGGAAACAGCGTCAGACTTTATTTTTCTGGGCTCCAAAATCCCTGCAGATGGTGACTGCATCCATGAAATTAAAAGATGCTTACTCCTTGGAAGGAAAGTTATGACTAACCTAGATAGCATATTCAAAAGCAGAGACATTACTTTGCCAACAAAGGTTCATCTATTCAAGGCTATGGTTTTTCCTGTGGTCATGTATGGATGTGAGAGTTGGACTGTGAAGAAGGTTGAGGGCCAAAGAATTGATGCTTTTGAACTGTGGTGTTGGAGAAGACTCTTGAGAGTCCCTTGGACTGCAAGGAGATCCAACCAGTCCATTCTGAAGGAGATCAGCCCTGAGATTTCTTTGAAAGGAATGATGCTAAGGGGACGACAGAGGATGAGATGGCTGGATGGCATCACTGACTCAATGGACATGAATTTGGGTGAACTCCGGGAGTTGGTGATGGATAGGGAGGCCTGGCGTGCTGGGATTCATGGGGTCACAAAGAGTCAGACACGACTGAGTGACTGATCTGATCTGGTCTGATCTGATACTAAAAGGGGAAGGAGTAAAGTCAAGCATTTCCTGGTTCTGGTCAGCGGCTGCAGGAGCTGTTTTAATTTCTTCCTTCTTGTAGTTATTTATGGTTGGGCCTGATCACGATGTTTCCTGTGAGCCACACAAAGGTGTTTTAGCTCAGTGCTCATTACTTGGGGTCAAGGTTGCCAGACATGGGCTATTATGTATAATTTAAGCTTTTGGCAACATTCTTTCAGTGATTAGCTTATACTAGAATACAGAGTTTCTCCCCTATTACCGTATGAGGTAGATAGGCCTGATATTACTCCTCAATCTCTTTTTCTAAGACTTTTAAGAAAACTTTGGGTTTGAAGAACAAGGACAGGTCACCCTTCCACTTGTTTATGGAGAAGAGGGCAGAACATGCCTGAAATCCTTGTGTTTAGAGTGTGCGACAGATTAGCTAACTCAGTCGAGAAAAGTGGAATGATCCCTATGACCAGTTCCCCAGATGTCCCATTCTACCCCATGCAGAGGAGTTGGGGGCAGACAAGAAGTCAGGAGTATAGATATCTATACTCTTTTCTAAAGGATTTAGATAAAATCCTTTCTCATGGGCAAAAAAAAAAAAAAAAAAAGTTAGATGCCAAATAAATCTTCCAACTTTCTCCCAGATTACTTTCTTCCCTTTGAACTCTATGTAACACTTGCAGGTATAAAACATACTCAGTCAACACTAGTATCAATTATCATAGCTCAATAAACATTGGTATCAATTACTTTATTAGTTCTTTCCCATTGTGGTTCTTGATTGTGCCCAGAATACACACTGTGGCCTTTGTTGCCCTATGGCCTGTCTGCACCAGGAAAAGGATACCCTTCTCTGCTTGTTTCTAAAACTGGCTCTCCTCTTGCTCCTGGGACCTCCTTATGCCCTGTTGCATTAAGTTCTGACTCCTGCAGTGGTGCTACCCATGCAAGAATGGAGGAGGGGAAATCCTCCCATCCAGTTTATGTAACAGTTAAGAAAAGCTTTGGTAATCAAAGGGCAGAGAGAACATGAGGCCACTGGAGATAGAATTTCTGACATGAAAAAGGCGTTGACAGGAAAAATAGGAAAGAAACTGAAAGATCAGATGAGAGAGAGTCTGCTGAGAGCTCTTACTTAATTATTTTGCTTCAGGGCAAATTTTTATGATGTTTAATTATTTTTATTTGAAATCCATATAGATAGGAACCCCATGGAAAAAATTAAGAGGTAGAGTGATAAGGACAATATGAATGTTTTACACTATGTATCAATTATTGTGAACGATAGACAGTTAAAACTGTGAAAAAAGTAGTCTAAAAATGTGGATTAATGTGCATGTGTGCTCATTCATGTCTGACTCTTTGCAAACCAATGGACTGTAGCCCTCCAGGCTCCTCTGTCCATGTGATTCTCCAGGCAAGCATACTGCAGTGGTTTGCATTTCCTCCTCTATGGGATCTTCCTGACCCAGGGATCAAACCCACTGTCTTGCATTGGCAGGCAGATTCTTTACCATTGAGCCACCTGGGAAGCCCTAGTACATACTTATATAGCCAATTAAAGCAGATAATTATATATATATTTTTTATTTTTTTAAGATCTAAGTAGGCTGAAGCAACCGTGAAGAGATACCCCACGTCCAAGGTAAGAGAAACCCAAGTAAGATGTTAGGTGTTGCAAGAGGGCATCAGAGGGCAAACACACTGAAACCATACTCACAGAAAACTAGTCAATTTAATCACACTAGGACCACAGTCTTGTCTAACTCAATGAAACTAAGCCATGCCCGTGGGGCAACCCAAAACAGGCGGGTCATGGTGGAGAGATCTGACAGAATGTGGTCCACTGGAGAAGGGAATGGCACACCACTTTAGTATTCTTGCCTGGAGAACCCCACGAATAGTATGGAAAGGCAAAATGATAGGATACTGAAAGAGAAACTCCCCAGGTCAGTAGGTGCCCAATATGCTACTGGAGATCAGTGGAGAAATAACTCCAGAAAGAATGAAGGGATGGAGCCAAAGCAAAAACAATACCCAGCTGTGGATGTGACTGGTGATAGAAGCAAAGTCCGATGCTGTAAAGAGCAATATTGCATAGGAACCTGGAATGTTAGGTCCATGAATCAAGGCAAATTGGAAGTGGTCAAACAGGAGATGGCAAGAGTGAATGTCGACATTCTAGGAATCAGCAAACTGAAATGGACTGGAATGGGTGAATTTAACTCAAATGACCATTATGTCTACTACTGCAGGCAGGAATCCCTTAGAAGAAATGGAATAGCCATCATGGTCAACAAAAGAGTCCAAAATGCAGTACTTGGATGCAATCTCAAAAACAACAGAATGATCTCTTTTCGTTTCCAAGGCAAACCATTCAATATCACAGTAATCCAAGTCTATGCCCCAACCAGTAATGCTGAAGAAGCTGAAGTTAAAGGTTCTATGAAGACCTACAAGACCTTTTAGAACTAATACCCCAAAAGATGTCCTTTTCATTATAGGGGACTTGAATGCACAAGTAGAAAGTCAAGAAACACATGGAGTAACAGGCAAATTTGGCTTTGGAATACGGAATTAAGTAGGGCAAAGGCTAATAGAATTTTGCCAAGAGAACACACTGGTCATAGCAAACACCCTCTTCCAACAACACAAGAGAAGACTCTACACATGGATATCACCAGATAGTCAACACCAAAATCAGACTGATTATATTCTTTGCAGCCAAAGATGGAGAAGCTCTATACAGTCAGCAAAAATAAGACCGGGAGCTGACTGTGGCTCAGACCATGAACTCCTTATTGCCAAATTCAGACTTAAATTGAAGAAAGTAGGGAAAACCACTAGACCATTAAGGTATGATCTAAATCAAATCCCTTATGATTATACAGTGGAAGTGAGAAATAGATTTAAGGGACTGGTTCTGATAGATAGAGTGCCTGATGAACTATGGAATGAGGTTCATGACATTGTACAGGAGACAGGGATAAACACCATCCCCATGGAAAAGAAATGTAAAAAAGCAAAATAGCTGTCTGGGGAGGCCTTACAAATAGCTGTGAAAAGAAGAGAAGCGAAAAGCAAAGGAGAAAAGGAAAGATATAAGCATCTGAATGCAGAGTTCCAAAGAATAGCAAGAAGAGATAAGAAAGCCTTCCTCAGTGATCAATGCAAAGAAATAGGGGGAAAAAACAGAATGGGAAAGACTAGGGATCTCGTCAAGAAAATTAGAGATACCAAGGGAACATTTCATGCAAAGATGGGCTCGATAAAGAACAGAAATGATATGGACCTAACAGAAGCAGAAGATATTAAGAAGAGGTGGCAAGAATACACAGAAGAACTATACAAAAAAGATCTTCACGACCAAGATAATCATGATGGTGTGATCACTGACCTAGAGCCATACATCCTGGAATGTGAAGTCAAGTGGGCCTTAGAAAGCATCACTATGAACAAAGCTAGTGGAGGTGATGGAATGCCAGTGGAGGTATTTAAAATCCTGAAAGATGATGCTGTGAAAGTGCTGCACTCAATATGCCAGCAAATTTGGAAAACTCAGCAGTGGCCACAAGACTGGAAAAGGTCAGTTTTCATTCCAATCCCAAAGAAAGGCAATGCCAAGGAATGCTCAAACTACTGCACAATTGCACTCATCTCACATGCTAGTAAAGTAATGCTCAAAATTCTCCTAGCCAGGCTTCAGCAATACGTGAACCGTGAACTTCCAGTTGTTCAAGCTGGTTTTAGAAAAGGCAGAGGAACCAGAGATCAAATTGCCAACATCTGCTGGATCATGGAAAAAGCAAGAGAGTTCCAGAAAAACATCTATTTCTGCTTTATTGACTATGCCAAAGCCTTTGACTGTGTGGATCACAATAAACTGTGGAAAATTCTGAAAGAGATGGGAATGAGCACCTGACCTGCCTTTTGAGGAACCTTTATGCAGGTCAGGAAGCAACAGTTAGAACTGGACATGGAACAACAGACTGGTTCCAAATAGGAAAAGAAGTTTGTCAAGGCTGTATATTGTCCCCCTGCTTATTTAACTTATATGCAGAGTACATCATGAGAAATGCTGGACTGGAAGAAGCACAAGCTGGAATCAAGATTGCTGGGAGAAATATCAATAACCTTAGATATGCAGATGACACTACCCTTATGGGAGAAAATGAAGAGGAACTAAAAAGCCTCTTGATGAAAGTGAAAGAGTAGAGTGAAAAAGTTGGCTTAAAGCTCAATATTCAGAAAATGAAGATCATTACATCTGGTCCCATCACTTCATGGGAAATAAATGGGGAGACAGTGCAAACAGTGTCAGACTTTATCATTTTGGGCTCCAAAATCCCTGCAGATGGTGACTGCAGCTATGAAATGAGAAGACACTTACTTTTTGGAAGAAAAGTTATGACCAACCTAAATAGCATATTGAAAAGTAGAGACATTACTTTGCCAACCAAAGTCCATTTAGTCAAAGCTATGTTTTTTCCAGCCGTCATGTATGGATGCAAGAGTTAGACTTTAAAAAAGCTGAGTGCTGAAGAATTGATGTTTTTGAACTGTGATGTTGGAGAAGACTCTTGAGAGTCCCTTGGACTGCAAGGAGGTCCAACCAGTACATTCTAAAGGAGAACAGCCATGGGTATTCTTTGGAAGGAATGATGCTAAAGCTGAAACTCCAGTACTTTGGCCACCTCATGTGAAGAGTTGACTCATTGGAAAAGACTCTGATGCTGGGAGGGATTGGGGGCAGGAGGAAAAGGGGACAACAGAGGATGAAATGGCTGGATGGCGTCACTGACTCGATGAATGTGAGTTTGAGTGGATTCCAGGTGATTGTGATGGACAGGGAGGCCTGACGAGCTGTGATTCATGGGGTTCCAAAGAGTTGGACATGTCAGAGCAACTGAACTGAACTGAGGTTGAAAAGAGCCAGAAGCCCATTTATTCAACAAAGAATTCTGGAACAGTATGCTTTTCAATTTTTTTTCCTCCTAATGTCATTAAAACTATTATACTATAATGTGTTTTTAGTCTATGGTGTTTTTACTGACTTGAGCAATAAGTCATTTATATTAATAAGGGGATGCAGTTTTTGTAAAAGAAAGAGAGTGGGGGAAGGGGAAGATATTTCAGGAATCTTCTTATTTTTGTAGCCATTTGAACTAAAAAGTGTTTCTTATGTCTGTTGCAGCCCTCTCTTTACCATACACCCATGCAGGCTGTCCTACATTTGAACATAATCTCCTCCCATTGGAGGATGGCTGGTATCTTTGTGAAAGCAGCCATTTCATTTTAGCTGGGCATTAGCTTGAGCCATCTGCTGCCTGGATTTCCCAGTGGTCTACAACCATAACACTGTTTGAAGTTATGCTTCAGGGTATCTTTAAAAACATTTTGCTTCTAATCTTCCTGTTTGTAGGTACCCTACTTAGTTCCTCTTCCAAACGCTGCCTGCATATCCTCTTGCACATCCATCCTCCCACCTATCTAACTCTGTAGATCAGCAAAACAGTCCATATTTATTGAGCTCTGCCAATTATATGCAGGACACACAGAGGTTTCACTGCAGGTTGAGTGGCTGCATTCCAGGGTCCTCTTGCTGGTAATTTCCACTTACCATTTAATGATGAGTAGGTGTTGCTAATGAATAGTTTGAAAACCTGAATGGTTCATCTAGAAGTGATAGATGAAAATAAAAGAAAATAATTAAATATAAAATTTCATGTTCTAGAAAAAAAAACAGGAGGGTGTTTTAATGAGAGTCAGAATAACGAAAACTATTATGGTAAAGAGTAGAACCATAGTTTTTTTAGGCAAAAACACCCAGAAGTTCTTCAGAATGAGCTCAGAACTTTTGAGTAAGTGCCATAAGCTTGGCTTTTGGATTTTTGCATTGTGAAATATAAATAAAGTACTTTAGTCCCTTCACACTTCAAATTTCTCAAAAATTATGTGAAAACTACAAA
This sequence comes from Bos taurus, assembly GCF_002263795.3. Lineage (NCBI taxonomy): Eukaryota > Metazoa > Chordata > Mammalia > Artiodactyla > Bovidae > Bos > Bos taurus. The sequence goes on along the minus strand of NC_037333.1, from coordinate 82,635,046 downwards.
GTTATGAGGCTTATGATTAAATATGTAAAAAGCACATCATGATTATGATTTGAGATATGAAGATAAATAACAAGCATATTAATTATATTTAAGTAGTCTAACCTGAAGATGTTTTCTCAAAATTTTGTATGAGTTAACCTTCTGGGACATACAGACATCATTGATTAAACATGTTTTGATATCATTTATTCATCTCTTATTTCATCTATATGGCGTAGAATTGAGATGGTTGCTGTCAGTGTGATACATAAGAATTAATCTTGTCCAATACTCTGATAGTATGCCCAACCTAGATAGCATGTTCAAAAGCAGAGACATTACTTTGCCAACAAATGTTCGTCTAGTCAAGGCTATGCTTTTTCCTGTGGTCATGTATGGATGTGAGAGTTGGACTGTGAAGAAAGCTGAGCACCAAAGAATTGATGCTTTTGAATTGTGGTGTTGGAGAAGACTCTTGAGAGTCCCTTGGACTGCAAGGAGATCCAACCAGTCCATTCTGAAGGAGATCAGCCCTGGGATTTCTTTGGAAGGAATGATGCTAAAGCTGAAACTCCAGTACTTCGGCCACCTCATGCGAAGAGTTGACTCATTGGAAAAGACTCTGATGCTGGGAGGGATTGGGGGCAGGAGGAGAAGGGGACGACAGAGGATGAGATGGCTGAATGGCATCACTGACTCGATGGATGTGAGTCTGAGTGAACTCAGGGAGTTGGTGATGGACAGGGAGGCCTGGCGTGCTGCGATTCATGGGGTCGCAGAGTCGGACACGACTGAGTGACTGATCAGATCTGATCTGATCTGATGCTTATTGTAGGCATTCTTAAGATTCCTAACCTCATCTGTAAAATGAGGATGTTGACACCATCACCTCATTCGGTTACTTTGATGATTTTATCAGGTCAATGCTTAATACAGTTCCTGACACATAACGTTGGGTGTTATTCCTATTGTTATTATTCTTAATTTTGTTTAAAAAATCACCATAAAATAAAATATATATTAATATATCATTCCAACTAGTCAAAGTGAATATATATTAAAATATAAATATTATTTATGATAAAAGGACTGATAATCTTAAGATGAGAAGTTGGGTAATACCTGAAGTTAATAGTGACCATGAGAGTGGTGGTAAAAAAGATAGACTCCATTTTCTGTAACTTTGGAAAGATTATTAAGCCTGGATTGCCTCAATTTCTCATGTGATACTATAATTATAGTTTCTACCTTATAGACTTATATAAGAATTCAGTGAGTTAATACATGTAAATCAGTTATAGGAAGCACAGTGTTTGGCACTGTTTTGAAGCATGATAATTATTTCCATTATTATCATCAGTGTCACACAAGCATCACTATGCTAAATCTTGGGAACTAAGCAGCTGTTTTGGATTCATTTTAAACTATTTGGTAGGACACTATGATGGAGGTGTTTGAGGTGTCACTCATACTTCTATGTTTGCTTACATGCTTAGTCGCTTCAGTTGTGTCCGACTCTTTGCGACTCTATGGACCGTAGCCAGCCAGGCTCCTCTGTCAATAGGCTTCCAGTTGGAGGATAGCCAAGAAAAGGACCAAAACAAAAGTTTCAAAACTAATAAAGCTGGGTTAGAGGAGCCTGCTTAAACCTGCAACCAAAATCAGGATTCTTGCTCTTTCTCCAGCTGAATCCATCTCCTCACCATAAACTCTGGGTCTTTATCCTTCATAGGCAGAACCTACCCTCACAGAATTATCACTTGGAGCAGAGGAGGGTGCTTGTATTCAGAGGGAGGTTAGTTGGGAGAGTGCCCCCAGAGGGGTTTGAGCTGCACCTGCCCAGAGCTTTCCCCTCAATCTCATCTCTAAAATGAGCCATTCTTCTTCTCTAGGGAAAGTGAATGAGAGGATGGAGGGGAGAGAGTTATCAGGTGTATTTACTTCAGTACAACTCCCTCCTGGTGAAGGTAGTATAAGTTCCCTCCCTCCATGAGACTGTGCAATGTAAAAGGATAAAGTCATATCTATCAATCTGGATAGACACTTTAGATCCAGCAAGTCCCACTCCTTCCCCCCTTTTTTCTGGATCATTAAGTGAAACTTAAAATTCTTGCACTTGAGAATTTACTACCTGGAAAATGGGGTTTTGATGGACAGCACTTCTCTATCTTGCAGCAATGGTTTGGAGGTTAAAGATGATCACTGCCTTGGAGATGCTTCAAGAGCCTCACATAATAGAGGCCATTATGTTCAGGTATCATGGGCTAGATTATGGGTTTTGTAGAATGTTAGCAATTTTAATCACTAGTTTGTTTTTCTTTAGCCATGATTCCTTCTGATATTCTCCATTTTTAATCAGGCAGAAGTTACTTCCAATTTCCTTTGTTAGAACTTTGTTCTCTCCAAAAAAGTTGAGGCATCTTTCAAGATGAGAAAAATATAGTCTTTAAGTTTTCCTTGACATTTATACCAAAATAGCAATGTAGCTGAAATCAAGTGGGAACATTTACAAAGCTAGAATGATAATTGGAAAAAAGGGAAGGAGTGAAGCAATTTTTCAGTGCTTTTGTTAAAAAGTTTATACTTGTCATACTCTGCTATGTCTTATTTTTGAAATACATTGAAAGTTGTCTCCAGTCTGATTTCTCAGATAGTGTGGCTGCCAATTTCTTCCCTAGCACTCTGCCACTGGGATTGTTGCCAGTGATGCCATGTGCAGTTTTCCCTTGCCTCCTCCCTTTTCTAAATAGAGAGGAAAACAAGTCCACTCTGGCATTAGTTTGCAAGCCGTACAAGCCGAATTAAAATTCAAGACATGAATATCTTTAACTCAGAGGTGCAACTACATTCACTATTCCTCAAGTTTCCATTTCGAAGAAGGTAACTTTATTGTTAAACATGATAATCTCCAAATTTGTAGAAGAATGTAATCTGAGTTCAAGCCAAAATTGGAGTAGTTTTCCTTTATCAATTTTGGGCTTATTTTATTCTCTCATAGATGTATTGAATGTGAGATGTTATTGCACTTCTCACTAACTATTAATTTATTAAGTTCCCTTTCTTTTTCAAAATATATTATCCACTTACCAGATGATCTTTATCTAGTATGTTTTATAACAGTTATTTCCTATTATGTTAAATTTAGAGAAGGAACTCAAATTTGCTTGCCTAGGTGGCATCCATATAAATCTTTCCTCTAGTGAACAGAGCATTGATTACTTGAATTAGGAAACAATAGTATTTTGTATCTTTTTCTTCTAAACTTGTCATTTATTTTTTCATGTTAGTGGGCAATCCATCCAATCTATCTATGTGTCAATAGTTATATCCACATGTTGTGGGTAAGATTATCAACCACCTGCTAACTCCTAGGGAAAATTAACATGCTCTTATTTCATAGATTCTTCCTTCTAAGGAAATTGAATTGGTCTATACATATGTCATTGGTTCTTACCAAATCTTGAGGGGAGAGTTGGCAGATATCTTTATGTTACAGATGGTTACACATGAGGCTTCCATCTCTGCTCACCACCTGGAAACCTTGCAGTGGACACAGTGTATCTGTCACCAAGACAGGTGGCAGTGTGTGTAAACCTCCCGTGGGCAGGGATGGTGGGGAGTGCTATATGCAAGGTATGGACATGTTTCCTCAGGTTTTTGCAATCTCTTTGTGACATCTGCTCTTATTTAATGAATTGTACCCATTGATACCCTCACTGATACTCTTCACAGGGATAATTTCTATTTACTCAGTGCCTTAGGAAGGGGAGGAAAGACACAGGTGGAATAGTTTCTAGCTTCTCTTCTTTTACTTCTTATTTACCTCCCCACAGAGGTAAAGGCAAAGTGGTTGAGCAAAGTAAGTTGACATCTGGTCTTGAGCACAGTAGAACTGTAGATTGGGAATGAATAGGGTGAAAGTTTAGATCTGTGAGAAGTTAAAACCCTTTTCCTATCAATGCTTTCTCTATATTGAGCCTAGTATAAATTCATATATTACTTGCATTTTTCTTAAGTGCAGTCAAAGTGCGTACCACATCTCCTTGAGCATAAAGGTGTCACATTTAAGTCCTTAGCAGCTGATCTAACAGATAGATGATCCATAAGCATTTTAGCCAAGAAGACTCATCCTATATGGTTCATATAAATGACTGGACACTCCTGCTGCCACTTGCTAAGTTTATGCATGTCTTGGCTCTAGATTTTTGAAAATGAACCTCCCTGGATGCCAGAATAGCTGGTCTGCCCCTGCATCTTACAGGTAGGAGACAGGCTGTCTGTAGATATAAGTGAATTTGAGAAGCAGTGAAGTGGAAGGGACTCAAGGACTACACCAGCTTGCTGCTTGGAAACTGTCCAGCACAGTGTCAAAACAGTAGGCCCTCTCCATGCACCTGCCGAAGCTGCACATAAAATTAATGATTATTTGTGAGAACAGACAAGGAGGAAAATCTACTGTGTTCCCAAGTCTGTGGTGTGGATTAGCTTCATCGGTATCAAATGGCTGACTGCCACTGAGCTGATCTTTTTTTGTACTTTCTGGCTCTTTCCACATGATGCCAGAAGCTCTTTGTTTAGCTAGTGCTTTATCTAATTCTGGCACAATCAATTTCACCTCATTTTCTCTCAGTGCAATTGGCAGGATTCTGTTGTTTATAGGGAAGGTATTTTCCCTCTAATTTAATACCTAGAATCTTCCTATGTTACTTCCATTAAAAACATCTTCTTTTGTCCCTTTCCTACATTCTTCTCTCTTCTCTCCTCCTTCAAGCTGTATAAAAACCTATCATGTAACTGGATTCCCAACTTCTATTGTTCTTTACTTTTGGTGTCTGTCTTTTAACTTATTTTTCAAAGTAAACATTTTTAAATGCCTCATTTCAGTGTATTTCTTTTGCTTTAAAATGCACCAGCAAAACACTGATTTATGCATAAGCAGATTTATGCATATAGTTTGTTCATTGTTTAGCAATAAATGTCCATATTATATAATGAGGCTGGCGCATAGAATGTTTTAGTGGTGCAAATTAATGGCTCTGTAGTAAGTACCAAGTTATCTATTATAATGTCCTATAAACATATTTTTATTACAAGTCCAATGGGAGCCCTGCTCATTTTTGTCATCTTAATCCCTGTGTCTATCTTTAGGAGTACCTGCATGATAAAGAAGCCCAGATAATTATCTGTCTCAGTACCCTTTAGGGCAATGGTCTCCAAAAGTCTTAGCTTACAGTCTTTCATCAGGTTTTGAAAGTGTACCTCTTTATGTATATATTTAAATTTATAAATTATATACTCATATATATATGCAATATATTGTTACAACTGTAACATATGGCACAGTATGAAGAATTATTTAAAAGACATTTAAAAGTCTGCAGTGGAATCAATAGAAATAGAAGTTCTAATGTTTTTCTTTGCATTCCTGTAGATAGTATTCCTCATACCCAGAGGCACATACTTTAGGGCTTAGTGATTCCCATATCTGATTGATCATTAGAATAATCTGGAGAAATTTTAAAAATTTATATGGCCTGTCCCTCTCCATAACTACTTAATTAGAATCTCTAATTGAGGTTGGAAGGTCCTGGTACATGTATTTTGTAAACACTTCTCAGGGATTCTGATAATCTGCTATGTGTGGGATTCACAGTTCTAGGGCAGATGCATTGTATTTTTTAAATTTATTTTTAAAATTTATTTATTTTCAATTGGAGGATAATTGCTTTATACTTTTGTGTTGGCTTCTGCCATACATCAACAAGAATCATTCATAGGTATACACATGTCCCTCTCCTTTTAAACCTCCCCCCCACTTCACACCCCATCCCACCCACCTAAGTTGTCACAGAGCATGGGTTTGCAGTTACTGAATCATACAGCAAATTCCCACTGGGATATTTTATATAGGTAATAAATATGTTTCCATGCTACTCTCTCAATTTGTCCCATCCTTTCCTTCCCCTGCTGTGTCCACAAACATGTTCTCCATGTCTGTGTCTTCATTGCTGTAGGACAGATATATTTTAGAGGAGCCCATGCCTGAAGAATCCTCATGGACAGAGGAGCCTGGCAGGCTGCCGTCCATGGGGTCGCCAAGAGTTGGACATGACTGAATAACTAAGCATATGGTTTAGAGTATCAACATAAGATCCAGCTAGATGCAGTGAATAGAATTTTAGGATTCTTAAGAGTCTTCTGACACTAACAAGATGTTATGGATTGAGCTGGGTTGCCCCAAAAGGTACTGGATCCCCAATATCTGTGAATATGACTTTATTTAGAAATGCAGTCTTCACAGATGTTCAAGTTAAGGTGAGGTCATCAGTGTTGGCCCTAATCCAATATGACTGGTGTCTTCTTAAAGGGAAATTAAAACATAGAAACAGATATGTACACTGATAGAATACCCTGTGAAGATTAGAGTTATGCTGTTACAATCCTGGGCACTACCAGAAGCTAGGAAAGAGGGCTGGAACACATCCTTTTCCAGTGCCTTTAGAAGGAACATGCCCTGCTGTCACTTTGATCTTGAACTTAGCATCTAGAACTGTGAGACAATAAATTTTTGTTCTTAAACCACCTAGTTTGTGTCAGTGTGTTATGGGAGCACAGGGGAACTAATGCACTGGAGAAAGAGCCGTAAACAGCCAAACCACTGGAATGGTGAAAAACAAGCTAAGCCCAAAACGCCAAACCACCTCACCCCTGCCTTTTTCTCTTCTTTTATATATATATTTCAATTGCCTATGAAAGAGTATCTACTTTCAGAACATATAGTATAGGTATAAAATATTCTAATAAAATTGTGCTTTAAAAGAATAGTTTAATTTATATCCCAATATTATAAGTAAACATGTACATTCTCAAAAACTTCAGACATAAAAATGATAAAAGAATATGAACAACTATACCAATACAGCAACTGTCGACATTTGGTATATTTCCATGTATTTTTTTTTTCCCCTCTGTATGCTCTAAAAATATATTTCAGTTCAGTTCAGTTCAGTCGCTCAGTCGTGTCCAACTCTGCAACCCCATAAATCGCAGCATGTCAGGCCTCCCTGTCCATCAGCAACTTCCGGAGTTTACTCAAACTCATGTCCATAGAGTGGTGATTCCATCCAGCCATCTCATCTTCTGTTGTCCCCTTCTCCTCCTGTCCCCAATCCCTCCCAGAACTTATTAAACAGCATATTTTATATGGGTGAATAAATTGAAAATGATGTTTATAGTCCCATACTTTTAAAAAATAACCATAGACCTCTGGTTAAATAGCATATATTTATTTATCTATTCTCCCGCAGCCCACTCCAGTGTTCTTGCCTGGAGAATCCCAGGACGGGGGAGCCTGGTGGGCTGCCATCTATGGGGTCGCACAGAGTCGGACACGACTGAAGCGACTTAGCAGCAGCAGCAGCAGCACACTCCCTAAGAGTAATAGAGAGGAAATAAATCCATATGAGCAAAGTGAATGAGAGAAAAGAGATGCCGACAAAATTACAGAAGAGAAAAGCAAAGAACAAATGGCAACTGACCTAATAGATCAGAGAAAGGAGAAACCTGACTACCTGCAGTGGAGGAGTACAACACAATGGGATGAGTCATTTCCTTCTGAAAACACCTTGAAATACTCAGGAATTGGAGCCTGCAGGTACATCTAAAATTGGAAGAGGAACTAAAAACAGAGCTGTTGAAAATTCTTGAGTTCCTTTCAGATCCCACATAAGGGGGATGCTTCTTTCATTTTTTGCAAGGCTCTAAAAAATTGACTTAACTAAGACAATTTATAATCAGGGCAATTGAATGTCTTAGAAAATGCTATAACTGTTTCTGATCCTAATTCTGTTTGCTTTTGAAGATTCAATTTTTTTTTTCTTCATCTGGTTTAACATTACTATTTCAAAAAATGATTTGATAAAAATATTTTTCACTTAATTAAAGGGAGGAATGCAGATACTAAAATTTCATTTTATTAGAGTTTTGCAGTACATAAAATAATAAAAAAATTATAAGATAAGGTATGCCTCAAAAACACTGAAATGTTGTTAGAATGATGAATGCAAAGTTCGATGTGAACTTATATGAACTGAGTGTGTGTGTGTGTTTCACATCCAACTCTTTGATCCTATGGGCTGTACCCCCACCAGGCTCCACTGTCCATGGAATTTTCCAGGTAAAAATACTGGAGTGGTTGTTATTTTCTACTTCAGGGGATCTTGTTGACCCAGGGATGAAAACCGTGTCTCTTGTATTGGCAAGCAGATTCTTGACCACTGTGCCACCTTCGATAAAATTAATTCTGTCCTAAAAATAGCATCATTTCTGTTACCTTTTTTAGAATAATGATTTTAGGTTAATAATGAACCATTAAACAAAGGACACTCATATGTGCATAGTTATCTTAATGTCAGTGTTTGCCAATAATTCAAATACAGATAATATTTAGTTGGTTTTTGTCAGACTTTATAATAAAAATTCTTTGGGAGAAGAGTATTTTGGTTAATGACTTTTTATTTTCCTTTTTTTAAAATTTATTTTTGTTAAAATATAAATTATATATATATTCTTTTCCATTGATGTTTATTACAGGATTTTGAATATAGTTCCCTGTGCTGTACAGTAGGATCTTATTGTTTATCCATTCTATATATAATAGCTTGCATCTGCTAATCCCAAACTCACAATCCATCCCTCTCCCACTCCCCCGTCCCCTTTGGCAACCACAAATCTGTTCTCTATGTCTGTGAATCTATTTCTATTTCATAGATATGTTCATTTGTGTCACTATTTCAGATTCTACATATAAATGATAACATAATGTTTGTGTTTCTTTGTCTACTTATTTCATTTAGTATGATAATCTCTGAAGTCCATCCATGTTGCTGCAAATGGCATTATTTCATTTTTCCTTATGGCTGAGTAATATTCCACTGTATATATGTACCACATCTTCTTTATCCATTCAACTATTGATGGACATTTAGGTTGCTTCCGTATCTTGGCTGTTGTAAATAGTGCTGCTATGAAAAATGGGGTGCATGTATCCTTTTGAATTAGAGTTTTCTCCAGTTTTCTTTCCTTTGGAGAAGGAAATAGCAACCCACTCCAGTACTCTTGCCTGGAAAATCCCATGGACGGAGGAGCCTGGTAGGCTATAGTCCATGGGGTTGCAAAGAGTCGGACATGACTGAGCCACCTCACTTTCTTTTCTCCAGATATATGGCCAGGAGTGGGGTTGCTGGATCATATGACAACTCTGTTTTTAGGTTTATAAGGAATCTCCACACTATTTTCCATAGAGACCATACCAATTTACATTCTCACTACCAGTGTAGGGTTCCTTTCACTCCACACCCTCTCCAGCATTTGTTGTTCATAGACTTTTTAATGATGGCCATTCTGATCTGTGTGAGGTGATACCTCATTGTAGTTTTGATTTGCATTTCTCTGATAATTAGCAGTTTTCAACATCTTTTCATGTGCCTATTGTTCATCTATATTTCTTCTTTGAAGAAATGGCTGTTTAGGTCTTTTGCCCATATTTTGATTGGTTTGTTGTTGTTATTGAGTTGTATGAGCTGTTTGTATGTTTTGTAAATTGACCCTTGTTGCTTGCATCATTTGCAAATATTTTCTCCCAATCCATAGATTGTCTTTTTATTTTATTTGTGGTTTAGTTTGCTATGCTAAAGCTTATAAGTTTGATTAGGTCCTTGGTCATTATGATTTTAATTATGTATTAAAATAATTAATTCACAGGTTACATGGGATGAAACTATTCTGTACCACCTGATACTACAGTGATGAGGTTGTAGCACTGCCCATTGTATAGAAGGATATAGCTAGTACCATTGTAATGATTATCTAAGTTATAAAAAGGTTTGGATGGAGATTTTAAAAAAGTGAATGCACATGATGTAGCATATTTAATTACTTCTTAAATATAACTAGAAACTCTGTAAGTTCTTAATTTAACAAATATTTTTAGCATCAAGATTTCAGTGTTTTTTTAACTTTGGGGTATTGAAGAATCCCAGGGATGGGGGAGTCTGGTGCCATCTATGGGGTTGCGCAGAGTCAGACATGACTGAAGTGATTCAGCAGCAGCAGCAGGAATGTACTATATAACTTATAATAACTATTAAGTGGTGAATTAAACCAAGTAACTTTCAAATAATTCAATGAAAAATAAATGATGATCTTAAAAATTTCCCTGGTATTCTTAATAATCTTTTAGAGCAGGGCCATCTGAAGCTGCTGAACTTTTTGACTATTGAGTATGTGAGTTACAAGTAGGAATTGAAATAGAAAAAGATGATGAAGCATAGATTACTTCTATTATGACCTATATGGGTAAGGGTTCTTCAGATAACTAAAACTGTTGAGTTTTTACAAATAACATTGGAGTCTACTAAGAGGAAATATCTGTTACAAAAAGTAGCCATTCATCTTTAAAAAAATTTAATTAATTTATTTTAGTTGGAGGCTAATTACTTTACAATATTGTGGTGGTTTTTGCCATACATTGACATGAATCAGCCATGGGTGTACATGTGTTCTCCACTGTGAACCCCCCTCCCATTTCCCTCCCCATCCCATCTCTCAGGGTCATCCCAGTGCACCAGCCCTGAGCACTCTGTTTCATGCATTGAACCTGGACTGGTGATCTGTTTCACATATGATAATATACATGTTTCAGTGTTATTCTCTCAAATCATCCCACCCTCGCCTTCTCCCACAGAGTCCAAAAGACTGTTCTTTACATCTGTGTCTCTTTTATGTCTCGCATATAAGGTCATCGTTACTACCTTTCTAAATACCATATATATGCATTCAGTTCAGTTCAGTTGCTCAGTCATGTCTGACTCTTTGCGACCCCATGAATCACAGCACGCCAGGCCTCCCTATCCATCACCACTCCCAGAGTTCACTCAGACTCACATCCATCGAGTCAGTGATGCCATCCAGCAATCTCATCCTCTGTCTTCCCCTTCTCCTCCTGCCCCCAATCCCTCCCAACATCAGGTTCTTTTCCAATGAGTCAACTCTTCACATGAGGTGGCCAAAATACTGGAGTTTCAACTTTAGTATCATTCCTTCCAAAGAAATCCCAGGGCTGATCTCTTTCAGAATGGACTGGTTGGATTTCCTCGCAGTCCAAGGGACTCTCAAGAGTCTTCTCCAACACCACAGTTCAAAAGCATCAATTCTTAGGCGCTCAGCCTTCTTCACAGTCCAACTCTCACATCCATACATGACCACAGGAAAAACCATAGCCTTGACTAGACGGACCTTTGTTGGCCAAGTAATGTCCCTGCTTTTGAATATGCTATCTAGGTTGGTCATAACTTTCCTTCCAAGGAGTAAGCGTCTTTTAATTTCATGGCTGCAGTCACCATCTGCAGTGATTTTGGAGCCCCCAAAAATAAAGTCTGACACTGTTTCCACTGTTTCCCCATCTATTTCCCATGAAGTGATGGGACCGGATGCCACGATCTTCGTTTTCTGAATGTTGAGCTTTAAGTCAACTTTTTCACTCTCCACTTTCACTTTCATCAAGAGGCTTTTTAGTTCCTCTTCACTTTCTGCCATAAGCGTGCTGTCATCTGCATATCTGAGGTTATTGAGATTTCTCCCAGCAATCTTGGTTCCAGCTTGTGCTTCTTCCAGTCCAGAGTTTCTCATGATGTACTCTGCATATAAGTTAAATAAGCAGGGTGACAATATACAGCCTTGACGTACTCCTTTTCCTATATATGTATTGCTGCTGCTGCTGCTGCTGCTGCTAAGTCGCTTCAGTCGTGTCCAACTCTATGCGACCCCATAGACGGCAGCCCACCAGGCTCCTCCGTCCCTGGGATTCTCCAGGCAAGAACACTGGAGTTGGTTGCCATTTCCTTCTCTAATGCATAAAAGTGAAAGTGAAGTCGCTCAGTCGTGTCCGACTCTTAGCGACCCCATGGACTGTAGCCCTCCAGGCTTTTCCATCCATGGGATTTTCCAGGCAAGAGTACTGGAGTGGGGGCCATTGCCTTCTCCATATATACATTAGTATATTGAATTGGTGTTTTTCTTTCTGACTTACTTCACTCTGTATAATAGGCTCCAGTTTCATCTACCTCATTCGAACTGATTCAAGTATTTTCTTTTTAATGGCTGAGTAATATTCCATTGTGTATATGTACCACAGTTTTCTTATCCATTCATCTGCCAATGGACATCTAGGTTGCTTCCATGTCCTGGCTATTGTAAAGAGTGATGCAGTGAACATTGGGGTACACGTCTCTCTTTCAATTCTGGTTTCCTCAATGTGTATGCCCAGCAATGGGATTGCTGGGTCATTGCTGATAATGAGTGATGTTGAGCATCTTTTCATGTGTTTGTTAGCCATCTGTATGTCTTCTTTGGAGAAATGTCTGTTTAGTTCTTTGGCCCATTTTTTGCAGGATCATTTATTTTTCTCGAATTGAGCTGTAGGAATTGCTTGTATATTTTTGAGATTAATTCTTTGTCAGTTTCTTTGTTTATTATTATTTTCTCCCATTCTGAAGGCTGTCTTTTCACCTTGCTTATTGTTTCCTTCATTGTGCAAAAGCTTTTAAGTTTATTTAGGTCCCATTTGTTTATTTTTACTTTTATTTCCATTACTCTGGGAGGTGGGTCATAGAGGATCCGGCTATGATTTATGTCAAAGAGTGTTTTGCCTATGTTTTCCTCTAGGAGTTTTATATTTTCTGGTGTTACATGTAGATCTTTAATCCATTTTGAGTTTATTTTTGTGTATGGTGTTAGAAAGTGTTCTAGTTTCATTCTTTTACAAGTGGTTGATCAGTTTTCCCAGCACCACTTGTTAAAGAGATTGTCTTTTCTCCACTGTATAGTCTTGCCTCCTTTGTCAAAGATAAGGCATCCATAGGTGCGTGGATTTATTTCTGGGCTTTCTATTTTGTTCCACTGATCTATATTTCTGTCTTTGTGCCAGTACCATACTGTCTTGATGACTGTGGCTTTGTAGTCTGAAGTCAGGTAGGTTGATTCCTCCAGTTCCATTGTTCTTTCTCAAGATTGCTTTGGCTATTCAAGGATTTTTGGATTTCCATACAAACTGTGAAATTATTTGTTCTACTTCTCTGAAAAATACTGTTGCTAACTTGATAAGGATTGCGTTGAATCTATAGATTGCTTTGGGTAGTCTACTCATTTTCACTATATTGATTATTCTGATCCATGAACATGGTATATTTCTCCATTTATTTGTGTCATCTTTGATTTCTTTCATCAGTGTTTTATAGTTTTCTATATTTAGGTCTTTTGTTTCTTTAGGTAGATTTATTCCTAAGTATTTTATTCTTTTCATTGCAATCGTGAATTGAATTGTTTCTTTAATTTTTCTTTCTGTTTTCTCATTGTTAGTGTATAGGAAGGAATGCAAGGGATTTCTCTGTGTTAATTTTATATCCTGCACCTTTACTATATTCATTGATTAGCTCTAGTAATTTTCTGGTGGAATCTTTAGGGTTTTCTATGTAGAAGATCATGTCATCTGCAAACAGTGAGAGATTTACTTCTTCTTTTCCCATCTGGATTCCTTTTATTTCTTTTTCTTCTCTGATTGCTGTGGCTAAAACTTCAAAAACTATGTTAAATAATAGTGGTGAGAGTTGGCACCCTTGTTTTGTTCCTGATTTTAGGGGAAATGCTTTTAATTAGCAATTCATCTTTTCCTTGGAATTACTGGTTCCTTTTTATTTTCCCTTTTCTCTTATTTTTATTTAGCTAAAAATGATCAAGTAAGTCTTCTTGGATTAATTCTGCATTGCTATGCCTTCTTTTTACACCTCTGATGCAGCACAGGGTCTTTTAGTGGGTAGCTAATTCCTAGCAAAAGTCACTGATACTCTGAAACTTATAATTTCCCTTCCTCTCTTTTATTTCCTGCCACTAAGCTAGATAAAATGTGTGTTTTATTTTGTTAGAACTCCGTCAGGTTTGTAGATTTTTAGTATGGAGAAGAGCATGAAAACCCACTCCATATCCTTGCTTGGAAAATCTCATGGACAGATGAGACTGACAGGGTATGGTTCATAGGGTCCCAAAGAGTCAGCATGCATGCACACTCATATAGATCCTATTTTATTTAAAAAAGCAAACTAATTTTATTTTTTTCTGTAAAATTTATCTCTTTACAATTTTATCTGTAAAGAGAATGCACTAAAGAACATAGCCTCGATTATTAGATTCTTAAGATATTTTAAGTGGGCTATTTGACAAACAGGATATAAGAAAAACTAACTATATCTTATATCTGGTTCAGATATAAGAACCAGACTTTATATTTGAGTGTAATTTGTACATATTTGATAATTTCAGTGAACTGAATTTATTGGAAGAAGAATAAATGATTTAAAGGAGCTATTTAAACCTCCTCAAAACCAACTGGCCTGAACTTTTTCACCAAGTAGATTATTCATCAGTCATACTGAGTGAATAGAAGGGTAGAAAATAATGTTGGTGACAGAAGATTTTTCTGAAGAAGATAAAATAAAGTATTTAGCAATGAAAATGTAAGAGGGAAGGTTAATACATAAACACATGCAAACAAAGGGAGAGAATAGGTTTCTGATTATTGAAAATTAATTTAAAAATAATTTATTTGACACTCTAGGACTATTCATTCTAATGTGGCACAAAAAGTGAATAAGTAAACATGGTCTCTGGCCCTTTTGGGTTGCATTCTAGTGGGAGAAAATAATAAGATAAGGAAATAAGAAATAATGAATTACAAATTTTAGTCAAGTGCTATTAAAAAAATAGTACTGAGATGGATGATACTGGGTAGGAATTTTTTATTCTTCTTTTCTTATAATCCAACCTAAATTTAAACAAGGATAAAGAAGATATATCTTTGACAGTGACATTTCAGAGATTGACTCATGAAATGGAACTAGTTAGGCAAAGACAAAGGGGAATGTTTTCAGCAGAAAGAACATCATGTTCAACAGTTTTGAGCATGGAAGAGCTTGGATCTTAGAGCAACTGAGAGAAGCATGTATGTAGCTTCAGTGGGAAGAGAATGTGATATTCTAGGAAGTTATGACTGAGATAGGTTAATGTTTAGAACAGATAGGTCCTACAGACCATAGAAGAAGCCTCGGGTTTTCTTCTAAGTGCAATGCAAAGGCTTTGAAGGGAAGCGACATTACTCAATTTAAGTTTTAAGAACATACTTTCCGCTTTTTGGAAAATTAATTTGAGGAGTGTAAGAATGGAAGCATTGATTCTGTTTAGAGTTGTTCACAGAAACTTGGCCAGGGATAGTGGTATCTGGACTAGGAAGCTGTCACTGGAGGTAAAGAGAAGAGGATGAAATTGAGATAAGTTTTAGAATCAGAATCATAAATCCAAATTGTTGATGTGTTGGGTGTGATGTAAATGGGGTGAAATCAGAGAAGAAAAACTAAGAATGATTTTAATTTCAGGCTTGGGAAGTTGAAGTTTGACATGAATTATTCAATTGGAAAAAATTTTAGGAGCAAGGTTTCTTCTATTTGGTGCGGGTTATATTTGAGACATATGAGACATTTGAGTACAAAGTCAAGGAAAAAGACAGATATGCAAATCTGGATCTCTTTGTATGTGTTTATTTCAACGTCATGTGATTGAAGGGCTTTCCTCATGGCTCAGCTGGTAAAGAATCTACTTGCAGTGTGGGAGACCTGGGCTTGATTCCTGGGTTGGGAAGATACCTTGGAGAAGGGAAGGGCTACCTACTCCAGTATTCTGGAGTGGTGAATTCCATGGACTGTAGAGTCGATGAAATCACAAAGAGTCGGACACAACTGAGTGGTTTTCACACACACACACACACACACACACATGTGATTGAATGCACTTACCTAAGGAGGACTATTACAGGAGAAGAAGAGGAGCAAGTAGAAGATGAGAAGCAGGAGAGAGCAAATGAGGCTGAGCTACAATCTACTACTGCAAATCAGTCAGTTCAGAAGAAGGAACTCCTGGAGAGAGTGATACCCAGAGAAGAGACTATTTCAAGTACTGGTGGCCATCTCTGAATCTGGCTTTAGACAGAGCAAGTGAGATGAAGAGTGTTTGGTAGCATGAAAGTAACTTCGACAAGAGTTGTTTTACTGCCATGTATCTCCACTGTTCTATCAACTCAGTTCTAGTCAACTCCTTACTAAAAATAATAGTAAGTAGTAACCTCAGGTGTGCATATGGGATTACCAGGGTGAGCCACGGATCTTTTGAAAGTTAAATCGACTTTATTTAAACAGCCAATTTGATTCCAGAAAGTTAGATATAAGTGACTTATGAGATTTTAACTCAATTTCTCTAAACTCATACACCTTTTCTTAATTTTTTTGTTAAAATATTGTGATTCTTACAACACTATGCCGATCCTTCTGTTACATCTCAGTGGAATGGCAGAGTCAAGAAATAGCCAACAATTAGTTGCGTTATTGTTCTGTGTCCTATTTCTATTTAGTCGATTGCAGTTAGAAGTAGAATTCATCCCAAATAGTTCAAATGAAAATGATTTAGTGAGCAAATTATTGCAAGGGATACACATTAATCGTGAGACACACAGATATGCAATGAAGGGAGCCAATTGCTACCCCTGGCATTCCTGGGATGAGAAGATGGAGTGATATTCTAGCTCAGAGAGTTGTTGAGGAGGAGAACTGCTCAGGCAAAAGGGCTTGTTGATGGAATGCTGAATTATTGCCAGGGACATTGCAATGAAACAGAGGGGAAGCCAGGAAAGAAATAGACCTGCCTATCTCATTTAATCCTCTGATACCTGCATCTCTCATTGATCAAACCTAAGCAGAGGTAAAGTACCATCATTACGTAGTCTGCAGAGTTCAGCCACTCAGATGAATTCAAATGAAGAGACAGAAAATTAGAAAAAGGATTTGAGTGGCTTCTGTTTTCCAGTATAGCATGTAAATTATCATTCCACCCAAGCAACAGGTAAAAAGTTGCACAAACTGAAAATTAACAACTCTTCATTGATCCATCAGAGTTCAGATCACAAGGCAAACCACTGCTCCAAACATGGGAAAGACAGGCAGATATAGACAATAACAATTTCCCAGAGCAGAAACCTCAGTGGGAACTACTACTAAAGTACAAAAACCTAAACCCTAACTGACAAATTGCTGGAGGCTTGTTGTAGACAAGTCATAGTTAAATACTCCAGTGGGCATCAAGTTGAGAACAGCAGATATTTCCATATTTCCTTGAGTTTTACCTCCAGGATCTGCCAGGTTATAACCATAAAGGTTGGAAAAAAATCTTTATGGGCTTCCAGCAGGAGGAGGGGAAAAGTAACCATCTGAAACGTGTTAGAAAATGCTATACTTAATAAAGCCTGCCTTTGAGAGAAAATTATTTTACTAGAGCCTAAACTGTTGGGGTTTGATTAGAGCCTAACTAGCCTGGGGGAAGAGAAATACTCAACTCTAGTGCTCTGTAGCCATCTTGTCCTACTTTAAGGAGGGGCGGGGTAGGGGACTGAGAAGCACTGTGAAGTTCACAGTTCAGGGGCACAGGCCCACTAAAAGGCTGAGACTTAATCAAGGACTACAGAATGCTCCCCTCTCCCCACAACTTGCTGCCACATTGCTAAACACCTATTCATTATAGTTCCTTTCACCTAGTTTTCAATAACATATTATAAGGCATATTAAAAGGCAAAAACATACTTTGACAAGAAAGAGCAAGCTACACAACCAGACTCCTATACGGAAGGAATGTTAAAATGATTAGACTAGGGATTTAAAAGAACTATAATTTGTATGATAAGGATTCTAATGGTAAAAGTAGGCAACATGCAAGAAGAGGTGGGTAATACACTTGGTGAGATGGGGAGTTTTAAGAAAGAATAAAAAAGAGATGCTAGAGATAAAAATATTGTGACAGAAATAAAGGATGTTCAGTCATGTGTTAGTTGCTCAGTCATGTCTGACTCTTTGTGACCCTGTGGACTGTAGCCCACCAGACTCTTCTGTCCATGGAGTTCTCTCAGCAAGAATACTTGAGTGAGCAACCATTTCCTTCTCCAGGGGATCTTCCTGACCCGAGGATCAAATCCTGGTCTCCTGCATTGCAGGCAGATTCTTTACCATCTGAGCCACCAGGGAAGCCCCTGGTTAATAGATAAGACATACCTGAGGAAAGAATGTCTGAGTTTGAGGATATTTCAACAGAAACTACCAAAACAAAAAACCGAGGAGTGAAAGGACTGAAAGTAAAAACAGAAAGGAATATTTAAGAACTATGAGACAACTGTGAAATATATAATGTACATATAATGGGACTAACAAAAGAAGAAAGAAAGGATCAGAAAGAATACTCATAAAAAGGATTTGTGACCAGGGATGACAAATTATATATAGCCAGAATACTGGATTATTTTACTCCTATTTCTTGGTGGGGAAAAAATATCATCAAAAGTCTATTCTATTGTTTGTCTTCTTGTGGCTTGGAAAAAATAAGGAAATCAGTACAAAATATACAGAAAATCAGTATAAGATAAAGTAGAGTTTATTTGTTATACTTGGTGATAATTTGGCCATGGAGAGAAAGAGAAAAGGGAATAGAATAAATGTAACAGTGAAAGACTATTGCATTGTCCTGGGCTTCCCAGGTGGCCCAGTGGTAAAGAATCTACCTGCCAATGCAGGACATGCAAGAGACCCAGGTTCTGAGTTGGGGAGATCCCTCAGAGTAGAAAATGGTAACCCATTTCAGAGTTCTTGCCTGGGAAATTTCATGGACAGAGGATCCTGGTAAGTTACAGTCCATGGGTCTGCAGAGTCAGAAATGACTGAGCACACAGTATACATGTATTGCTATGTCCTATCTTAACCTTTTGCTGCATCCCCTCAAGTCATTAATAAAATATGAAATTTCTGAAATTGTTGGTGTTAGGGGATCATTTCCATGTAACTATGATAAGATTAAGGTTTGCAACTAGGTTAGCACTAGGTAAACACAGTTTGTAGATGCAGATACTGAGATAAATATAACCATAAGAAACTTAGGTGTGGGGAAGAGACTGGAATCATGATTTGGGTTCTGGAGTCTTACATGTTGACAGATTGCAGGTTAGAATTTCACTTCCCTAATGCACAGAGTCGGACACGACTGAAGTGACTTAGCAGCAGCAGCAGCAGCATGATTCCAGGTAACTTATGTTACAGTTTTTCAAGATACCATTGTCCTCTGTAGATTGAGTCTTACAAACCACATTTGTTTGTTTACTTTAAAGTTAGGAGATAAGAATCTCTTGAGTGAAGTCACTCAGTCCTGTCAGACTCTTTGTGACCCCATGGACTGTAGCCTACCAGGCTCCGCAGTCTGTGGAATTTTCCAGGCAAGAGTACTGGAGTGGGTTGCCATTTCCTTCTCCAGGGGATCTTCCCAACCCAGGGATTGAACCCCGGTCTCCTGCATTGCAGGCAGACTCTTTACCATCTGAGCCACCAGGGAAGGATCTCTTGGGCATTAGGAAATCAAATAGAGTCTTGGGAAACAATATGTCAGTGAAAAAAAAAAAAAAGCAATAGACTTGTTGAAACTGATTCTTACGGATATTTTGTGTCTTTATTAGTAGATTCTAAAGCCATTGGTTAAACTTTGTCTAGAACAATGTTTATTTTTCTAATGCCTTTGTCCTTGCATTGAGGTAAGAATATTTTTCTGTTGACTTTTGTCCATTGCATCTTGTAGGTTTTACCTCCTGCTTCCCAAATGTGTGTATTAATTCTATGGCCTGAAATAGAACATTAATTCTTTTTTTGGCAATGAGTGCAAACAACCTATTCATGAGATCAACCATCTGTATTCATTACATATTTGTATCATGTTATTAGTTTCTTATGGGCAATGCTGGAGCTCAATACTCATTCATTTAACTCTTCTTTCCACAATATTTAAGTCTCTACTGTGTCTGAGGCACAATTCTCCGTGACATATTGCTGTGGTCTTGTATGTCGTATTTGTGCCCATATCATAATGCAAAATTAAAATGAAGTACTGAAGACAAGGCAGTAAAAGGGGGGCGGGAGGAAATAGATTAATGAATTTCTCATTCATTTTCCCATGAAGTTGACTCCTAAAGGTATTTTCCAAATTGTGTTTGTGATTAATTCAATTTTTTATTTACAGTGAGATTATTGATGACTTGCATTTATCTAACTAAATTATGGTTTTTAATATTAATGGCTATATTTATTTTTTCTAATCTACATAAAATAATACTTTCATTATGGGAAGATACAAAAATTAAGAAAAAACATAAATCAAATGCAACAGTTCACATATTCTCTCTTTGTAGATTTAACATTTAGCTAAATGGAATTTTAATAATACATCAGTTAGTAACACACGGAATATTTGAGTTAAATTACTGTGGGATAGTTTTATTGTTAGCATTTTTCTTTTCAGTCTTCTTTTTTTTCTGTGATAGTTATGGTGTTGCTGATGTCTAATTCTTCAAGCATGTTTGTTTATGCTACTAGATGCCAGCTTTTCTGCTGAGAGGAGGCTTGATTCTCCTTATAGAAAATTGTTTGTCTACTATGTTAAAAATTTCATTGAGTAGGTCAAGAATGAATATAACCTATATTTTTTTGACCTCCTTTAGGGCTTTTACTGCTAGTGTTTGGCATTATAATCCATGATAGTAATGCTCAATTCACATCTAGCTGGCAAATTAATACATCAACTAATTACACCAGGGCTTTGGGCTGCAGCTTGTGTTGGCAAATTTATACAGAGCTTTATTAACTCAAATGGGAAGATTCGGACAGAGATGATTGAAGGCACCAAGGTCAACTCCTATTTGATGATTGGAAACATGAGGAATTATGGTTCCAGTTCTATCAGTTGATTTCTCCAGAGTACCTTATACACACAAATTTTCCTTTACTAACCATTCCTTCTATTAGAGTTTGAAGAGATTGTCTTTCTTTTTTAAAGCATTTCCTAATTTTTCATAATGCAGTGCTATATTTGTTTAATGTTCTATTATTTTCTCATTTAAAATGTTCAATAAATATACAACAGGAAATGAATTTCTATCCTTAAAATAATTCATATACTTATAATTCTTATCTATGTTGCAAGCACTCCTCAATATTCAATAATTTAGGACTATTAATATTTTTCTTCAGTTGAAAATCAATTATATTTCTAAATGCCCCTCTCTTTCTTTATTTCTAGGCAGGATGTTATAAATAAATAGCTTATATTTTACATGAATAATTACTGAGGGTACTGAAATTTCAAGTTATAATTCCAAAATCATTTTGTAAAAAAATCAGCTTTGAAAATTCTGGATATTTTTGGTTAGAAATCTTGATATTTCGTACTTTTCAGTGAATTTTTTTCACACCTCACTTCAAATAAATTTCTTCAATTTATATTATAGACTGTATGTTACACTGTGTATTCTGTGAAAACAGGGACTATATTTTATTTTCATATTTTCCCCAATATTTTACTCAGTGTCTTGCACATGGCACAATATGAGCAAACAGAAAGCACACCTAAGCCAGTCTTTGGATTTGAAATGAATCAGAAAATATCTCATCAAGTAGGTCACAGTAGAATTGAATCTTAATTAATAAGTTAGCTTTAAGAACAGAGTGTGGTCTCTGAGTCTCTCTTATTTTAGGATAAATTCTTTGAAAACATTGGGGTAAAGGACAGCATGGAGTCTTTTGTGAATTGTACAGTATTCAGTGTGGTTATGTGTCAAGTGGATGGACTGAGATTTTTGTTCAGGAAAGACTGCAGATAGCTGGTATACCATGCTCATGGAACTTGAATTTTAACCTGAAAGCAATGTACAATCATTGTTTGGTTTTAAGCAGATCGATAATAAGCTTTCCTTCATCTCTCTTTTATTCTCCCTTCTTTCTTTCCTCATTCCCTTTCTTCCTTTTTTCCTTCCCTTCCTTATGTCCTAAAGATGAGTGTCATGTTATAGTGTGTATACTGGGGCTATTGGGGCTGGCATAAAATTGAAGGAGTTAGGATGCTGATAAATGGATCTTCTATAAAGAAGAACAATTGATTCAGTTCATCAATATTGATTAGAACCTGAACTAAGGTATAGGTCACACTAATGCAGAAAATGGGCAGATTTGAGAGATACTGAAAAGTTAGAATTGAAAGGTTTTGGTGACAGGAATTGGAAGATAAAAGAGTAGAATCTAAAATGATAGTGTTGTTTATCAATGTGAATGTTGGCACTGTTTATTGATATCTAAAATATTCAGTCCAGATATCCAGAGAAGATGAGTTTGGTTTTGAACATTTTGAAAATTAGCTGCCTATGGGACATCTAGGTATATGGGCCTAAGAGATAGATATCTGAGACTTGGCTTTGTATACAATTAATCTCAGGAAACACTGAGAGGAGTGGAGAAGTGAGAATGGAAAGAGAAGTAAGTTAATAAACAGAATGCTATTAGCAAGTTACCTGTGCAGCATAATCAAGGTTTTGTCCCACTTGGGTGGGTCTGATGACAGACTGTAGAACAGGCCTCAGAGTGGCTCCCCCTGAAGGGCAAGGCTGCTGGGGTATTTATCCACTACCTGCTCTGTACTTGGTTGAGGCTTCATCCTGGAACCTTGCTCATCACATGTGTGGTGTAACCTTCCTGCAGGACTCTAGCACGCTCCTGCCAACAAACTCTGCCCTCAGGCAGAGAGTCACAGATCCTGGTAGGAAGAAGAAGAAAATAAGCAAGGGTATATAGGTGTTGGAAGCACCAATAAATTTTCCTTAACGTGAGGCAGATCTTATCTGGAGAGATTGTTCTGAAAGTCATTGGCATTGAAGATAAAGCTAATACAGTATAATGAAATAATTCAGAGAAGGTGTAGAATGCCACAATTTAAATGACAATATAAGGAACAAGAAATCTGTGCAAAATAATGTCTGTTATCTTTATGTGATTAATATATCTAGGAGACATGCCTTAAGTATTTTAAAATAAAGCAAGGTAAGCAAGGATTGGGAGAAGGCGATGGCACCCCACTCCAGTAATCTTGCCTGGAAAATCCCATGGACGGAGGAGCCTGGTTGGCTGCAGTCCATGGGGTCGCCAAGAGTCGGACACGACTCAGCGACTTCACTTTCGCTTTTCACTTTCATGCATTGGAGAAGGAAATGGCAACCCACTCCAGTGTTCTTGCCTGGAGAATCCCAGGGATGGGGGACCCTGGTGGGCTGCCGTCTATGGGGTCGCACAGAGTCGGACACGACTGAAGCGACTTAGCAGCAGCAGCAGCAAGCAAGGATTTCCAGGCTCTTCCACTGGACCGAACACAGGTTCCATCCCTAATCAAGGAACTATTAATAAGATCCCACAAGCTTCACAGTGAGGCCAAAAAAAAAAAAAAAAAAAAAAGCCAGGAGACCAAAAGTTAATGGATTCACCATTTATCCACTGTTTTTATTTTTTTGATTGATACACCCACAGATATATTTGCTTCATAGTAGCTATGGCCACATTTGATTAATCAGTGAATCTTTAGTACCTTAGATGGTACTTGACATAGAACATATAACCCATGTTTTTTCTTTTAAATGAGTTATTTAGAATTTCTGAATTTATATAATACACATTTTTTTAAAGTTAGAAAACAGAGTTTAGAAAGTATATATATTATCAAAGCATAAATATTTTATATAAAATATTTTATCTTCATACTTTTTTCTGATGCTTCTTTTTTCCATATATTCCCCTTTAAATTAATGTTTTATTTTTTAGAGTTTTTTTTAGTGAAACATACAGGCAGTTCCCATATATCCCCTGTCACCACACATGTACAAACTCTCCTTCTATGGACATCATGTACCACAGTGGTACATTTGCTATGATCAATGAACTTGAATCAGCACATTATTGTTACTCAAATTAGTAGTTTACCTTAGAGTTCACCCATTGGGTTGCAGATTCTATTGGTTTGGTTAAGTATATATAATGACACGTATCCACCATTGCAATACGACACAGAATAGCTACATTGCCCTCAAAATCCTCTGTGATCTGCCTCATTGTCCCTCCCTGCCCTCTTCAATTACTTTAAAGACAGAAACTGATGAAAAGAGGTTAATAGGAATTCATTCACTTATTTCTCTTCCAGTGATTTATTTCAGAGTCTTGAGATTTTCTTCCAAGTTAAGAGCACAAAAACAAATATAGGAGATAAAGAAAAAAAAAAAAAGTTTAACCTGTAACAAAGTGTTAGTTTCCTCACGGCATTTTTATGTATTTAATATTTGGTTCCAGTTATTTCTCTAAGCCAACACATGAAGTCAGAAAACTGAAGAATGTTTCCAAATATTTCTGGCACAACAGATTGTGGCTTGTCTATCAAAATATTTATTTTCCTTAGGTGTACATCCTCTGCAACAGTTCACCTGAATTTTATTTCTGCATTCTACTCCAAGTCATGCATGACCTGTATTTACACACCAGGTTGTTCTGTGATTTGCTTAGTAACAGTTGGTGAGTAGGAAAACCCCTAATGATGATTTCTGTTGTTATTGTTATTGAGAATGACTCAGGAAGGAAAAATATATATTGATGCTGACATGACTCAAATGAATTATCTTTTGCAAAGAGCTTCCCAGCGTTATATTCATAGGCAGATTAGCACACCTGAACATCTACTGCATCCAAGGGGCAATTAGTTGTGGACCACCAAGAAAAGTATCATGGGCAGAAAATTTATAACAGAATTGCCTTTTTGAAAGAGATTATGTCCTAACTTTTACTGAGAGGTAAGTCAAAAGTGACACTGATAGGTTGGAGTAAAAATTATTATTGAATGTTTGTGCCATTTTTAGATGCAGTGGACATTCAGTGTCCATATTTTTCTCTATTTCAAGTGAATGTTGTTTCATAAATGAAGGCTTACATGTTTTCTTTACATACTTTTTCTAAGGAAAAGTTAACCTGCACCTACTATGCTTATCTGATAATTTTAAAAATGATATGCTTTAAAAGTCTTTTGAATTTTTCCTTTTACTTACAAATTTG
Organism: Bos taurus; assembly: GCF_002263795.3. Taxonomy (NCBI): domain Eukaryota; kingdom Metazoa; phylum Chordata; class Mammalia; order Artiodactyla; family Bovidae; genus Bos; species Bos taurus. The sequence continues at coordinate 82,609,976 of NC_037333.1, read as the reverse complement.
GTTTGTATTCTTAGTTAACTTTTTCCCCTTTCACTGAGAATAAAGGTGATGTTAAGCAAGTCTTACTACTACTGGCTTCTAATTTTTATAGATTATATCAGTTTGATTCTTAATTTCAGTAGGATCCTTAACAATGGGATATCACTGAATTAAGTTGACACTTGATTACAAAAATTTAACAGCCCAGAAAAGTCCTGAGAAAGTATTTACATCAGTGGATGCTTCTGCTTTCCTATTTTGTAGAGATTTGAAGTTTTCTATAATTTTTTTCCCCTGAAAGTTAATGAAACGTAGAATAAGAACAGGTTCGATGCATGATGCTGGATGCTTGGGGCTGGTACACTGGGACGGCCCAGAGGGATGGTATGGGGAGGGAGGAGGGTTCTGGATGGGGAACACATGTATACCTGTGGTGGATTCATTTTGATATTTGGCAAAACTAATACAATTATGTAAAGTTTAAAAATAAAATAAAATTAGAGAAAAAAAAATAACAAAAAAAAAAAAAAAAAAAACATCAGTATTTTTAGAAAAGTGAAATGGGGTTTTTAAATTTATTTCAACCTGTATGAGATTGACTTTACTTGTTGTTAAATTGAGATAACAATAGCTACCTTGCAAGATGATTGTAAAACCAAAAACATATATTAAGTCTCTAATGCAATATCTAGTTCACATAAGGTTGTCATTAATACAGGATGATCTTTTTTTCCTCTTTCTCCTTCATTTTATTCTTTGATTTTATTCTTCTTCCATGAGTGTTTAACCTAGCTCGGTGGTTCTCTAACTTTAAATCAAAATCATTTAATGGGCTTGGTAAAACGCAGATCCTGGTGCTCTGCCCCCGAGCTACTGACTCAGTAGGTCTGAAGTGGGCTTGACACTGCCTGTTTCTAAGAAATTGATGGTTCAAGTCAAGAGACAACACTTTGAGAATCACCGAGTATAAAAATAATGTAAAGGTAGTGAAGTAGAACTTGTGCTACCAATACTCTTGTCTGTAGTCATATCTAATAAATAGCATTTGCAGTCCATGTCAAAAATTAGTATCTGTATACTTTAAAACATTTATTTATTTACTTCTAAGTAAGTATTCAGTTGCCTAGACAATAGTGTGAATTTTGCTTTTCTGAAATTATATACTACTTTTATAAATTTTAAAATTCAAGTCAAGTGAATTAAAAAAAATAGAGGTCTTTCCTCAGTTGGATATGTTTGAAGCAAATGACAGTGATGGAGTTTGTTAGCTTTGTCTTTTCAACTGACTGAGAACAGGAAGACTGCTTGAAACTTGAAAAATCTGTTTTCTGTATTCACTCTGATGTACAGAAAGTTGCCCACGATAGTAGGTATTGCTATTGTGCTTGTATATAATTGAGAAACTGTTTATTTAAATTGAATGATACTTCCATTTTCATTTTATCTGCCAAATTTATTTATCTTGTCCAGTGGCCTATTATGTCATTGGTAATGAAAACCTGAAATACACGATTATTAGTTCCAGACTAGCAGAAAGGAATGGAGAAGGCAATGGCACCCCACTCCAGTACTCTTGCCTGGAAAATCCCATGGATGGAGGAGCCTGGTAGGCTGCAGTCCATGGGGTCGCGAAGAGTCGGACACGACTGAGTGACTTTGCTTTCACTTTTCACTTTCATGCATTGGAGAAGGAAATGGCAACCCACTCCAGTGTTCTTTCCTGGAGAATCCCAGGGACCGGGGAGCCTGGTGGGCCTCTGTCTATGGGGTCGCACAGAGTCAGACACGACTGAAGCGACTTAGGAGGAGGAGGAGGAGCAGAAAGGAAAAAAACCTCCTCTTAAAAAATCACATTAAATCAGAAATATCCTAATGAGTCATAAGCTGGCAAAAACCTTCACTCTTAATATTCATCCAACAATGCTGCCGTGTTCAAAACTCTAAATACAGTGCATGACTGGTTATGGTTTAGTGGCTAAGTCCTATCGCTCAGTCACTTAATCACTTAGCAACTCTTGTGACCCCATGGGCTCCTCTGTCCATGGGATTCTCCAGACAAGAATACTGGAGTGGGTTACCATTTCCTTCTCTAGGGGATCTTCCTAACCTGGGAATTGAAGCCTGGTCTCATGCACTGTGGGCAATTCTTTACCGACTGAGTTACTAGGGAAGCCCCAAATAGAAATCTAAAGTGTTATGTGTCAGCTTGTTTCTTTGGTATCTTATGAGTCAACTTGAATGAATTGCTAGTGCAATCTCAAAGCTGTAAAATACTGTTAATGGCCACAAAATAACGTATGAAAAAATCTCACAATGTGTCTGGACTCCTGTAAACATCAGTGGCAGATCCTTAGAGTTCCTCTTTTCTCTATACTCACTGTAGGTGTTCTCATACCTACCTATATTTTTTTTAATACAGTCTACATGCTAAATTCATATGTGGAGTTTGGATTACATCTGAGTCTTTAATGGTAGCTACTTTATTTAAACCACTGAGGTTACAAACAATAATCCCACTTTGACTCCTGTGTTTTTCTTATTGCCTTTATACACAAGCAAATATTGTCAGCTCTGCTTTGAGTGTACAATCAGAATCTGATTATGTCTCACTCATCCATTATCATTACCCAAGTCCAAGGCCCATCATATCTCACCCAGATTATTTGTAACCTCCCTACTTATCTGTCCGTATATATCATCTTATTCCATAGTATATTCGCTCAAGACTGTAGAATAAATGTTTTAAAACATAAGACAGATCATGTACTTTTTTTCCAACCCCCAAAGTGGATCCCCATCTTTCTTAGAGTAAAAATTTCTTAGAGTTACAGTACCCCATTTTTGTGGGGTACCACAAAGTGCATGAGCTCGTGTCCCACTATCTCAGCTTCAAGCTGTGCTGTTCTTGAAGTCCTGTTACAAAAATCATATAAAGGCTTTACAAGGAAAGGTAACTGTGGACAAATAAACCTCAGGACACAGATGTAAATATTCTAAACAGAATATTAGGAAATCAAGTTCAATAATATATGAAAGGATATTAACTAATGAATAAGTGGAATTTATCTCTAGAATGCAAGGTCAGTTTAATTTTTAAAATAACCAATCAATATAACTTAAACCAGTAAAAAAGAAATACTATCTTGTCACTCCAGTCAATGCAGAAAAAAATTTAGCAAGCTATAACATCCATTCCTGACAGAAACCTTCAGTAAACTAGGACTGGAAGGAAATCTCTTATACCTGATAAAAAGCAGAAATTAAAAACCAACAATTAAAGTCACACTTAATGGTAAAAGATTAAGTGCATTCCTCCAATATTCGGTGAAGGATATAGGAAGCTTGGGGCTGGTGCACTGGGATGACCCAAAGGGATGGTATGCGGAGGGAGGTGAGAGGGGGTTTCAGGATTGGGAACACGTGTACACCCGTGGTGGATTCATGTTGATGTATGGCAAAACCAGTACAATATTGTAAAGTAATTAGCCTCTAATTAAAATAAATAAATTTAAATTAAAAAAAAAAAGAAAGTATTTCTGATCTACCATTGCTATTCAACATTATACTGGAAGCTCAAGTCAGTTCAGCAATTCAAGTCAAAGAGTAAAAGGCATCTGGAAAGAAAGAAATAAAAATTATATTTATTTATAGATTATATGATTGCATATATTTAAAAAAACTAATGGAATTTACAAAGACACTAGAAATAATAATTGATTTTAGGAATTTTGCAAGATGTGAGATTAATATACAAAATCAATTGCATTTATGTATACTAGCAATGAACAATTAGAAATTGTAAAATAATACCATTTACCATAACATCAAAATAAGAAACAGGTATAAATATGACAAAATATGTAAAATACATATGCAATGAAAACTATAAGATATTGTTGAGAAAAATAAATAAGGACCTAAATAAAAGGAGATACATACTATGTTCATGGGTTAAATTGATCTTTAGATTTAACACAATCACGATAAAAATCCCAGAAGACATTTTTGAGGGGTTAAAAATTGATAAGTTGATTCTAAAATCATACAATAATGCAAAGGATATAGAGTACAAACAAAACTTTGAAATCAGATCTCAAAGCTGGGGGAATAATACTTCCTAATTTCAAGACACATTTTTTAATTACAAGGCTGTATTAATCAAGACAATGTAAGACTGGCATAAAGACAGATGGATGATTAATAGAATAGAGAAGAGACCCCAAAAATGTCTCTCTATATATATGAACAACTGATTATTGACAAAAATAAAAAAGCAATTCAGTGGATAAGTATCAGTGTTTTCAAAAATGATAATGAAACACTTCCATATATATGCAGAAGCAAAACATTTCACTTCATATCTCATACTGTATACAAAAATTGACTGAGATTGGGTTATACACTGTAGTGTGGAACCTAAAACTAAAAAGTACAGGAAGAAAACCTAGGAGAAAAGTTTATGTGGTCTTTGTTTAGTCGGATTTCTTAGCTACCATGTAAAAATACATAGCAGTAAAACTGATAAATTGAACTTTATCAAAATTGAAAATGTTTGCTCTTGAAAGACAGCATTAAGAGAATGAAAAGGCAACCCATAGACTCAAAGGCCATATTTTCAAGTCATATATCTGAAAAATGTATCCAGATTATATAGAGTTCGCAAATTTAATAAAATAGATCTTCACAACAAAGATAATCACAATGGTATGGTCACTCACCTAGAGCCAGATATCCTGGAATGTGAGGTCAAGTGGGTCTTAGAAACCATCACTATAAACAAAACTAGTGGAGGTGATGGAATTCCAGTTGAGCTATTTCAAATCCTAAAAGATGATGCTGTTAGAGTGCTGCACTCAATATGCCAGCAAATTTGGAAAACTCAGCAGTGGCCACAAGACTGGAAAAGGTCAGTCTTCATTCCAATCCCAAAGAAAGGCAATGCCAAAGAAGGCTCAAACTACCCCACAATTTCACTCATCTCACACACTAGTAAAGTAATGCTCAAAATTCTCTAAGCCAGGCTTTAGCAATACATGAACTGTGAAATTCCAGATGTTCAAGCTGGTTTTAGAAAAGGCAGAGGAACCAGAGACCAAATTGCCAACATCCACTGGATCATCAAAAAAGCAAGAGAGTTCCAGAAAAACATCTATTTCTGCTTTATTGACTATGCCAAAGCCTTTGACTGTGTGGATCACAATAAACTGTGGAAAATTCTGAGAGACAGAAATACCAGACCACCTGACCTGCCTCTTGAGAAACCTGTATGCAGGTCAGGAAGCAACAGTTAGAAATGGACATGAAACAACAGACTGGTTCCAAATAGGAAAAGGAGTACATCAAGGCTGTATATTGTCACCCTGCTTATTTAACTTCTATGCAGAGTACATCATGAGAAATGCTGGGCTGGAACAAGCACAAGCTGGAATCAAGATTGCCGGGAGAAATATCAATAACCTCAGGTATGCAGATGACACCACCCTTATGGCAGAAAGTGAAGAGGAACTAAAAACTTCTTGATGAAAGTGAAAAAAGAGAGTGAAAAAGTTGGCTTAAAGCTCAACATTCAGAAAACGAAGATCATGGCATCTGGTCCCATCACTTCATGGGAAATAGATGGGGAAGCAGTGGAAACACTGTCAGACTTTATTTTTTTGGGGTCCAAAATCACTGCAGATGGTGACTGCAGCCATGAAATTAAAAGACGCTTACTCCTTGGAAGGAAAGTTATGACCAACCTAGATAGCATAATAAAAAGCAGAGACATTACTTTCCCAACAAAGGTCCATCTAGTCAAGGCTATAGTTTTTCCTGTGGTCATGTATGGATGTGAGAGTTGGACTGTGAAGAAAGCTGAGTGCTGAAGAATTGATGCTTTTGAACTGTGGTGTTGGAGAATACTCTTGAGAGTCCCTTGGATTGCAAGGAGATTCAACCAGTCCATTCTAAAGGAGATCAGCCCTAGGTGTTCTTTGGAAGGAATGATGCTGAGGCTGAAACTCTAGTATTTTGGCCACCTCATGCGAAGAGTTGACTCATTGGAAAAGACTCTGATGCTGGGAGGGATTGGGGGCAGGAGGAAAAGGGGACGACAGAGGATGAGATGGCTGGATGGCATCACTGACTCGATGGACATGAGTTTGCGTAAACTCTGGGGGTTGGTTATGGACAAGGAGGCCTGGCGTGCTGCGATTCATGGGGTCACAAAGAGTCGGACATGACTGAGGGACTGAACTGAGCTGAACTGAAACTTAATAAGATAGCAGCTCAACAAAAATGTGAGCTAAGGGTTTGAATAAACCCTTCATGGAAGAAGATAGATAGATGGTAAACATGCACAGGAAGAGATGTTTAACATTAGGGAAGTACAGATTATGATCACCATGTGATACCTCCAAAAATTACTAAAATGTTTAAAATTAAAAAGACATCGATTTTAGAAAAGAATGTGAAAAGATAGTATCTCTCATATACTGCTGATGGAAACATAAAATAATACAGACACTCAAAAATATTTTGGCACTTTCCAAAAGTTAGACCTATCATATGATCCAGTCATATAATTCCTAGATATTTCATCAAGGTAAATGAAAGCATAAGTCCATCCCAATACTTGTACATGAATGTTCACAGGAATTTCACTTATAACAGCCTTAAATCTTGAAATAACCCAAATGTCTGTCAACAAATAAATGCTTAAATATATTGTGGTATCTCCATACAATGGGATACTACTCATCAATAAAAATGATAAATTATTGCATGCATGCAAATAAGTGAGTGAATCTCAAAATAATTATGCAGAACTTTAAAAGCCAGAAAAAATAGTATGTGCTTTATTATTTCATTTATATAAAATTCTATAAAATGCAAACAAATCTATAAAGGCATAAAGCAGGGCAATGGTTGACTGGAAATGGAATGGCATCTGGAATGGCAGGAGAGGAGACCCCAAAAAGGCACAAGAAATTTTTGAGAGTGGTGGATACATTAATTCCTTTGAAAATGGTGATGAATTCACAGGTGTATATCTGGTCAAGTTGTAGACTTTAAATACGTGGTTTAATGTATGCTAAAAGTATCTATTATATGCTGTTAAAAGAAATAGTATTTGTTGAATTTAAAATATTTTCCTTTGCTCTGGTGGCCAAATGTTAAAGATGAAAAATTATTTACCATTATGTAGATTGTAATTATATACCATTATGTAGATTGTATTATATATTTATAATTTATATAAATATATATATATTTAGTACTCAAATGGCATTGATTTATTTTTTTGTTTGTTTTCTTTCTTTAAAAAATTTTATTGCAATATAGTTGATTTATAATTTTGTCTTAGTTTCAGGTGTACAGCAAAATAATTTAATTTCATTCAATAATTCAGTTGAACTTCATTGTCTTTAATATTTTGGTTTTG